>NC_091179.1:40902076-41108848 GCF_040958095.1 Procambarus clarkii
CAACACAACATGATATTGCTCGCCTCACAGCAGTAGCAGCACCACATGCAGGAGATTTCCTGTTAGCAACCCCAATGTCGGCAACTGGCACGCGTCTCACACCACACGCCCTCCGAATTGCTGTGGCCCTCCGCCTTGCTGCCCCAATCCACACCAGATATAGGTGTATTTGCGGCGAGGTGGTGGCTGACAGGTACGGCCACCATGGCCTACTCTGCCAAAGCACAGGGGGATGGCACTCGAGGCACAGTGAAGTTAACGACATTATCAAGAGGAGCCTCACCACAGCTAGATGCCCAGCTGAAAGAGAGCCCCGTTTCCTAACGCCCCATAACTCTGATGCTCTTATTGGTCGCCCGGATGGTATCACAGTGAACCCCCTGTAAGAATGGCAAGCAGTTGGTATGGGACTACACGTGCGTATCAACCCTGGCTATCACCTACATTAACCTCAGTGTTGCACAACCAGGTGGCGCTGCCACCCACAGGGAAGCAGCCAAATCCCGTAAGTATAGAGAACTGGATCACCACTACAATTTTGTCCCCATTGCTTCTGAGACACTCGGCGCCTGGGGAAAAAGTGCTACCAGTTTTTTGAAGGAACTGGGTTCTAGGCTCATTGAAACAACAAGGGACCCAAGAGCTGCAAGCTTTCTTTTCCAGCGCCTCAGTGTGGCGATACAGAGGGGAAATGCGCACTGCATCCAGGGTTCCTGCCCGCCATCTGAGGAGCTGGAGGAACTCGACAACCTATGATAACCATCTTTGTAACCCATATGTAACTCCTTTTTTGTAACAAAGTTCAAATAAAGTAAATATATATGTGTACATACAAAAGAATGGGGGTGGTAGAAGATAATATTAGTGTTCAGTGAGAAACCACAAGGTCTCCTCTGAATACTTTTTATTTTCTTCTCCGAGGCTATGGGTCCCCACATTGGCACCAGAGGTGGTACGCTCACAAACTTTATATATATATATATATATATATATATATATATATATATATATATATATATATATATATATATATATATATATATATATATATATATATATATATATATATATATATATATATATATATATATATATATATATATATATATATATATATATATATATATTTATATATATATATATGTATATATATATATATATATATATATATATATATATATATATTTATACATATATATATATATATATATATATATATATATATATATATATATATATATATTTATATATATATATATATATGTCGTACCTAGTAGCCAGAACGCACTTCTCAGCCTACTATGCAAGGCCAAATTTGCCTAATAAGCCAAGTTTTCATGAATTAATTGTTTTTCGACGACCTAACCTACCTAACCTAACCTAACCTAACTTTTTTGGCTACCTAACCTAACCTAACCTATAAAGATAGGTTAGGTTAGGTTAGGTAGGGTTGGTTAGGTTCGGTCATATATCTACGTTAATTTTAACTACAATAAAAAAAAATTGACCTCATACATAATGAAATGGGTAGCTTTATCTTTTAATAAGAAAAAAAATTGAGAAAATATATTAATTCAGGAAAACTTGGCTTATTAGGCAAATTTGGCCTTGCATAGTAGGCTGACAAGTGCGTTCTGGCTACTAGGTACGACATATATATATATATATATATATATATATATATATATATATATATATATATATATATATATATATATATATATATATGTCGTACCTAGTAGCCAGAACGCACTTCTCAGCCTACTATGCAATCCCGATTTGCCTAATAAGCCAAGTTTTCATGAATTAATGTTTTTTCGACTACCTAACCTACCTAACCTAACCTAACCTAACTTTTTCGGCTACCTAACCTAACCTAACCTATAAAGATAGGTTAGGTTAGGTTAGGTAGGGTTGGTTAGGTTTGGTCATATATCTACGTTAATTTTAACTCCAATAACAAAAAATTGACCTCATACATAATGAAATGGGTAGCTTTATCATTTCATAAGAAAAAAATTAGAGAAAATATATTAATTCAGGAAAACTTGGCTTATTAGGCAAATCGGGCCTTGCATAGTAGGCTGAGAAGTGCGTTCTGGCTATTAGGTACGACATATATATATATATATATATATATATATATATATATATATATATATATATATATATATATATATATATATATATATATATATATATATGTCGTACCTAATAGCCAGAACGCACTTCTCAGCCTACTATTCAAGGCCCGATTTGCCTAATAAGCCAAGTTTTCATGAATTAATGTTTTTTCGTCTACCTAACCTACCTAACCTAACCTAACCTAGCTTTTTTTGGCTACCTAACCTAACCTTACCTATAAATATAGGTTAAGTTAGGTTAGGTAGGGTTGGTTAGGTTCGGTCATATATCTACGTTAATTTTAACTCCAATAAAAAAAATTGACCTCATACATAGAGAAAAGGGTTGCTTTATCATTTCATAAGAAAACAATTATAGTAAATATATTAATTCAGGAAAACTTGGCTTATTAGGCAAATCGGGCCTTGAATAGTAGGCTGAGAAGTGAGTTCTGGCTACTAGGTACGACATATATATATATATATATATATGTCGTACCTAGTAGCCAGAACTCACTTCTCAGCCTACTATGAAATTCCCAATTTGCCTAATAAGCCAAGTTTTCATGAATTAATATATTTTCTCTAATTTTTTTCTTATGAAATGATAAAGCTACCCATTTCATTATGTATGAGGTCAATTTTACAAAGTTTACAATTTTTAAAGCTACATGAAGTTACATATTTTATACAAGAAAAGATGCTACCATCAAGATACGTCTCCCAGTAGCACAAACGTTTTGACCAGAAGGCAAAACGTACCCAAGATTTACCCCCATACTCCACTCCCTCCACGCCGGCTCGTCATCAACCAGCCTACTACCCTGCCCAGCCTGCCTTCTCCTGATTGGTGACTCGCCGACTGCACACCTGCACACTGCACCTCAGCTCCCTCTACCTGAGTCGATGTCTGGGCTTGGTCCAGCAATTGAAGTCAGAATAGCCTTGTGCTCTCAAGCCGTGAATAACTAACTGATATATGCTGTATCAGGTGGATGTCTCGCAGCTAGTGCCATATTCTCAGCACCTGATTATTTTTCACCTTTAAACTTTATTATTATTGTAGAGTAACTTCATCCCAATAATTCATTTATGTTAAATTGTTTTTGACTTGTTTATTTGCACTGTACATTGCCAAGGGATTGTCTTTGTTTATATTTTTGTTTTCTATATTAATTAAAGTTTCATTGTTCATACCTTGTGTTTTGCGTGTCTTCCCTTACTTTACTACAGACAAACAGGCAAGCATTCTCTCTTTTTTTTTTGTAAGTGTGACTAGGCATTGACACCTGCCATTGGAGGACTGCCGAACATCTACACTCCAACACTTTCCCATCACATTTAATGGGGGCCTGTCCTAGGAGCTTCCCTCAGGCACTAGTACCAGAACGTCAATTTGTGGTACGCGTACTTGGCTTATCTTGAGGTTATCTTGAGTTGATTTCGGGGCTTTAGTGTCCCCGCGGCCCGGTCCTTGACCAAGCCTCCACCCCCAGGAAGCAGCCCGTGACAGCTGACTAGCACCCAGGTACCTATTTACTGCTAGGTAACAGGGGCATTCAGGGTGAAAGAAACTTTGCCCATTTGTTTCTGCCTCGTGCGGGAATCGAACCCGCGCCACAGAATTACGAGTCCTGCGCGCTATCCACCAGGCTACGAGGCCCCTAAATACAGTTGCTTTGATACAGTTGCTTTTCAATATTTTCATTACTTTTAATATTTATATGGTGCTGTGTGTATTGTGCATTCCGAGAGTAGCATATAGTGAGTGTTGGATAACTTTGGATTACGTGGTGACTGTAGGCAGTCATTCTCTTAATTGGTCATCCCTCCCTCCGTGTTATTACTCGTGTTTTCCACCTTTTGTACCTAGGATATTTCTCAATCTCAGACAGATCATCATTTTTGGTACCTTGGTACTTTGGTTTGTCTTCGGGTCAAAGCACTCTATTTTCTGCAATCCGACCGAAGGAGGGGAAAGAGGGCCATAGTTCCTCTAGCACGGACTACGTTGCTGAGTTGGGACCTTAGCAGCAGTTCTCGTCACCAGTTGACACTCGCACCCCTACACGTCGGTCAGAGATGATGATATTTACTTAGGTAGGGAATTAGCTTTTTTTTCAGAGCACAAAGCTCGCTAATTCTGTAAGTATCACATATCATTTAGTGGGAAAACCCTTGCTTCTGTCCTATAGAGACTCGGGAAGGTATGCCTACATTCTTGGACTACCTTTTTCACTTTTGGAACAATTAAATGTTTCATTTGTTTTAGAAACTCAGTTTCATTTATTTAGTAGGATTTTCTTGCCCTTAGTCTCTTACATTGAGTACCGGGTACAAGATTTCCTGCGATTTTGATTGACTAATCATTTACCATTCTAAAATTAACATTTAATTGTTAAATATTAAATTCCACAGGATAGTTACCAGTTGCCACGCTATCCTGTTACTGACACTTACCATATCACAAGTATTCGTGTACATTTATTTGCTATTTTTCACCATGTTTCGTCTCCAAGGTTTTCGTAACGATCCAGCAGGTGAAATAGGAACCTTAAGTCGTGCCAAGAGGACCGAATTACAAACTCTTGCACACGAGTATCAACTAGATGTTCCCCATGGAGCCAACAAACATGAATTGTATAATTGTATAATGGATCACCTTTTAGATGAAGGGAAGATTGACTCTGAAACTCACGAAACTTATTCTGTTGCAGATAAACATGATCTGGCAACTATAAATCTCAAGCTCGAACTTTCAAAGCTCGAGCGGGAGCAACAGAAAGAAGCTCTACAAATGAGGAAAGAAGAAGCTGCAATCAGGAAAGAAGAGCAAGAAAGAGAGGCTGCAATCAGGAAAGAAGAACAAGAACGAGAGGCGGCCCTAGAGGAACGTGAGATGGCCCTATTCAGAGAGCGTGAGCGAGTACAGCTTGAAGCGAAACAACGTCACCTGGAGATACAACGCGAGCATGACAAACAGCAAGCGGAGATGGCTATAACATGTCGTCAACGAGAACTCACGTTGGAAACTACCCACCACACTCAGCGCCAACAAGCTACCGCTAGTCTTCCAGTAAGTTTCAATGTCTCCCATGCAAGTAAGTTAATGCCACCATTCGTTGAGACAGAGATTGATGTCTTTTTCATCACTTTTGAGACCCTAGCTAATAAACTTAGCTGGCCAGCAGATCAATGGTCTACCCTTCTCAGAGTGTATCTCACAGGTAGAGCTGCGGTTACTCTCAGTACCTTTCTGTCTGAGAATGACTACCAGACGCTGAAGCAAGCAGTTTTGGACGCCTACCTTCACTCCACCGAAAGCTACAGACGAAAATTCCGTGACTATCTAAAGGCAAGTAACACCACCTTTCTAGAATTTGCCAATACCAAGAAAAGATATTTCATGAAATGGCTGGAAGCAGCACGTCTCTACATTTTCAGAGCTCATCAACCTCGTGCTAGTTGAGGAATTCTTGAGACGTGTTCCCCCTTCCGTCCATTTATCTTTAGCAGATAAAGAAGAAACCGACTACATCAAATGTGCGAAATCAGCTGACACTTACAGCCTCATCCACCGGCTTACACCAGAACCACCTTCCAATAAGAAGTCTTGGTATAGTTATGATAAAGTAGGTACAGATCAAGCAAGCTCTCAATTGTATCGTAAGTATTGCAAACTCTATGGACATACCATAGATAGATGTGGAAAAGCCCAATACAAAGGCAATGAAACAACTAAACCCAAACCGACTTCTCCTAAGTCCGGTAAGCCTGTGATGAATGTTGGTGTTCCTGTTAATGATCTTTCTCTCTTCAGCAAACACCTATATCCTGGAACTGTCTCTGCCAACGGTACAGATTCGGAGGGACGTTTCAAATTGAAGATCTTGAGGGACACAGCGGCTCTTCAGTCCATAATATTGAAATCAGCTGTGCCTAACATCACCTACACCGGGGAAACCGTCCTTATCACTGACCTCACTGCTACCACTCCGTATCCACTCGCCAGAGTTCACCTGGATTGTCCTTTTGTGACCGGTGAAGTCCAAGTCGCCATCAGGGAGAAGCCTTTTCCCATGTCTGGAGTGCAACTTCTCCTGGGCAACGACTTGGCAGAAGATTTGCAACCGTCCAACCTGATCATCATGGACAAACCCCAGGTGTGTAACTCTGTAGTGTACAATCCCATCTTTGAGTATGTTTCAGCAGAGGTCCAAGAAAGTGATGAAGTTTCTCCTCCGGTTTTGGTGACCACCCGTGCCCAAGCTGCACGCCCGCAACCAGCTGACTCTACTGCTGCCGCTGTCCCTCAAGACCCTCAGAATCTACCACCGAATCTTACCAGTTTGGAGTTCCGTAAGTTACAGAGGGAAGATCAATCATTAACACCATTATTCTTCCAGGCTGAGACTCAACCTGACAGTATTCCTGGGTTCTTCCTAGAGAATCAGTTGCTCTACCGCAGGTACAGACCCAGTAAGCTGAAGGAGGACGACGATTAGGCAAATGTCGAACAACTAGTGATTCCCACCAGTCTACGGCCCGATATTCTACACCTGGCCCACGGAGCTCTTTCTCACTATGGTTTTAACAAAACCTACCACGGAATCAGACAAGACTACTACTGGCCAGGTATGGTTAAGGACGTCAAAAAGTACGTGCAACAGTGTCATACATGTCAAATGGCAGGTAAACCTAACATCTCTATTCCCCAGGCCCCATTGACTCCTATTAAGGTGCCTGCGGAACCTTTCCACAGACTCATCATAGACTCTGTTGGTCCTTTACCCCGGACCAGTTCTGGCAACGCCTATATACTAACTATCTTGTGTCCTACCACCAGATTCCCCATAGCAGTTCCAGTAAAGAACATTACGGCTGCTACTGTGGTGAAACAACTAATGAAGATCTTCACCCAGTATGGATTTCCAAGAGAGGTTCAAAGTGACTGTGGCACCAACTTCACCAGTGATCTCTTCAAGAAGACAGTAGAGGAGTTCAACATCACACAGGTACTGTCCAGCCCCTATCATTCTGCTTCACAGGGTTTTCTTGAACGTAGTCGTCAGACTATTAAAGCACTTCTAAAGAAATTTTGAAATGAAATCTTGAAGGACTGGGATAAACAACTTGACCTCATTATGTGCATTTTCAGAAGTCTCCCCAATGAGTCTCTAGGAGTATCTCCTTATCAGATGCTCTACGGACGTAAGTGCCATACTCCTCTTAAAGCTTTCAAAGACTCTCTACGTAATGCCACCTTCAGTGACCCTCAGAATGTGCCCCAGTTTCTTCAAAACTTAAAACACATTCTAGAGAGAGTACGTAAATTTGCTAATTACAATCTAATGAAAGCTCAGGAGAGGATGAAGACTAATTTTGACCAACGCAGCAAACTAAGGAAATTTAAACCAGGAGACTTCGTGTTGGCATATTTTCCTATCCCAGGTTCTCCATTGCAAAACAAGTTTTCAGGACCCTACCGCATCAAGGAGTGCAGGAACAATCACAACTACGTTCTTGAGACTCCAGATAGGCGGCGGAAGACCCAGTTGTGCCACGTCAACCTCCTGAAGCAGTATCAAAGTACTCCCCCTACTGTGTTGGTATCATTATCCACCTTTAAAAGTCCATGCCTCCACAGTGAGACCTTCCCTGCTTCTCCTCCCGAAAGCACTAACATTGAGTCAGTGCCTTCCAACTCGGAAATCCTTAATGATCTTCCTACCTATTTGCAGGACAGTAATAGGGCTCCTCTCATCAGAATCTTCAAGGAACATCAGAAGTTGTTCAGCGCTGATCCACAGGAGTGTAATGTGGTTCAGCACGACATCCAGCTACTCCCTGACACCCGGCCGATTCGTTAACCTTTCTACAGAATCAGCCCGAGCAAAAAGGAAGTCATGCGTGCTGAGGTACAGTACCTCCTGGATCATGGGCTGGCTACCCCTTGTGAGTCCCCTTGGGCCTCACCCTGCATCTTGGTGCCAAAACCGCAAGGTAAAGTGAGGTTGTGCACTGATTACCGAAAATTTAATCTTGTGACTATCAAGGATGCTTGCCCATTACCTAGAATAGAAGACATCCTTGACGCCATTGGTAATGCTCGGTATCTATCAAAGTTAGACTTGCTCAAGGGATACTACCAAGTATGTTTGACTGAGCGAGCTAAGGAAATATCTGCCTTTACCACTCCCTTTGGCCTTTACAGATACGAACGCCTTCCATTTGGACTATGTAATGCCCCGGCCACCTTCCAGCGAGCTGTCAACCGCGTCATCCAGGGCTTAGATAACACCTACGCCTACTTGGATGACATCGTTGTGGCAACCAACACCTGGAGTGAACATCTGTTCCAGCTGCAACGATTGTTTGCCAAGCTCCTGACAGCCGGCCTCACCATCAACTTGGGCAAGTCCACCTTCGCCAAAGGTAAAGTGCGTTATCTTGGTCATGAGATAGGTCGTGGCAGCATAGCTCCGTTAAACATACATACCCAAGCCATCCAACATTACCCACAGCCTACCACCAGGAAGCAGCACCTGCGCTTCCTTGGTCTTGCCTCCTACTACCGTAGGTTTGTGAAGAATTTTAGTACGGTGGCGACACCTTTGATCACTTTAACCAGCCCCAAGCAACGGTATAATTGGACCAATCAGCAGACCATTGCTTTTGAACAACTTAAATTCCTGCTCTGTTCTAATCCTATTCTCGCCTCGACAGATATCACGAAGCCTTTCATTCTCCATGTCGACGCCAGTGGTACCGGCATTGGGGGTGTCCTGATGCAACAACGAGGCGAGGATGTTTTACCTGTTAGCTACTACAGCTACAAGTTAAAACCACACCAGAAGAATTACAGCACGATCGAAAAGGAGCTACTCTCCATCGTCCTGAACATGCAGCACTTTGAATCATACCTGCAAGGTGCTCGGTCTACCACCATCTACTCGGACCACAATCCCCTACGTTTCCTGCAGCAAGCCCAATTCAACAATCAACGGATTCTACGATGGGCTTTATATCTGCAGAATTTCAATCTGGAGATCTTCTACATCAAAGGTTATGACATCATAGCAGACGCCCTCTCCAGAGTTTATGAAGTAGAAACAGCTCCACCTTCCACTCTACCACATGAAGATGTAACTTCACCCGTAAGTGCAGACTTCGGGAGAGAGTTGTGACGATAATCTCTTTCAAGAGAGATTGAGCCTGCTCTTCTCTACATGAAGTTACATATTTTATACAAGAATGGATGCGCTCATCAAGATACGTCTCCCAGTAGTACAAAACGTTTTGACCAGGAGGCAAAACGTACCCAAGATTCACCCCCCTACTCCACGCCGGCTCGTCATCAACCAGCCAACTACCCTTCCCAGCTTGCCTGCTCCTGATTGGTGACTCGCCGACAGCACACCTGCACACTGCACCTCAGCGCCCTCTACCTGAGTCGATGTCTGGGCTTGGTCCAGCCATTGAAGTCAGAATATCCTTGTGCTCTCAAGCCGTGAACAACTAACTGATATATGCTGTATCAGGTGGATGTCTCGCAGCTAGTGCCATATTCTCAGCACCTGATTATTTTTCACCTTTAAACTTTATTATTATTGTAGAGTAACTTCATCCCTATTATTCATTTATGTTATATTGTTTTTGACTTGTTTATTTGCACTGTACATTGCCAAGGGATTGTCTTTGTTCATATTTTTGTTTCCTATATTAATTAAAGTTTCATTGTTCATACTTTGTGTTTTGCGTATCTTCCCTTACTTTACCACAGACAGACAGACAAACAGGCAAGCAGTCTATCTTTTTTTTTTTGCAAGTGTGACTAGGCATTGACACCTGTCATTGGAGGACTGCCGAACATCTAGACTCCAACACTTTCCCCTCACAATATATATATATATATATATATATATATATATATATATATATATATATATATATATATATATATATATATATATATATATAAATATATATATATATATATATATATATATATATATATATATATATATATATATATATATATATATATATATATATGTCGTACCTAGTAGCCAGAACTCACTTCTCAGCCTACTATGCGAGGCCCGATTTACCTAATAAGCCAAGTTTTACTGAATTAATATATTTTCTCTAATTTTTTTCTTATGAAATGATAAAGCTACCCATTTCATTATGTATGAGGTCAATTTTTTTTATTGGAGTTAAAATTAACGTAGATATATGACCGAACCTAACCAACCCTGCCTAACCTAACCTAACCTATCTTTATAGGTTAGGTTAGGTTAGGTAGCCGAAAACGTTAGGTTAGGTTAGGTTAGGTAGGTTAGGTTGTCGAAAAAACATTAAATCATGAAAACTAGGCTTATTAGGCAAATCAGGCCTTGCATAGTAGGCTCAGAAGTGAGTTCTGGCTACTAGGTACGACATATATATATATATATATATATATATATATATATATATATATATATATATATATATATATATATATATATATATATATATATATGTTGTACCTAGTAGCCAGAACGCACTTCTCAGCCTACTATGCAAGGCCCGATTTGACAAATAAGCCAAGTTTTCATGAATTAATGTTTTTTCGACTACCTAACCTAACCTAACCTAACTTTTTCTGCTACCTTACCTAACCTAACCTATAAAGATAGGTTAGGTTAGGTTAGGTAGGGTTCGTTAGGTTCGGTCATATATCTACGTTAATTTTAACTTAAATAAAAAAAATTGACCTCATACATAATGAAATGGGTAGCTTTATCATTTCATAAGAAAAAAATTAGAGAAAATATATTAATTCAGGAAAACTTGGCTTATTATGCAAATCGGGCCTTGCATAGTAGGCTGAGAAGTGCGTTCTGGCTATTAGGTACGACATATATATATATATATATATATATATATATATATATATATATATATATATATATATATATATATATATATATATATATATATATATATGTCTACTATACTATGCATGGCCCGATTTGCCTAATAAGCCAAGTTTTCATGAATTAATTGTTTTTCGACTACTTAACCTACCTAACCTAACCTAACATAACTTTTTCTGCTACCGAACCTAACCTAAACAATAAAGATAGGTTAGGTTAGGTTAGAGAGGGTTGGTTAGGTTTGGTCATATATCTACGTTAATTTTAACTCCAATAAAAAAAATTGATCTCATATATAATGAAATGGGTAGCTTTATCATTTCATAAGAAAAAAATTAGAGAAAATATATTAATTCAGGAAAACTTGGCTTATTAGGCAAATCGGGCCTTGCATAGTAGGCTGAGAAGTGCGTTCTGGCTACTAGGTACGACATATATATATATATATATATATATATATATATATATATATATATATTTTATTAAATATGACCGAAAAAGTAAGATTAATAATTCTAACACGAATTTTCTCAATCTTTCGTACATTATGCTTCACTGTTGGAGGTAAATCAAAAATCACTTCTCCAAAATTCATTTTTATTTCTAGTCTGACGCGACACGGGCGCGTTTCGTAAAACTTATTACATTTTCAAAGACTTCACAAATACACAACTGATTAGAACTTGCATTTCCCTGATTTTATATCTACTTTTGAGTGAGGTGGGAAGGGTGATGTGGCATTACATTTGAGTGAGGTGGGAAGGATGATGTGGCATTAGAGGATATTAATAGGGTATTAAAAGTATCAACACAAGACAGAACACGAAACAATGGATATTGAATAGAAGTGTTTGTAGAAAGCCTATTGGTCCATATTTCTTGATGCTTCTATATTGGAGCGGAGTCTTGAGGTGGGTAGAATATAGTTGTGCAATAATTGGCTGTTGATTGCTGGTGTTGACTTCTTGATGTGTAGTGCCTCGCAAACGTCAAGCCGCCTGCTATCGCTGTATCTATCGATGATTTCTGTGATGTTTACTAGGATTTCTCTGGCGATGGTTTGGTTATGGGAAGAGATTATATGTTCCTTAATGGAGCCCTGTTGTTTATGCATCGTTAAACGCCTAGAAAGAGATGTTGTTGTCTTGCCTATATACTGGGTTTTTTGGAGCTTACAGTCCCCAAGTGGGCATTTGAAGGCATAGACGACGTTAGTCTCTTTTAAAGCGTTCTGTTTCGTGTCTGGAGAGTTTCTCATGAGTAGGCTGGCCGTTTTTCTGGTTTTATAGTAAATCGTCAGTTGTATCCTCTGATTTTTGTCTGTAGGGATAACGTTTCTATTAACAATATCTTTCAGGACCCTTTCCTCTGTTTTATGAGCTGTGGAAAAGAAGTTCCTGTAAAATAGTCTAATAGGGGGTATAGGTGTTGTGTTAGTTGTCTCTTCAGAGGTTGCATGGCTTTTCACTTTCCTTCTTATGATGTCTTCGATGAAACCATTGGAGAAGCCGTTATTGACTAGAACCTGCCTTACCCTACAGAGTTCTTCGTCGACTTGCTTCCATTCTGAGCTGTGGCTGAGAGCACGGTCGACGTATGCGTTAACAACACTCCTCTTGTACCTGTCAGGGCAGTCGCTGTTGGCATTTAGGCACATTCCTATGTTTGTTTCCTTTGTGTAGACTGCAGTGTGGAAACCTCCGCCCTTTTCCATGACTGTTACATCTAGAAAAGGCAGCTTCCCATCCTTTTCCGTCTCGTAAGTGAAACGCAGCACGGAACTCTGCTCAAATGCCTCCTTCAGCTCCTGCAGATGTCTGACATCAGGTACCTGTGTAAAAATGTCGTCAACATACCTGCAGTATATGGCCGGTTTCAAGTTCATGTCGACTAAGACTTTTTGCTCGATGGTACCCATGTAGAAGTTTGCAAACAGGACACCTAGGGGAGAACCCATAGCGACCCCATCTACTTGCTTATACATATAAAATTTACTATAAAACCAGAAAAACGGCCAGCCTACTCATGAGAAACTCTCCAGACACGAAACAGAACGCTTTAAAAGAGACTAACGTCGTCTATGCCTTCAAATGCCCACTTGGGGACTGTAAGCTCCAAAAAACCCAGTATATAGGCAAGACAACAACATCTCTTTCTAGGCGTTTAACGATGCATAAACAACAGGGCTCCATTAAGGAACATATAATCTCTTCCCATAACCAAACCATCGCCAGAGAAATCCTAGTAAACAACACAGAAATCATCGATAGATACAGCGATAGCAGGCGGCTTGACGTTTGCGAGGCACTACACATCAAGAAGTCAACACCAGCAATCAACAGCCAATTATTGCACAACTATATTCTACCCACCTCAAGACTCCGCTCCAATATAGAAGCATCAAGAAATATGGACCAATAGGCTTTCTACAAACACTTCTATTCAATATCCATTGTTTCGTGTTCTGTCTTGTGTTGATACTTTTAATACCCTATTAATATCCTCTAATGCCACATCATCCTTCCCACCTCACTCAAATGTAATGCCACATCACCCTTCCCACCTCACTCAAAAGTAGATATAAAATCAGGGAAATGCAAGTTCTAATCAGTTGTGTATTTGTGAAGTCTTTGAAAATGTAATAAGTTTTACGAAACGCGCCCGTGTCGCGTCAGACTAGAAATAAAAATGAATTTTGGAGAAGTGATTTTTGATTTACCTCCAACAGTGAAGCATAATGTACGAAAGATTGAGAAAATTCGTGTTAGAATTATTAATCTTACTTTTTCGGTCATATTTAATAAAATATGTCTACAGGAAAGACTGCTACCAAAATATACTAATGTTAAAGTGCACGACCCAGCAGCAAGGAATCAAGCCTTCACGATAAAATATCGCCAGGATCTGATTCGTGATCAGATATACAAGGCAGAGAATGAAATCAAAGACAAAAAAACGCAACTACTTCATGCTACAAACGAGTGGAGAAATAGCAACATCGACCATAGTATCCGTACCCGCATTGAACAACACCTCGACATCCTCACAGACCAACATCACCTCAGCACTGAAACAAGGATTATCAAGAAACTAACAACATTATATGGAGGACCTATGGCAATTCCACGACCAAGAGATGGCTTCCTGAACCTTGCAGGAATTAACCTCACTGAGGACCAAGTCACTCTCCTAAATCTGGGCATAAACTGTCATGTTATGTCCAGACCGAGTGAAATGGCCCGGAAAGTGGAGTTGGAAATTCTGTTGGACGACATATTCGACCTCGAGACACAAAAGAAGGTCACTACCAAAGATACCTTACAAGCAGAACTTATTGCAGAAGGAGGAAAGAATCGAGGCAACTACAGAAGCACCATACTGTCCCCCGAGCTTAGAGCGGCAGCTAAAAGCCTTCGCGAGAACAAGGAGATAGTTGTCAGGAGAGGTGACAAGTCGCCAATATATGTCATTCTTAAAAAAGACGAATATCTGGCGAAAATGAACATCATACTCTCTGACCAAACTAAGTTCCAAAGGGTAACGAAGGACACTACAGCCGAATTAAAAGCAAAGGTCAACAAACTGATCGAAACTGTGAACGCCAAGAAATCCGGACTCCACCTGCCAAAGATCATTGGGGAATATAAACCTGGATATGCGTATGGAAATGTCAAGACGCACAAGCCTGGAAACCCACTTCGGCCAATCATTAGCCAGATACCCACACCCACGTACAGATTGGCAAAGCGACTCAACGGCCTGCTGACTCCTTATGTTCCTTGCGCCTTCAGCCTGAAGTCTCCAAAGGAATTTGTGGACTTACTGCGGGGCGCACGGGCCACAGGGATAAGAGCCTCGTTGGACGTAGAATCGCTGTTTACCAACGTACCTGTGGACGAGACAATCGGAATGATAGCCGACAGAGTGTATCGTGATCCAGCCTGTACTCCTCTTGACATGCCAGAAAGTATTCTGAGGAAACTACTCCAAGCTTGTACTAAAGAGGCACCCTTCTTGAGCCCGGATGGGCATATGTATAAGCAAGTAGATGGGGTCGCTATGGGTTCTCCCCTAGGTGTCCTGTTTGCAAACTTCTACATGGGTACCATCGAGCAAAAAGTCTTAGTCGACATGAACTTGAAACCGGCCATATACTGCAGGTATGTTGACGACATTTTTACACAGGTACCTGATGTCAGACATCTGCAGGAGCTGAAGGAGGCATTTGAGCAGAGTTCCGTGCTGCGTTTCACTTACGAGACGGAAAAGGATGGGAAGCTGCCTTTTCTAGATGTAACAGTCATGGAAAAGGGCGGAGGTTTCCACACTGCAGTCTACACAAAGGAAACAAACATAGGAATGTGCCTAAATGCCAACAGCGACTGCCCTGACAGGTACAAGAGGAGTGTTGTTAACGCATACGTCGACCGTGCTCTCAGCCACAGCTCAGAATGGAAGCAAGTCGACGAAGAACTCTGTAGGGTAAGGCAGGTTCTAGTCAATAACGGCTTCTCCAATGGTTTCATCGAAGACATCATAAGAAGGAAAGTGAAAAGCCATGCAACCTCTGAAGAGACAACTAACACAACACCTATACCCCCTATTAGACTATTTTACAGGAACTTCTTTTCCACAGCTCATAAAACAGAGGAAAGGGTCCTGAAAGATATTGTTAATAGAAACGTTATCCCTACAGACAAAAATCAGAGGATACAACTGACGATTTACTATAAAACCAGAAAAACGGCCAGCCTACTCATGAGAAACTCTCCAGACACGAAACAGAACGCTTTAAAAGAGACTAACGTCGTCTATGCCTTCAAATGCCCACTTGGGGACTGTAAGCTCCAAAAAACCCAGTATATAGGCAAGACAACAACATCTCTTTCTAGGCGTTTAACGATGCATAAACAACAGGGCTCCATTAAGGAACATATAATCTCTTCCCATAACCAAACCATCGCCAGAGAAATCCTAGTAAACAACACAGAAATCATCGATAGATACAGCGATAGCAGGCGGCTTGACGTTTGCGAGGCACTACACATCAAGAAGTCAACACCAGCAATCAACAGCCAATTATTGCACAACTATATTCTACCCACCTCAAGACTCCGCTCCAATATAGAAGCATCAAGAAATATGGACCAATAGGCTTTCTACAAACACTTCTATTCAATATCCATTGTTTCGTGTTCTGTCTTGTGTTGATACTTTTAATACCCTATTAATATCCTCTAATGCCACATCATCCTTCCCACCTCACTCAAATGTAATGCCACATCACCCTTCCCACCTCACTCAAAAGTAGATATAAAATCAGGGAAATGCAAGTTCTAATCAGTTGTGTATTTGTGAAGTCTTTGAAAATGTAATAAGTTTTACGAAACGCGCCCGTGTCGCGTCAGACTAGAAATAAAAATGAATTTTGGAGAAGTGATTTTTGATTTACCTCCAACAGTGAAGCATAATGTACGAAAGATTGAGAAAATTCGTGTTAGAATTATTAATCTTACTTTTTCGGTCATATTTAATAAAATATGTCTACAGGAAAGACTGCTACCAAAATATACTAATATATATATATATATATATATATATATATATATATATATATATATATATATATATATATATATATATATATATATGTCGTACCTAGTAGCCAGAACGCACGTTTTGGCCTACTATGTAGGGCCCGATTTGGCTAATAAGCCAAGTTTTCCTGAATTTATATATTTTGCGAATTTTTTTCTTATTAAATGATAAAACTATCCATTTCATTATGTATGAGTTAAGTTCTTTTCATTTGCGTTAAAACTAACATAGATATATAATCGAACCTAACCAACCCTACCTAACCTAACCTAACCTAAACTAATATAACTACATCAGTAATTCATGTTCTTAACAAAATATAATAATAAAAATATTTAATATAAAGTAATTGGAAACAATTTATCGAAAATAAAGAAAATCCCTCGGCCGATTAGGCAAATCGGGCCTTGCATGGTAGGCCGAGAAGTGCGTTCTGGCTACTAGGTACGACATATATATATATATATATATATATATATATATATATATATATATATATATATATATATATATATATATATATATATATATATATATATATATATATATATGTCGTACCTAGTAGCCACAACGCACTTCTCGGCCTACCATGCAAGGCCCGATTTGCCTAATAGGCCGAGGGATTTTCTTTATTTTCGATAAATTGTTTCCAATTACTTTATATTAAATATTTTTATTATTATATTTTGTTAAGAACATGAATTACTGATGTAGAAATATTAGTTTAGGTGAGGTTAGGTTAGGTAGGGTTGGTTAGGTTCGATTATATATCTATGTTAGTTTTAACGCAAATGAAAAGAACTTAACTCATACATAATGAAATGGATAGTTTTATCATTTAATAAGAAAAAAATTTGCAAAATATATAAATTCAGGAAAACTTGGCTTATTAGCCAAATCGGGCCCTACATAGTAGGCCAAAACGTGCATTCTGGCTACTAGGTACGACATATATATATATATATATATATATATATATATATATATATATATATATATATATATATATATATATATATATATATATATATGTATATGCGAACAAGCCTGAATGGTCCCCAGGACAATATGCAACTGTTATATATATATATATATATATATATATATATATATATATATATATATATATATATATATATATATATATATATATATATATATATATATATATATATATATATATATATGTCGTACCTAGTAGCCAGAACGTCGTACTCGGCCTGCTATGTAAGGCCCGATTTGCCTAATAAGCCAAGTTTTCCTCAATTAATATATTTTCTCAATTTTTTTTTATGAAATGATAAAACTACCCATTTCATTATGTATCAGGTCAATTTATTTTATTGGAGTTAAAATTAACGTAGATATATGACCGAACCTAACCAACCCTACCTAACCTCACCTAACCTATCTTTATAGGTTAGGTTAGGTTAAGTAGCCAAAAAAGTTAGGTTAGGTTAGGTTAGGTAGGTTAGGTAGTCGAAAAACCATTATTTCATGAAAACTTGGCTTATTAGGCAAATCGGGCTTTGCATTTTAGGCTGAGAAGTACGTTCTGGCTACTAGGTACGCCATATATATATATATATATATATATATATATATATATATATATATATATATATATATATATATATATATATATATATATATATATATATATATATATATATATATATATATATATATATATACACATATGTCGTACCTAGTAGCCAGAACGCACTTCTCAGCTTACTATGCAAGCCCCAATTTGCGTAATAAGCCAAGTTTTCCTTAAATAATATTTTTTCTCTAATTTTTTTCTTATGAAATGATAAAGCTACCCATTTCATTAAGTATGAGGACAATTTTTTTTTATTGGAGTTAAAATTAACGTAGATATATGACCGAACCTAACCAACCCTACCTAACCTAACCTAACCTATCTTTATAGGTTAGGTTAGGTTAGGTAGCCGAAAAAGTTAGGTTAGGTCAGGTTAGGTAGGTTAGGTAGTCGAAAAACAATTATTTCATGAAAACTTGGCTTATTAGGCAAATCGGGCCTTGCATAGTAGGCTGACAAGTGCATTCTGGCTACTAGGTACGACATATATATATATATATATATATATATATATATATATATATATATATATATATATATATATATATATATATATATATATATATATATGTTGTACCTAGTAGCCAGAACGCACTTCTCAGCCTACTATGCAAGGCAAGATTTGCCTAATAAGCCAAGTTTTCATGAATTAATTGTTTTTCGACTACCTAACCTACCTAACCTAACCTAACCTAACTTTTTCGGCTACCTAACCTAACCTAACCTATAAAGATAGGTTAGGTTAGGTTAGGTAGGGTTGGTTAGGTTCGGTCATATATCTACTTTAATTTTAACTCCAATAAAAAAAAATTGACCTCATACATAATGAAATGGGTAGCTTTATCATTTCATAAGAAAAAAATTAGAGAAAATATATTAATTCAGGAAAACTTGGCTTATTAGGCAAATCGGGCCTTGCATAGTAGGCAAAAAAGTGCGTTCTGGCTACTAGGTACGACATATATATATATATATATATATATATATATATATATATATATATATATATATATATATATATATATATATATATATATATATATATATATATATATATATATATATATATATATATATATATATGTCGTACCTAGTAGCCAGAACTCACTTTTTGGCCTACTATTCAAGGCCCGATTTGCCTAATAAGCCAAGTTTTCCTGAATTAATATATTTTTTCTAATTTTTTTCTTATGAAATGATAAAGCTACCCATTTCATTATGTATGAGGTCAATTTTTTTTTTTATTGGAGTTAAAATTAACGTAGATATATGACCGAACCTAACCAACCCTACCTAACCTAACCTAACCTATCTTTATAGGTTAAGTTTGGTTAGGTAGCCGAAAAAGTTAGGTTAGGTTAGGTTAGGTAGGTTAGGTAGTCGAAAAACAATTAATTCATGAAAACTTGGCTTATTAGGCAAATCGGGCCTTGCATAGTAGGCTGAGAAGTGCGTTCTGGCTACTAGGTACGACATATATAATATATATATATAATATATATATATATATATATATATATATATATATATATATATATATATATATATATATATATATATATATATATATACATATATATATATACATATATATATATACATATATATATACATATATATATATATATATATATATATATATATATATATATATATATATATATATATATATATATATATATATATTTATATATATATATAATAATTTCGGAGTATTATAACAATATAATACTCCGAAATTACCATCTCTTTTAAGGGTCTGAGCAGGTGGTGGAGAGGGTTAAGGCGTACCTGTTATGCCAGTTGCTGGAAGACTTCTGTGCTGGCTAGGGTTCGAGTCTCCTGGTGGGAAAGTGTTCTAAAGTTGTATACTTAACTCTCGTGTTTAGGAGAGTTGTGCCTTAAGCAGAGACACTGTGTCTTCCCATATTAACAGGGACTTGATGAAATTAACGTATAAATGACCCCTCACTTGCTCTGGTGCTCTTGGGAGGTATATATATATATATATATATATATATATATATATATATATATATATATATATATATATATATATATATATATATATATATATATATATGCATATATATTTAGGGGTATCACCACTGGTTTAATTAATTAAAGGGACCCACATCCTCGAAGAAGAAAATAAATAGTGTTCAGAGAAGACCTTGTGGATTCTCACTGAATACTTTAATCTTTTCCTCTCCTACCACCCCTATTATTTTTTTTATTTGATTTTATTGCAATGCTACAGTTTACAGAAAACACACACTTATATAACAATATACCAATCAGTGTTCGAAGACGTCGTCCAGCTCCTCGGGGGTCGGGTGCGTACCCAAGATACAGCACGCATTTCTCCTCTGAACAGCGACACTGAGACGCTGGAACATGAAACTGGCCGCTCTTGGTTCTCTAGTCTTCCCAATGAGTTCCTCGCCCAGCTTCTTCAGGAACTTAAGTGCACATTTACCCCAGGCGCCCAGAGTCTCAGAGCCTATTGGCACGAACCTGTAACAACGTTCTAGGTCCCTGTACTAGTTAGTTTTCTGGGTCTCCCTGAAGGTGGCCGCCCCGCCTCCCTCAGCTGCGCTGTAAGGTAGATAGGTATCAGCCAATGTGGATGCACACATGTAGTCCCACACGACCTTTTTACCTTCCCTCCACGGCTGCAGGGTGACTCCATCTGGGCGTTTTTGGCTGTTGTCAGGCCTGCACAACTGAGGTTCCCTTTGTCCTGGGCACCCAGCTGAAGTCAAACTTCTCTTCGTGATGTCATTGACTGCTTCATGTCTGGCAATCTATATATATACATTATATATATATATATATATATATATATATATATATATATATATATATATATATATATATATATATATATATATATATGTTATTAAATATGACCGAAAAAGTAAGATTAATAATTATAACACGAATTTTCTCAATCTTTCGTACATTTCTTTTCACTGTTGGAGGTAATTCAAAAATCAATTCTCTAAAATTCATTTTTATTTCTAGTCTGACGCGACACGAGCGCGTTTCGTAAAACTTATTACATTTTCAAAGACTTTAGTTTACAAATACACAACTGAATAGAACTTACACATCTCCGGTTTTGTTTATATCTACATTTGAGTGAGGTGGATGGGGTGAGGTGGCATTAATAGGATATTCATTTCATCAACACAAGACAGAACAAGAGGTGGCATTAATAGGGTATTAATTTCATCAACACAAGACAGAACACGAAACAATGGGTATTGAAATGGAAGTGATTGTAGAAAGCCTATTGGTCCATATTTCTTGATGCTTCTATATTGGAGCGGAGTCTTGAGGTGGGTAGAATATAGTTGTGCATTAATTGGCTGTTGATTGCTGGTGTTGACTTCTTAATGTGTAGTGACTCGCAAACGTCAAGTCGCCTGCTATCGCTGTATCTATCGATGATTTCTGTGTTGTTTACTAGGATTTCTCTGGCGATGGTTTGGTTGTGGGAAGAGATTATATATTCCTTAATGGAGCCCTGTTGTTTATGCATCGTTAAACGCCTAGAAAGAGATGTTGTTGTCTTGCCTATATACTGGGTTTTTTGGAGCTTACAGTCCCCAAGTGGGCATTTGAAGGCATAGACGACGTTAGTCTCTTTTAAAGCGTTCTGTTTTGTGTCTGGAGAGTTTCTCATGAGTAGGCTGGCCGTTTTTCTGGTTTTATAGTAAATCGTCAGTTGTATCCTCTGATTTTTGTCTGTAGGGATAACGTTTCTATTAACAATATCTTTCAGGACCCTTTCCTCCGTTTTATGAGCTGTGGAAAAGATGTTCCTGTAAAATAGTCTAATAGGGGGTATAGGTGTTGTGTTAGTTGTCTCTTCAGAGGTTGCATGGCTTTTCACTTTCCTTCTTATGATGTCTTCGACGAAACCATTGGAGAAGCCGTTATTGACTAGGACCTGCCTTACCCTACAGAGTTCTTCGTCGACTTCCTTCCATTCTGAGCTGTAGCTGAGAGCACGGTCGACATATGCGTTAACAACACTCCTCTTGTACCTGTCTGGGCAGTCGCTGTTGGCATTTAGGCACATTCCTATGTTCGTTTCCTTAGTGTAGACTGCAGTGTGGAAACCTCCGCCCTTTTCCATGACTGTTACATCTAGAAAGGGCAGCTTCCCATCCTTTTCCATCTCGTAAGTGAAACGCAGCACGGAACTCTGCTCAAATGCTTCCTTCAGCTCCTGCAGATGTCTGACATCAGGTACCTGTGTAAAAATGTCGTCAACATACCTGCAGTATATGGCCGGTTTCAAGCTCATGTCGACTAAGACTCTTTGCTCGATGGTACCCATGTAGAAGTTTGCAAACAGGACACCTAGGGGAGAACCCATGGCGACCCCATCTACTTGCTTATACATGTGCCCATCCGGGCTCAAGAAGGGTGCCTCTTTAGTACAAGCTTGGAGTAGTTTCCTCAGAATATTTCCTTATTCTGAGGAAATTCTCATTCATTTGAGCAGAGTTCCGTGCTGCGTTTCACTTACGAGATGGAAAAGGATGGGAAGCTGCCCTTTCTAGATGTAACAGTCATGGAAAAGGGCGGAGGTTTCCACACTGCAGTCTACACTAAGGAAACGAACATAGGAATGTGCCTAAATGCCAACAGCGACTGCCCAGACAGGTACAAGAGGAGTGTTGTTAACGCATATGTCGACCGTGCTCTCAGCCACAGCTCAGAATGGAAGCAAGTCGACGAAGAACTCTGTAGTTTTAAGGCAGGTCATAGTCAATAACGGCTTCTCCAATGGTTTCTTCGAAGACATCATAAGAAGGAAAGTGAAAAGCCATGCAACCTCTGAAGAGACAACTAACACAACACCTATACCCCCTATTAGACTATTTTACAGGAACTTCTTTTCCACAGTTCATAAAACGGAGGAAAGGGTCCTGAAAGATATTGTTAATAGAAACGTTATCCCTACAGACAAAAATCAGAGGATACAACTGACGATTTACTATAAAACCAGAAAAACGGCCAGCCTATTCATGAGAAACTCTCCAGACACAAAACAGAACGCTTTAAAAGAGACTAACGTCGTCTATGCCTTCAAATGCCCTCTTGGGGACTGTAAGCTCCAAAAAAAAACAGTATATAGGCAAGACAACAACATCTCTTTCTAGGCGTTTAACGATGCATAAGCAACAGGGCTCCATTAAGGAACATATAATCTCTTCCCACAACCAAACCATCGCCAGAGAAATCCTAGTAAACAACACAGAAATCATCGATAGATACAGCGATAGCAGGCAGCTTGACGTTTGCGAGGCACTACACATCAAGAAGTCAACACCAGCAATCAACAGCCAATTATTGCACAACTATATTCTACCCACCTCAAGACTCCGCTCCAATATAGAAGCATCAAGAAATATGGACCAATAGGCTTTCTACAAACACTTCTATTCAATACCCATTGTTTCGTGTTCTGTCTTGTGTTGATGAAATTAATACCCTACTAATGCCACCTCTTGTTCTGTCTTGTGTAAATGCCACATCACCCCTTCCACCTCACTCAAATGTAGATATAAAATCGGAGATGCGTAAGTTCTATTCAGTTGTGTATTTGTGAACTAAAGTCTTTGAAAATGTAATAAGTTTTACGAAACGCGCTCATGTCGCGTCAGACTAGAAATAAAAATGAATTTTGGAGAATTGATTTTTGATTTACCTCCAACAGTGAAAAGAAATGTACGAAAGATTGAGAAAATTCGTGTTAGAATTATTAATCTTACTTTTTCGGTCATATTTAATAATATATGTCTACAGGAAAGACTGCTACCAAAATATACATTACCAAAATATCACATTAAAAAAAAAGAGAAACAAAATGTTGACTGCTTGGCGATTGTCTCCTGTGGTAAAGTGAAATGGAAAAAACACGCAAAACATATCTTATAAATAATGAACTTTAATTTACTTTAAACAAATATAAACAAAATAAAAATAATCCCTTGGCTATGTACAGTGCAGATCAAAATATATATACAGACAAAACACAATATAAAATAAAATAATGATTACGTTACTCTACAATAAGCAAGACAAAAATTAGTTAAAGGTGCTGAGAATAGTGGGCTGGCTGAATCCTCTACTAATATACAGGACGTATGCTTAGATAGAAGCGTCAGCTCGAGAGCACAAGAATATTCTGAGGCCAACTGCTCGTGCGAGACTATATATAGACGATGCAGATGGCGCTGGAGTCGTGTAAAGTCGCTGATTCACTAATGGGGAGAGTGTTGGTTTGAAGTGGTCGTTTGGTGATCGACGAGGTGGTGCGCCGACAGTGAGAGAGCGAGGTGAGGAGAATGAGAGTAGGGTAGTGTTCCCTATGAAGAGACGTCTGCTATTCCTCTTATATACTATTCTTGAATGAGGTATCATGATGTTGCAGAAGTATAGAAGTAACGCGATGTAGGAAGGAGCAGGCTAAATCTCTCTTGAAAGAGATTACTGTCACAGCTCTCCCCCGAAGCCTACTCTTACAGGTTACGTTACTTCATTAGACGGTAGAGTGGTAGGAGCAGCTGCCTCTACCTCGTAGACTCCGGAGAGGGCGTCTGCTATGATGTTATCTGAGCCCTGTTACAGGCCTGCAAATATTTAGGAAGGTCTGTAAGGATTTTCGAGTTGGAAGACACTGACTTAGAGTTAGTGCTTTCGGGAGGAGTAGCAGGAAAGGTCTCACTGTGGAGGTATGGATCTTGAAAGGTGGAGAGAGATACTAACACAGTGGGGGGAGTACCTTTATACTTCTTCACAAGATTGACGTGGCACAACTGGGTCCTCAGCCGCCTATCTGGAGTCTCAAGAACGTAGTTGTGGTTTCTGCACTCCTTGATGCGGTAAGGTCCTGAAAACTTATTTTGCATTGGAGAACCAAGGATTGGAAAATATGCTAAAACGAAGTCTCCTGCATTAAATTTCTTGATTTTACTGTGTTTCTCAAAATGAGTCTTCATCCTATCTTGAGCTGTTAATAAATTATCGTTGCAAATTTATGCACTCGCTCTAGAATGTGCTTTAAGTTTTGAAGAAACTGGGGCACATACAGAGGGTCACTGAAAGTGGCATTACGTAGAGAGTCTTTAAAAGCTTTAAGAGGAGTATGGCACTTACCTCCGTAGAGCATCTCATAAAAAGACTCCTACAGACTCATTTGGGAGACTTCTGAAAATGCACATGATGATGTCAAGTTGTTTATCCCAGTCTTTCATAGTTTCTTTGCAAAATTTCTTAAGGAGTGATTTTATAGTTTGGTGACTACGTTCAAGAGAACCTTGTGAAGCAGGATGATAGGGGCTGGACAATACCTGAGAAATGTTGAATTCTTCTAGTGTCTTCTTGAAAAGATCACTGGTGAAGTTGGTGCCACAGTCACTTTGATTCTCCCGAGGAAATCCATATTGTGTAAAGATCTTCAACAGTTGCTTCACCACAGTAGCAGCCGTAATGTTCTTTACAGGAACTGCTATGGGGAATCTGGTGGTTGGACACAGGATGGTTAGTATATAAGCGTTGCCAGAACTGGTCCGGGGTAAAGGACCAACACAGTCTATGATGAGTCTGTGAAAGGGTTCCGAAGGCACCGGGATAGGAATCAAAGGAGCCTTGGGAATAGAGATGTTGGGTTTTCCTGCCATCTGACATGTATGACACTGTTGTACATAAGTTTTTACATCCTTAATCATACCTGGCCAGTAATAGTCTTGTCTGATGGCATGATAGGTTTTATTAAAACCGTAGTGAGAAAGTGCTCCATGGGCCAGGTGTAGAATATCGGACCGTAGGCTGGTGGGAACTACTAGTTGGTCGACATTAGCCCAATCGTCATCCTCCGTTAGTTTACTGGGTCGGTACCTCCGGTAGAGCAATTGGTTCTCTATAAAGAACCCAGGAATACTATCAGATTGAGTCTCGGCCTGGAAGAATAATTGTACCAATGAGGGATCCTCCCTCTGCATCTTACGGAACTCCAGCATAGTGAGATTCGGTGGCAGATTTTGATGGTCTTGAGGGACAGGTGTTGAAGTAGAGTCAGCTGTTTGCGAGCATGGAGCTTGCGCAAGGGTTGTCACCAAAACCGGAGGAGAGACTTCATCACTTTCTTGGACCTCTGCTGGAATATACTTCAGGATGGGTTTTCCCATCCTGAAGTATATTCAGGATGGGAAGGTCCACGTTATCCACGACAGAGTCACATACCTGGGGTTTGTCCATGATGATCAAGTTGGAAGATTGTAGATCTTCGGACAAGTCGTTGTCCAGGAGAAGTTGTACCCCTGACATGGGAAAAGGCTTTTCCCGGATGGCGACTTGGACTTCACCTTGTACGAAAGGACAATACAAGTGGACTCTGGCGAGTGGATATGGAGTGGTGGCAGTGAGGTCAGTGATAAGGACCGTCTCCCCGGTGTAGACAATGTTAGGCACAGCCGATCTCAAAATTATAGACTGAAGAGCAGCTGTGTCCCTCAAGATCTTCACTTTGAAACATCCCTCCGAATCTGTACTGTTGGCAGAGGCAGTTCCAGGGTACAAATGTTTACTGAAGAGAGAAAGATCATTAACAGGAACACTAATATTCATCACAGGCTTACCGGACTTAGGAGGAGTCGGGTTGGGTTTAGGAGTTTCACTATAGTCTTTGTATTTGGCTTTTCCACATTTATCTATGGTATGTCCATAGAGCTTGCAATACCTACAATATAATTGAGAGTTTGCTTGAGGTACTCATTTTGTCATAATTAGACCAAGACTTCTTACTGGAAGATTTGTCAGCTGTTAACCTGTGTATAAGACGACTGTTGGTGTCAGCCGACTTCGCACATCTGATGAGGTCGGTTTCCTCTTTGTCTCCTAAGTGAAGACGGATGGGAGCAGGAACACGTCGAAAGAATTTCTCGACTAGAATGAGATTGACGAGGTCTGAAAATGTAGAAACATGGGCTGCTTCCAGCCATTTCATGAAATATCTTTTCTTAGTATTGGCAAATTCTAAATAGGTGGTGTCACTTGCCTTTAGATAATCACGGAATTTTCGTCTGTAGCTTTCGGTGGAGAGAAGGTAGGCATCTAGAACGGCTTGCTTTAGGATCTTGTAGTCATTCTCAGACGCTAAGGTACTTAGAGTAACCGCAGCTCTACCTGCGAGATGTACTCTGAGAAGTATAGACCACTGATCTTCAGGCCAGCTAAGTTTTTTCGCTAGGGCCTCAAAAGTAGTAAAAAACACATCTATCTCTGTCTCAACGAATTTTGGCATTAACTTACTTGCCTGGGAGATGCTAAAGCTTACTGGAGAACTGGCTGTTTGTGGTTGGCGTGGCCTTTCCAATTCCACTTCCTTTCTTTTCTGTTCTACAATGGTGTCAGCTTGTTTTTCTGCGGCTACTAGTTGAAATTCGGCCTTTTTCTTCGCAAGGTCGTACTCGAACTCTAGTTCTTCTTTATGCCTGGCAGCCTCGCGTTCCTTGAATTGCAGAGCTTATTTCTGGCGTTCACGTTCTAGGGTGGCAAATTGTTGTTCTTTCGCTAGTTCTAACTTTAACTTCATAGGTGCTATAGTATGCCGGTCTGTAATGGAATAGTTTTCGTAAGAATCAGAGTCTATACTTCCATTATCTAAGAGGTGGTCAAGGATAAGGTTATGCAAGTCACTTTTGGTGGCTCCATGGGGAACATCTAGGTGGTACTCATGTGCTAGAGTTCGTAATTCTGTCTTCTTGGCACTAATTAAGTTCCCTACTTCATTTGCTGGATCACTACGAAATGCTGAGAGACGAAATATTTTGAGATATCAAACAGATGTACAGAGAATATACCTGTGGTATTATAAGGTCAGTAACAGGATGACGTGGCAACTGGTGACTATCCTGTGGGAATTCAATCGTTAACGTGAAATCAATTAACGTTAATATTAGATGTTAAGTGATTAAATAATCAAACTAAAGGGAAATCTTGTACCCGGCACTCTATATACGGGAATAAGGGCAAGAAAATCCTACTTAAATAAATGAAACCCTGATAGTTTCAAAAGTGAGAGGTAGTCCAGAAACGTAGGGATACCTTGCCGGGTCTCTATAGGACAGAAGCAAGGGGTTTCCTACTTAACTAGATGACACTTACAGAACTGTGTACACTGGTGACGAGAACTGTTGTTGAGGTCCCAACTAAACAGCATAGTCAGTGTGAGAGGAACTATGGCCCTATACATCCTCCTTCGGTCGGATTACAGAAGATAGGGTATGTGTCCCGAAGACAAACCAAAGTACCAGGGTACCAAAGGGGTGATCTGCCGTAAATGAGAAATATTCTAGGGACGCGAATAAGGTGGAATACACGAGTAATAACACCGAAAGATGAATAACCAATTAAGAGAGTGACTGTGGCCACCAGACACCACGTAATCCACAGTCATCCAACACTCATAAAATGTTACACTCGGAAAGCACAAAATACACAGCACCATAAAATTATTGAAAGTTATGAAATTATTGAAAAAACACCATGTAACAAAGTCAAGTACACTTACCACAAATTGAAATGACTGGTCTAGTACCAGTACCTGAGTAGTTCTTCCATGACAAACCTTATTGTGAAGACAACTCCCGGACGGGCCCCCATTAATGTGACGAGAAATGTAGGTGTTAAGGCAGCCTTCTCTATGGCTGGTGTAAATGCCAATCACATTAAAAAAAAAAGAGAGAAAGAAAATGTTGACTGCCTGGCGGTTGTTTCCTGTGGTAGAGTGAAAGGGGAAAACACGCAAAACAAATCTTATAAATAATGAACTTTAATTTACTTTAAACAAATATATACAAAATAAAGGTAATCCCTTGGCTTTGTATGGTGCGGATCAAAATATATACAAAGACAAAACACAATATAAAATAAAATAATGATTACGTTACTCTACAATAAGCAAGACAAAAATTAGTTAAACGTGCTGAGAATAGTGGGCTGGCTGAATCCTCTACTAATATACAGGACGTATGCTTAGATAGAAGCGTCAGCTCGAGAGCACAAGAATATTCTGAGGCCAACTGCTCGTGCGAGACTATATATAGACAATGCAGATGGTGAGGGAGTCGCATGAAGTCGCTGATTCACTAATGGGGAGAGTGTTGGTTTGAAGTGGTCGTTTGGTGATCGATGAGGTGGTGCGCCGACAGTGAGAGAGGGGGGTGAGGAGAGTGAGATTAGGGTAGTGTACCCCCTGTTGAGACGTCTGTTATTCCACTTATATACTATTCTTGAATGAGGTATCATGATGTTGCAGAAGTATAGAAGTAATGCGATGTAGGAAGGAGCAGGCTAAATCTCTCTTGAAAGAGATTACTGTCACAATATATATACATATGTCGTACCTAGTAGCCAGAATGCACTTCTCGGCCTACTATGCAACGCCCGATTTGCCTAATAAGCCGAGTGATTTACTTTATTTTCAATAAATTGTTTCCAGTTAGTTTATTTGAATTATTATTACTATATTATATTAGGAACATTAATTATTAACTCAGTTGTGTTAGTTTAGGTTAGGTTAAGTAGGGTTGGTAAGGTTCGGTCAAATATCTACATTAGTTTTAACTCAGATATAAATAAATTAACTCATACATTATGAAATTGATAGCTTTATCAGTCCACAAGAAATTATATATATATATATATATATATATATATATATATATATATATATATATATATATATATATATATATATATATATATATATATATATATATATATTATTAAATATGACCGAAAAAGTAAGATTAATAATTCTAACACGAATTTTCTCGATATTTCGTATAAGCAAGTAGATGGGGTCGCCATGGGTTCCCCCCTAGGTGTCCTGTTTGCAAACTTTTACATGGGTACCATCGAGCAAAAAGTCTTAGTCGAAACGAACTTGAAACCGGCCATATACTGCAGGTATGTTGACGACATTTTTACACAGGTACCTGATGTCAAACATCTGCAGGAGCTGAAGGAGGCATTTGAGCAGAGTTCCGTGCTGCGTTTCACTTACGAGATGGAAAAGGATGGGAAGCTGCCCTTTCTAGATGTAACAGTCATGGAAAAGAGCGGAGGTTTCCACACTGCAGTCTACACTAAGGAAACGAACATAGGAATGTGCCTAAATGCCAACAGCGACTGCCCAGACAGGTACAAGAGGAGTGTTGTTAACGCTTATGTCGACCGTGCTCTCAGCCACAGCTCAGAATGGAAGCAAGTCGACGAAGAACTCTGCAGGGTAAGGCAGGTCCTAGTCAACAACGGCTTCTCCAATGGTTTCGTCGAAGACATCATAAGAAGGAAAGTGAAACGCCATGCAACCTCTGAAGAGACAACCAACACAACACCTATACCCCCTATTAGACTATTTTACAGGAACTTCTTTTCAACAGCTCATAAAACGGTGGAAAGGGTCCTGAAAGTTATTGTTAATAGAAACGTTATCCCTACAGACAAAAATCAGAGGATACAACTGACGATTTACTATAAAACCAGAAAAGCGGCCAGCCTACTCATGAGAAACTCTCCAGACACAAAGCAGAACGCTTTAAAAGAGACCAACGTCGTCTATGCCTTCAAATGCCCTCTTGGAGACTGTAAGCTCCAAAAAAAAAACAGTATATAGGCAAGACAACAACATCTCTTTCTAGGCGTTTAACGATGCATAAGCAACAGGGCTCCATTAAGGAACATATAATTTCTTCCCACAACCAAACCATCGCCAGAGAAATCCTAGTAAACAACACAGAAATCATCGATAGATACAGCGATAGCAGGCGGCTTGACGTCTGCGAGGCTCTACACATCAAGAAGTCAACACCAGCAATCAACAGCCAATTAAAGCACAACTATATTCTACCCACCTCAAGACTCCGCTCCAATATAGAAGCATCAAGAAATATGGACCAATAGACTTTCTACAAATCACTTCCATTCAATACCCATTGTTTCGTGTTCTGTCTTGTGTTTAGGAATTTAATACCCTATAAATACCACCTCACCCCATCCACCTCACTCAAATGTAGATATAAACAAATCGAAGATGTGTAAGTTCTATTCAGTTGTGTATGTGTAAGCTAAAGTCTTTGAAAATGTAATAAGTATTACGAAACGTGCTCAAGTGTCGCGTCAGACTAGAAATAAAAATGAATTTTGGAGAATTGATTTTTGAATTACCACCAACAGTGAAAAGAAACGTACGAAAAATCGAGAAAATTCGTGTTAGAATTATTAATCTTACTTTTTCGGTCATATTTAATAATATATGTCTACAGGAAAGACTGCTACCAAAATATACTAATATATATATATATATATAACTGAAAACTCACACCCCAGAAGTGACTCGAACCCATACTCCCAGAAGCAACGCAACTGGTATGTACAAGACGCCTTAATCCACTTGACCATCACGACCGGACAAAATGAGGTGATAGCCGAGGCTATTTGAACCACCCCACCGCCGGCACTCGGATAGTTATCTTGGGCATAGCATTTTACCAAATCACCTCATTCTTAGGGGCACACGTGAGGAACACAAATGCGAACAAGCCAGAATGGTCCCCTGGACAATATGCAACTGAAAACTCACACCCCAGAAGTGACTCGAACCCATAGTATGGGTTCGAGTCACTTCTGAACCCATAGTATGGGTTCGAGTCACTTCTGGGGTGTGAGTTTTCAGTTGCATATTGTCCAGGGGACCATTCTGGCTTGTTCGCATTTGTGTTCCTCACGTGTGCCCCTAAGAATGAGGTGATTTGGTAAAATGCTATGCCCAAGATAACTATCCGAGTGCCGGCGGTGGGGTGGTTCAAATAGCCTCGGCTATCACCTCATTTTGTCCGGTCGTGATGGTCAAGTGGTTTAAGGCGTCTTGTACATACCAGTTGCGTTGCTTCTGGAGTATGGGTTCGAGTCACTTCTGGGGTGTGAGTTTTCAGTTGCATATTGTCCAGGGGACCATTCTGGCTTGTTCGCATATATATATATATATATATATATATATATATATATATATATATATATATATATATATATATATATATATATATATATACACTAATATATATATATATATATATTAGTATATTTTGGTAGCAGTCTTTCCTGTAGTCATATATTATTAAATATGGCCGAAAAAGTAAGATTAATAATTCTAACACGAATTTCCTCTATCTTTCTTATGTTTCTTTTCACTGTTGATGGTAATTCAAAGATCAATTCTCCAAAATTCATTTTTATTTCTAATCTGATGCGACACTTGAGCGTGTTTCGTAAAACTTATTACATTTTCAAAGACTTTAGTTTACAAACACACAACTGAAACTGAATAGAGCTTACATATCTTCGAGGTTTATATCTACATTTGGGTGAGGTGGATGAGGTGAAAAACGAACTTTCAACAATGGGTATACAATGGGTATTAAATTCCAACACAAGACAGAACACGAAACAATGGGTATTGAATGGGTATTAAATTCAAACACAAGACAGAGCACGAAACAATGGGTATTGAATGGAAGTAATTGTAGAAAGCCTATTGGTCCATATTTCTTGATGCTTCTATATTGGAGCGGAGTCTTGAAGTGGGTAGAATATAGTTATGCATTATTTGGCTGTTGATTGCTGGTGTTGACTTCTTGATGTGTAGTGCCTCGCAGACGTCTAGCCGCCTGCTATCGCTGTATCTATCGATGAGATACACAGAAATCATCGATAGATACAGCGATAGCAGGCGGTTAGACATCTGCGAGGCACTACACATCAAGAAGTCAACACCAGCAATCAAAAGCCAATTAATGCATAACTATATTCTACCCACTTCAAGACTCCGCTCCAATATAGAAGCATCAAGAAATATGGACCAATAGGCTTTCTACGATTACTTCCATTCAATACCCATTGTTTCGTGCTCTGTCTTGTGTTTGAATTTAATACCCATTCAATACCCATTGTTTCATGTTCTGTCTTGTGTTGGAATTTAGTACCCATTGAATACCCATTGTTGAAAGTTCGTTTTTCACCTCATCCACCTCACCCAAATGTAGATATAAACCTCGAAGATATGTAAGCTCTATTCAGTTTCAGTTGTGTGTTTGTAAACTAAAGTCTTTGAAAATGTAATAAGTTTTACGAAACGCGCTCAAGTGTCGCGTCAGACTAGAAATAAAAATGAATTTTGGAGAATTGATCTTTGAATTACCATCAACAGTGAAAAGAAACATAAGAAAGATAGAGAAAATTCGTGTTAGAATTATTAATCTTGCTTTTTCGGCCATATTTAATAATATATATATATATATATATATATATATATATATATATATATATATATATATATATATATATATATATATATATATATATATATATATATATATATATATATATATACATATATATATATATATATATATATATATATATATATATATATATATATATATATATATATATATATATATATATATATATATATATACATATATTATATATATATATATATATATATATATATATAATGTATATATATATATATATATATATATATATATATATATATATATATATATATATATATATATATATATATATATATATATATATATATATATATGTCGTACATAGTAGCCAGAACGTACTTCTCTGCCTACTTTGCAAGGCCCGATTTGCCTAATACGCCAAGTTTTCATGAATTAATTGTTTTTCGACTACCTAACCTACCTAACCTAACCTAACCAAACTTTTTCAGCTACCTAACCTAACCTAACCTATAAAGATAGGTGTGGGACATTTGGGACTTGACTCTATTTATTTAATTATTGAAGTAATGAAAACAATCACGAAGGACCACCCGCTTTTATAGTAAAGAGGAAAACTAATAAAATGTGATCATTAGAAATTCCTAGAAGAACCAGTAACTATGGATAAATACTAGAAAATATAATCACTTGAATAATTAATGGGCTGTTTATATAATTTAATTGAATCAAAGCCTCAAACACCTACATTGTGGGTTTATTGCTAGAACTTCATATATGTCTAGGAACTAATGCGGTTCGTACACCAGTTCATTGTGTAATAACCTAATCCTATGACCAATTAGAGAATCAATAGAGAATTTGTCACCAACAAGAATATAGATTATGAATATCAGAAATTAATGATTATAATAAACACGTGTTAAATCCAGTGCACAACGATCAATAGTGATAATCCAGTACAGATAATTTGAATAATTAAACTACGGAAAAAGGGTTTTAGCTTGAAGACGTTTTCCAAGACATCAGTCATGAATCATCCTCGGAATCTCCGGAATTCTTCATGGAACACTGGGAGATGAATAACACGGGTAAAGTAACAGCTCGGGGAATTCCTCACACGCAAGCTGTAAATCAAGATATATTACGTAGCAACATATTAGGCTGCTAAATATTTATATTCAAGAAATTGGGTTTGGAGAGTAATCAATATACTAACATGTGTTTTATTTATGTCGCTCGGCGTGACGACAAGCTACCCTGCTGTATACAATCTCTAATGATGCATCAAAAGGGAATATGTGTACTTAGTTAATAGGGCACTGTATAAGTTGAAGCTTGCCGAAACTCGCGTCCCAGGCTCTAGCGTCGCAATGACGAACACGTGGTGGCTAGCTTGGCCTAGATGTCGACGCGCTTCTCTGGCCGGTCACGATGGATTACGCGGAACAAATTGACAAGTTCCGGGCTGAATGTCAAGTTAATTCTTGTTGACGATTCACCACAATGTATCCTATGACACTGACACCAAACGAGTTGCTCAATTCCGCAACAAGTCTTCACACCGCACTTTGGCGACTTTCCTCTTACACCGACGCCTCCACACGCTCTCCGATTAATGGCGTCTCTCCCTGCCCCGCTCCGCGTCCCACATTCACTATACAAATTATTTACTACGAATAATATTATTTCTCGCAGTTGTGGCTAAAATGCTTGGATAATGACGGGTTTATAATTCTAGGGAGCTAAATATTATTATTTGCTCGTTTTACGATGTTAAACGAGCAATGGAGGATTATTTTAATTCTCTCCATGGCATTCACGTGTGACGTTAAATTTATTACCAGATAACAGTTGTAACTAGAAACGCTCGATTTGGCATTATTTGGGAGTCAGGTTATCGGTAAATTATTATCACACAGAACACTGTTGTTTTTAAAGAATCAAACTCAATTCTCTGACACACTGGATATAAATGTGTTTATTTTGGTAGAATCTGACGCAATACTGGTGTTTGATTACGTAAGAATTCTAGCATTATTGTACAGATACAATTATTAGTTCATGTGAACTCTACTGTTGGTTAATTTTAGTTACTACAGTAATTAGTAGATTTTAGTAATAATTAATAATAATACAACAGTGTTGTATTATGTTGGAAATTTCCAACATATCTCCGGGGGGAGATTTATCGGGTCGCAGTGTAATGTTGAGTACTGACATACCCATCCCGAAGTTGGTATTAATATTAGTATGTTAGTATGTTAGTACACACATAACGAATGTCCCGTATTTGTCAAGGACATACAAGAAACTTAAGTCTTGCAGATCTCATGTTAAATGGCACATGTTATTATGAATTACCTAAAGCTAATAACTAAGAAGGCTTACAATAAACTCTGTGACTGGTGTCGCTATGACATGTAATGTTTATGTTACTAAGTCTCAAAGTCTGTAAACTCTCAGATACTCTAGACAAATAATGTTATTTATAGCCTATACAACAATTAAGAATTTAAATCACACAACTCAAATAACTGAGAATCTACTGTGATGAGAGTGTCTTGGGTCATAGTGACTTGTAATGATTTGTTACTTGACATCACACCACAGTATCATCATGGTTACTTAAATTGGATGGAAAGGGATTTGCTCTTGGTCAGAGCTGTAATAGGCTTGCAGTTTCCGCTTGCATTGTTGAGCAGCAGCTCTAGTGGTGCGGTTGCTCGGTGGATCAGAATTACTGTCCTCGGAAACTACTGGTGAAGCTGGTTCTGGCAAACACTCTCGCTCTGCTAATTCGAGAGGTACCAACTTCTCTAAAGTTTTTAAGGTAGTGTTGCCTCGGCATAAAACTTTCACTACTCTCAGGATACCTTGATGATCTGGATGAATGGCAACAATTTTGCCTATGGGCCACTCTGACCTTGGTCCATCACTGTCGACTAATACTAGGTCCCCTGGTTTAAGTTGTACTTTATTATAAGGACTCGAAGCTTCGTAGTGGTACTCTCGTAGAGCTGTGAGGTACTCTCGAGTCCACACCTCATTCCACCTTTCAATGACTCTTGATAGATGTTGGTAACTTTCTACCAAGTCACTTCTGGTTACATGTGAAGGGTCGACGGGGTCCTCTTCTGCTAAAGGTATGAGAGGACTCAGCAGACCTCCATGTATCAAGTGTGAGGGACTCAGAGGTTCTCTTTGTGAGAAATCATCGGACAGGTATGTTAATGGGCGGTTATTGACTTGCGCCTCGATTTCCACAACAATTGTTTGGAGTTCGGAGTAACTGATTTTTTGTCTGTGTAAGGTTTTTCTTAAACACTTCTTGACAGTGCCTATCATTCGTTCGTAGAACCCACCTTGCCAAGGGGCTCTTGGAGCTATGAATTTCCAGTGACATTGTCGTCTCTGCAGGACTGATTGTACTTCTGGATGACTCCACACTTCTCGCAGACAGGCTTTTCCTGCCACAAAATTGGAACCATTGTCCGATATCATGAGTTTGGGACAAGATCTGCGAGCTGCAAATCTGCGGAAGGCTTGGATGAAGGCTTCAGCACTCATATCTAAAATCACTTCTAAATGTACGCCTCTAGTAGTAGCACACGTGAAGAGGCAAATGTAAGCTTTCACTGGTATCTTATCTGGGTTGCCAGTGAGAAGTAAGGCTCCTGTGTAATCGACACCAGTGGTTTCAAAAGGACGAAGATGAACCACTCTTTCTTCTGGAAGTGGTGGAGGTCCTGGGTAAGGACATACTCTAGCATCGTATCTTTTGCAGATTACACAGAATTTAATAATTGACTTGACTGTCTGACGACCTTGAGGAAGCCAGTATTTCTGTCTAAGGTCGGTGAGAGTATCTAACACTCTACCATGTAAAGTACCATATTGATGGTGATGTAAAACTAGAAGTTTGGTGATGATGTGGTGACGTGGTAGAAGAATTGGATTATTTGTGTCCAGATAAATTTTTGCATGAAGCAAACGTCCTCCACACCTTAGTATATTATGAGTGTTGGCATCATACCAGATACCTAGAGACTTAGTTAATTTATCTGGAAGATTTTCATATTCGCTTCCATATGTCTCTTGTTGTGCACGTTTGATCCAGTAGAGAATAGGATTGGGAAACTTATGTCGGATTCCTATCTTAGCAAGAAAGTCAAACACATGTGCGGTCACTCTTAATAATTTACTCAAGTTAGAATAATTGTGAGGATCAATGGCTAAGTTTCGTTGAGGTTCTGTTTCTTTCATGGGAGTGGTGATATTGGTCACTATGACTTGTGGCTTTTGTTTGGGCCACTGACCACCAACAAGCCATGAAGGTCCATTGAACCACAGCGAAGACTTGATGAGTTGTTTTAGTGTTAATCCTCGAGATAAATAATCTGCAGGATTGTCCTTAGTAGGAACATGTCTGAATTTATATCCAGCAGATAATTCATGAATTTCCCTAACACGATTACTGACATAGGGAGTTTTATTATTGTTCTTTCTTACCCATTGTAAGACTGCCTCATTGTCTGACCACGCGACAATCTCACCAAAGTGGATATTATTGAGGGTCTTAGTCAGGCAATGAGCCAATCTTACTCCCACTAGCAATGCAGTCAACTCCATTTGAGGTAAAGATCTCTTCTTAATGGGAGCAACTCTTGCTTTAGATGTGAGCAAAATTGATTGTGCACTATTAACTAAGTAGGCTACCGCGCCATACGCTTTGCCAGAGGCATCGCAGAAAACGTGCAAATATGTGGGCAAGTTTGGTCCTGAAGCATTACGAGGAAATTTCAAAACACCTAACTGATTAAAATCCGTTGAGAGTATCTGCCATTTAGCTTGTAACTCACTTGGTAACGGATCATCCCATCCCATATGTTTCTGCCAGCACTCCTGCATTAGGAGTTTGCCCCTTATTAATATAGGACTAAGTAAGCCTAAAGGGTCAAATGGTTGACTGACAAACGAGAGCAATGTTCTCATGGTAAGGGATGAATTATCAGTTTGTACTGACTTGACATTCATCTCGTCAGTACTTGTGTTCCATTCCACACCTAGAACCTTTAAATGATTGGGTACCTGATAACCTGGAAATTCTTTCTCGATTATCTGGTTTAGTGATTCATTATTTGAGGCCCATGACTGTAGTGGCATATTGGCTCCTAATAACTCACGGTTAGCCTCATGGTAGATTTCTACCAAATTGGTTTGATCATTTGTAGTTCCCTGGAAATTGTCGACATACAAGTTGTCACTAATGTCTGCCTTATAAGGGCTATTTGACTTCCTCAAATGTGTGTCTAATGTTGCTTGCAATAGAAACGGGGAGGACGTCGCTCCGAATAATACTGAGGCAAAACGATATGTGATGATATCACTGTTGGGATCCAGTGGGTCCTTAATCCAGAGAAACTTAGTGTAATTACGATCCTCCTGCTGTAAACCTACTCGGAGGAAAGCTTTACTGATATCAGCAGTATAAGCGAAAATACCAGTGCGGAATCGTAACAGCACATCATGTAGCCTTTGAGTTAGGCTAGGTCCTGTTTGGAGACATTCATTCAAAGACACACTGCTTGGCTTCACTTTAGCGCTACAGTTGAAGACAATACGGATAGGTGTTGTCAATGAATCTTTCACCACAGCGTGATGAGGTAAATAATGACCTATTTTCCGGTCATCGTTATCAAAAACCTCGATGAATTTACTGTTGAGTTGTTGTTGGATTAGTTGATGCTACATGTTCAGTTTGTCTGGCTGCTTCTGTAGTCTTGTTAATTGAGACTGTAATTGTGAGGCTGCCATAAAATAATTAACTGGAAGTTGTGGATGATTCAACTTCCATGGGAGTCTTACCCAGTATTGTTTATCTTTATAGACAACTGTATCCAGATATTGCTGGTAAGTCCACATATCATCAGGGCTTGGTTGTTCAGGGATAATACCTAAAGTGTCTAAATCCCACAGACGATGTACAGGTGGATCAGACTCAATATCTTCAGATATTTCTCTGAAATGTAGGGGTGACTGTTCCAAGCCTAGTCACGCCACTATTATGTTGTCAGACTGTTGGTTTGTTGACGCTGGATTTTGTTGGGAAAGCACCGGTCCAGTAAGCAACTTGCCTCCAGCAGATGACAACAAATTCATTCCGTGTTGTCTGGTGCATCCCGTTATAAATTTATAATAATGATCCGCGCCTATAAGTATTCCAACATTAGTGAGGCAGTCAGAATTTATTTTGTAATCTGCTAGCCTCATGCGGTTTCGTTTAAGATATTTCGCAGTGCGAGCTAATCCTGTGACCTGCAGGTCTGTAGGAAGTTTATCTACTACTACCGCTTGTATTGGACTAGTGGAAGATCCAAGTCTCACTAATACCTTAACTACTTGGTATTCACGAGGTCCACTATTAGTCAAGAAACCAGAAATATTTAATCTCACACTTTTGGCAGGTTTTAATTTTAACTGCTCTACTAACTGTTGTGTAATGAAGGTTTTCTGTGATCCTTGATCAAAAAGACCTCTAGTGTTAACTCTAGATCTCTTGTTTATTAGTGTAAGTTGAGCTGTAGGCAGAGTGGTATTATTGCCTGACTCAGTAGCAAGTACATTTATTTCTTGATGCACTTTGCAATATTGTACTGTGGTAGAATTTGTGGAATTCTCCCCAGTTATCATGGATTGGGTAGAAGTTTTTCTACATAAGGCGTAGTGATGTACACCTTGGTTGCATCTACTGCATGAATGTAGTTGCACTACACATTTTTTGGGATCATGAGAGCCCATGCACTTGGTGCACTTGTGTATTTCTTGTAACCGTTTAATCCTAGTATTATAAGTAGGATAAACAGAGCATTGGTGGGTGGCATGTCCTTGATTACAAAACAGACACCTTCTTTATTTAGTTGACTTGGTCTCTTTAGTAGACAAGTCATGGGTTATCTCAGAAGGAGACACCGAATAAGTACCTACATTACCACTCCTTTTTCCAGTGGATGGAGCAGTTCTAGATTTAAATTTATTAGACTTATTTAAAGTCATTTTTGGTTTGACTGAAGTGTCAATATGAGCTGAGTTACGATGGGAGTTAGTAGAGAAGTTTGAAACATTCTCCCCATCTTGGTTGGCTCTTTGTCTTTCGACTAAGGTATGTAGACCTTCTGTGATTTCTTTCAAAGTCAAAAAGGTCTTATTGTACATAGTACACAATTTATCTAAGGTTTCTCTTGGCAATTTTCGCCTAACAACTACTTTGGTCATCCATTCAGCTGGCTGAATTTGGACTTTAAGGCTTAAGGCCTTGAGTAAAGACTCTAACTCTAGCCTGAAAGTTTGGAGAGAATCTGTGGAATTATTAGCAGAGGATAAATCTAGTAATTTTTTAACTAAGACAGTAATAGTTCTCTCCGTGTTATCGTAGTTGGTTTTGAGCAATTGAACAGCTAATGTGTAACCATCACTGGTCAGTGTTATATTAGAGATTATTTTCAAGGCTTCATTTCGTAACAAGCCTTGTAAATAAGTGAATTTTGTTGTGTGAGGAATGTTGATTTTAGAGTCTACTGCATCTACGAATTTACTCCAGAAATCATCCCAACTTTCGTTCTCATTACCAGAGAATGTGGGTATATTGATTTGAGGTAATTTGACCTCAGGATCTGTACGTGCAGCAGAAGCTACTGTCAATTTGTTTTTAGCAATTTGCTTCTTAAAGGGTAGAAGCTTAACCCGTATATCTTCTTCATACTGAGCTAAGTCATTTATAGCATCCTCAAGTTCACTACTATCTACAGAAGTTGAGTGAAGTTCTGTCAAATACAGACTCATGTGTTGCTTAATATGGGCCAATTTGCTTTCAGCAACTTGTAGTAAATCTTCTAATTCAAAGTAATCAACAGTTGACTGTTGTGACAGATTTTGGCATTTATTAATCTGTCGGGTCAAATGACCTTTCAGACCGATAAGGGTACTTTTCATTTTGGTAGCCGTTTCCATTTTGTTGGATAAAGGCTGGTTTGTCAGTAAATATTTGTTACTGAGATAACTGGGATATTGACTCATTCAGTGGAGTTCAATATCAATGAGAATAGCCTAATATACTTGAATAGACTATGATTTTACCTACCTAACAAGAGATAGCTAACTATTTAGAGCAGTGCTCGAACTTCACCATTAACTTTCGTCCGGTTAGCTCTTCTATATCACCATTAGATGTAATGGTGACCATTCAGCAATACTCAAAATAGGCACACACAAATTAATGAGCACAAAATTAAATAATATGGAGACACTCCAATCAGAGTTATCTCAAAGTTTAATCCCACCCTTGATAGGGTCAGCACAAATGGTATAATACATATACTACTGACTAGCTTAAGTCTAGTCGTGATAATTCCTACCTAAGAAACTACAAATTTATTTAGTCTGGGCTTGTGCCAAATTCAGCACAATCACAGCCTAAATTCTACCTAATAAGATTGGTAAAGATTATTGTGGTGCAGTAATGTGAATATAATTGTGCTGTATTTTTGGGTTTTTAGGATTTTATAGTTTATAAGTGTGCACTTGCACACACAAGTGAAAACAATTATGTACAGTTAAGTTTGGCTTGCTAGCCACAGCCGTTTGTGATAATTGATTGTGTTGATCAATTTGTCAACCACATGCAACCTAGACTCACCTGACTGGTGTACACCATCTCTGGCCAGGTTTTGTCTATATGGTCTGGCTGTAAATTGGATATAAGTGGCATCCAATCTCACTCGTTTTTTCAGCCTGAAATTTATGTACTTAGCAGCTCTCTGGTAGTATTCTGGTGTTACTCCCCAACGATTATCTTGACTTGGTTGGCGAGGTTCCACTAACGTGAATACTACCGAATTACTGATGAGCTTGAAAGAAGAAATTATGGCTTTAAGGTGCTTGATCACCTCAGCTGGATGACGAGTAGGATGAATGTCATTACCACCTAAGTATATAATGGTTAGATGGTGAGGCCACTCTAACGCAGGTGTTAGTGTGGAATTGTTATAAAAGTTATGAGCTGTTGCTCCTGGTGACCTAAAGATTCTTACTTCAGTATGAGGTATAGGTCTAAGTGTTGTGGGTAATTGACTGTGTCCCACGAGTGCTACCTTATACATGAGGTGAAAGTAGCAATGAATTGGTGTGACTTAAGCTAACCTATGTTACGCTGTTGGTATACACAATTAATTAAATGGTTAGTCTAGACTACATCACACAGGGATTAGTTATTACTAATTAGTATTTATGTTTATAATTTATGTTTATCCGGTTCGATAAGGACCATAATGTGGGACATTTGGGACTTGACTCTATTTATTTAATTATTGAAGTAATGAAAACAATCACGAAGGACCACCCGCTTTTATAGTAAAGAGGGAAACTAATAAAATGTGATCATTAGAAATTCCTAGAAGAACCAGTAACTATGGATAAATACTAGAAAATATAATCACTTGAATAATTAATGGGCTGTATATATAATTTAATTGAATCAAAGCCTCAAACACCTACATTGGGGGGTTATTGCTAGAACTTCATATATGTCTAGGAACTAATGCGGTTCGTACACCAGTTCATTGTGTAATAACCTAATCCTATGACCAATTAGAGAATCAATAGAGAATTTGTCACCAACAAGAATATAGATTATGAATATCAGAAATTAATGATTATAATAAACACGTGTTAAATCCAGTGCACAACAATCAATAGTGATAATCCAGTACAGATAATTTGAATAATTAAAATACAGAAAAAGGGTCTTAGCTTGAAGACGTTTTCCAAGACATCAGTCATGAATCATCCTCGGAATCTCCGGAATTCTTCATGGAACACTGGGAGATGAATAACACGGGTAAAGTAACAGCTCGGGGAATTCCTCACACGCAAGCTGTAAATCAAGATATATTACGTAGCAACATATTAGGCTGCTAAATATTTATATTCAAGAAATTGGGAATGGAGAGTAATAAATATACTAACGTGTTTTATTTATGTCGCTCGGCGTGACGACAAGCTACCCTGCTGTATACAATCTCTAATGATGCATCAAAAGGGAATATGTGTACTTAGCTAATAGGGCACTGTATAAGTTGAAGCTTGCCGAAACTCGCGTCCCAGGCTCTAGCGTCGCAATGACGAACACGTGGTGGCTAGCTTGGCCTAGATGTCGACGCGCTTCTCTGGCCGGTCACGATGGATTACGCGGAAGAAATTGACAAGTTCCGGGCTGAATGTCAAGTTAATTCTTGTTGACGATTCACCACAATGTATCCTATGACACTGACACCAAACGAGTTGCTCAATTCCGCAATAAGTCTTCATACCGCACTTTGGCGACTTTCCTCTCACACCGACGCCTCAACACGCTCTCCGATTAATGGCGTCTCTCCCTGCCCTGCTCCGCGTCCCGCATTCGCTATACAAATTATTTACTACGAATAATATTATTTCTCGCAGTTGCGGCTAAAATGCTTGGATAATGATGGGTTTATAATTCTAGGGAGCTAAATATTATTATTTGCTCGTTTTACGATGTTAAACGAGCAATGGAGGATTATTTTAATTCTCTCCATGGCATTCACATGTGACGTTAAATTTATTACCAGATAACAGTTGTAACTAGAAACGCTCGATTTGGCATTATTTGGGAGTCAGGTTATCGGTAAATAATTATCACACAGAACACTGTTGTTTTTAGAGAATCAAACTCAATTCTCTGACACACTGGATATAAATGTGTTTATTTTGGTAGAATCTGACGCAATACTGGTGTTTGATTACGTAAGAATTCTAGCATTATTGTACAGATACAATTATTAGTTCATGTGAACTCTACTGTTGGTTAATTTTAGTTACTACAGTAATTAGTAGATTTTAGTAATAATTAATAATAATACAACAGTGTTGTATTATGTTGGAAATTTCCAACAATAGGTTAGGTTAGGTTAGGTAGGGTTGGTTATGTTCGGTCATATATCTACGTTAATTTTAACTCCAATAAAAAAAAATTGACCTCATACATTATGAAATGGGTAGCTTTATCATTTCATAAGAAAAAAATTAGAGAAAATATAATAATTCAGGAAAACTTGGCTTATTAGGCAAATCGGGCCTTTCATAGTAGGCAGAGAAGTGCGTTCTGGCTACTAGGTATGACATATATATATATCTACGGTCATATATCTACGTTAATTTTAACTCTAATAAAAACAAATTGACCTCATACATAATGAAATGGGTAGCTTTATCATTCCATAAGAAAAAAATTGAGAAAATATATTAATTCAGGAAAACTTGGCTTATTATGCAAATCGGGCCTTGCATAGCAGGCCGAGTACGACGTTCTGGCTACTAGGTACGACATATATATATATATATATATATATATATATTTATATATATATATATATATATATATATATATATATATATATATATATGTCGTACCTAATAGCCAGAACGCACTTCTATGCCTACTATTCAAGGCTCGATTTGCCTAATAAGCGAAGTTTTCATGAATTAATTGTTTTTCGACTACCTAACCTACCTAACCTAACCTAACCTAACTTTTTCGGCTACCTAACCTAACCTAACCTATAAAGATAGGTTAGGTTAGGTAGGGTTGGTTAGGTTCGGTCATATATCTACGTTACTTTTAAATCCAATAAACAAAAATTGACCTCATACATAATGAAATGGGTAGCTTTATCATTTCATAAGAAAAAAATTAGAGAAAATATATTAATTCATGAAAACTTGGCTTATTTGGCAAATCAGGCCTTGCATAGTAGGCTGAGAAGTGCGTTCTGGCTACTAGGTACGACATATATATATATATATATATATTGTGACGATAATCTCCTTCAAGAGATTGAGCCTGCTCTTCCCTCCATAATTACGTCGTTGAAATTATATAAAACGACTATGGAAGACATGTCCAACAACGACAACAACACCAGCAAGGCTTGCCAGGGTGAGCAAAACGTATGCAGCCAGCCACCTGTTCGGACTCAAACCACCAAACTACATGTTGATCGCTACCGGCTCCGCTGATTGGTCGCCGGTCTGGCTGCACCTGCACTCGCCCCCCCATACTACTTGATGTCTGGGGTCGCCACGACCTCAGACCTCAGAATATTCGGTGCTCTCGTTGTCACCACTCCTCCCGGCTAGACGCTAGCGTGTACTGAGAGAAGTGGTGGCTTAAAGCCAATATTCCAGCACCTCCCATTTACTTTTGTGTTGCACTTCTTGTTATTTTGCCTTAACGTAACTTTTCATTGTGTCATTTAATTATTCTTATTATTTTGATTGATTGATTTGATTATAAGAATTTGTTTGTCCATTTTTTCATGTTTTGATTTATTTAACGTAATTAAAATTTCATTGTTAAAGTTTACTTGTGTTTTGTGTGTCTTCTCCTTACCTTACCACAGACGAAGTTCCAGTTTTTCTATTTTTTTTTATAACTATGTGACGAGGCCATACCCCTTTCCTTAAACAGTCGAACACCAACGCGTTACCGTCACAAGTTATATGGGGGCCTGTCCTAGGAGCTTCACTCAGGTACTGGTGCCAAGTGGTAATTTATGGTAAGCGTATTTAACTTTGTTAACGTAGCTTTACTATTTTTCATATTCAATTTCATTTTTTATAAGGTGCGGTGTATTGTGCATTACGAGAGTAACATATAGTGAAGGTGAGACAACTTTGGATTACGTGGTGACTGTAGGCCGCAGTCATACTCTTAATTGGTCATCTCTCCCTCCTTGTTATTACTCGTGTTTACCATCTATGTCCCTTGAATATTTCTCATTCTGACAGATCATCATATTGGTACCCTGGTACTGTGGTCTGCCCCGGGTCAAGAGTACCCAATCTTCTGCAATCTGACTGTAGGAGGACAAAGAGGGCCATAGTTCCTCTAGCTCGAACTTTAGTTGCTGAATTGGGACCTCAGCAGCAGTTCTCGTCACCAGTTGACACCTCGCACCCCTACACGTCAGTCAGAGATGATGATACATACAACGGTAGGGAATTAGCTTATTTTTTCAGAGCACAAAAGTTCGCTAATTCTGTAAGTATCATATTAAATTCAGTGGGAAAAACTTGCTTTATGTCCTATAGAGACTTGGCAAGGTATGCCTACATCCTTGGACTACCAATTTTACTTTTGAAGCATTTAACTGTTTCATTTGTTTTCGAAACACTGTTTCATTTGTTAGTAGGATTTTCTTGCCCTTATCCTCTTACATGAGTACCGGGTACAAGATTTCCTGCGCCTTTGATTTAATTTAATCATTTAACATCTTTTACTTAACTTTAATTGTTAAAGATCACACAGGATAGGTACCAGTTGCCACGTTGTCCTGTTTCTGACATTTCACTATTGAATATTCGTGTACCTTTATTTGCTAATTTCACCATGTTTCGTCTCCAAACTTTCCGTGCAAATCCAGCAGGTGAAATAGGGACTTTAAGTCGTGCCAAGAGGACTGAATTACAAACTCTTGCACATGAGTATCAACTAGAAGTTCCCTACCAAGCCAACAAAAATGACCTACACAACCTGTTGCTGGATTACTATTTAGAGCAAGGTAAGATAGACTCTGAAACTCATGAAACTTACTATATTGCAGAGAAAACTGACTTGGCAACGATGAAACTTAAACTAGAGCTGGCCAAGATTGAACGTGAGCAGCAAAGAGAAGCAGCTGCCATACGAAGGGAAGAACACGAACGCGAAGCCGCTTTGAGGAGAGACGAACAAGAACGCGAAGCCGCTTTGAGGAGAGACGAACAAGAACGCGAAGCTGCTTTGAGGAGAGAAGAACACGAACGAGGACTCGCCCTCCAAGAACGTGAGGTTGCACTACTCCAGGAGCGGGAACGAGTACAGCTTGAAACCAAACGACGCGAGTTGGAGATGCAACGCGAACATGACAAGCAACAAGCAACTCTGGCTCTAGAGTGTCGTCAACGTGAAATCGCCTTGGAAACTTCCCACTTCACTCAACGCCAACAAGCTACTGCCAATCTTCCCGTCAGTTTTAATATATCACATGCAAGTAAGTTAATGCCATCCTTTGTAGAAGCAGAAGTTGATGTGTTTTTCACCACCTTTGAAACCCTTGCTAATCAACTCAGTTGGCCTGTCGACCAATGGGCCACACTTCTCAGAGTCCATCTTACAGGTAGAGCTGCAGTCACACTCAGTACTTTGGCGTCTGAGAATGACTACTACACTCTGAAACAAGCAGTGTTGGACGCCTACCTACTTTCCACAGAAAGTTATAGAAGGAAATTCCGTGACCACCTGAAGGCAAGTACCACTACCTTCCTTGAGTTTGCTAACACGAAACGGAGGTATTTCATGAAATGGCTGGAAGCAGCACATGTCTCTACTTTTACAGAACTCGTCAACCTGATGCTTGTTGAAGAATTCTTGAGACGTGTGCCACCTCCTGTCCGCCTCTACTTAGCAGATAAAGAAGAAACCGACTACCTGAAGTGTGCTAAGTCGACTGACACTTACAGCCTTATCCACCGGCTGACACCTGAACCATCCTCCAGTAAGAAGTCGTGGTACAGTTACGAGAAGGTGAGCCCCGATCAAGCTGGTTCACAACTGTACTGCAAGTATTGTAGACTCTATGGACATACCATAGACAAGTGTGGTAAGTCTCAATACAAGGGAACCACTGACCAACAAAGACCCAAACCAACTCCTCCTAAGTCCGGTAAGCCTGTGATGAATGTTGGTGTTGATGTTAATGATCTTTCTCTTTTCAGTAACCACCTGTATACTGGGACTGTCTCTGCCAACGGTTCAAATCCGGAGGGACGTTTCAAATTGAAGATCTTGAGGGACACAGCGGCTCTACAATCGATCATCTTGAAGTCGGCTGTGCCCAACATAGTCTACACCGGAGACACAGTCTTCATCACTGACCTCACTGCTACCACTCCTTACCCTCTCGCCAGAGTCCACCTGGATTGTCCCTACGTGAACGGGGAAGTCCAAGTCGCCGTCAGGGAAAAGCCTTTTCCCATGCCTGGAGTGCAACTTCTTCTAGGCAACGACTTGGCAGAAGACCTGCAACCGACCAACCTGATCGTCATGGACAAACCCCAGGTGTGTAACTCTGTGCCAATAAACCCTATTCTTGAGTATGTTCCAGCAGAGGTTCAAGAGAGTGATGAAGTTTCTCCTCCGGTTCTCGTGACCACCCGTGCACAAGCCGCACGTCCACAGCCAGCTGACTCTACTGCTACCACTGTCCCTCAAGACCCTCAGAAACTACCCCCGCATCTGACCAAGTTGGAGTTCCGTAAGTTGCAGAGGGAAGATCTTACTTTAACACCATTGTTTTTCCAGGCTGAGACTCAACCCGACAGTATTCCTGGGTTCTTCCTAGAGAACGACTTGCTCTACCGCAGATATAGACCCAGTAAACTGAAGGAGGAGGACGATTGGGCCAACATCGAACAACTTGTGATTCCCACCAGCCTGCGGCCCACTATTCTACACCTGGCCCACGGAGCATTCTCCCACTACGGCTTCAACAAGACTTACCATGGGATTCGTCAAGACTACTACTGGCCAGGTATGGTAAATAACGTCAAACAGTACGTAAAACAGTGTCATACATGTCAGATGGCAGGCAAACCGAACGTCTCCATTCCCAGAGCACCACTGATTCCCATACAGGTGCCTGCGGAACCTTTCCACAGACTCATAATAGACTGTGTTGGTCCTTTACCTCGGACCAGTTCAGGTAACGCCTACATCCTAACCATCCTGTGTCCTACCACCAGATTTCCCATAGCAGTTCCAGTGAAGAACATCACGGCTGCTACGGTTATCAAACATCTATTGAAGATCTTCACTCAATACGGATTTCCCAGGGAGATTCAAAGTGACTGTGGCACCAACTTCACCAGTGATCTCTTCAAAAGGACACTGGAGGAGTTCAACATTAAACAGGTATTGTCCAGCCCCTATCATCCTGCTTCACAGGGTTCTCTTGAACGTAGTCATCAGACCATCAAAGCACTCTTGAAAAAGTTTTGTAGTGAAACCTCGAAGGATTGGGATAAGCAGATTGACCTTATAATGTGTATTTTCAGAAGTCTCCCCAATGAGTCCCTAGGAGTATCTCCTTATGAGATGCTCTACGGCCGTAAGTGCCGTACTCCCCTTAAGGCTTTCAAAGACTCTCTCCGAGATGCCACCTTCAGTGAGCATCAGAATGTGCCCCAGTTTCTTCAAAACCTTCAACACATTCTCGAGAGAGTCCACCGCTTTGCCCATGATAATCTATTGAAAGCCCAGGTGAGAATGAAGACTCATTACGACCAGACCAGCAAAGTAAGAAAATTCAAGCCGGGAGACTTCGTCCTTGCCTATTTCCCTATCCCAGGTTCACCTTTACAAAACAGATTTTCAGGACCCTACTGCGTCAAAGAGTGCAGGAATAATAACAATTACGTGATAGAAACTCCAGATAGGCGGCGGAAGACCCAGCTGTGCCACGTCAACCTCCTGAAGCAATATAATGGTACTCCTCCCACTGTCCTGACTAACTATTCTACTTTCACAGAACCCTACATCCACAGTGAGACCTTCCCGGCTTCTCCTCCCGAAAGCACTGACAAGGAGTCGGCACTTTCTAATTCCGAAATCCTTAATGATCTTCCCAAATACTTTCAGGATAATCATAGTGCACCTCTCGTCAAGATCTTCAGAGAACATCAAGAGTTGTTCAGAGATGATCCCCAAGAGTGTAATGTTACCCAGCACGACATCCAACTGCTCCCCGACACCCGGCCGATTCGTCAACCCTTCTACCGAATCAGCCCGAGCAAGAAGGAAGTCATGCGTGCTGAGGTGCAATACCTCTTGGATCATGGACTGGCTACACCTTGTGAGTCCCCCTGGGCCTCACCCTGTATCTTGGTGCCCAAACCCCAAGGTAAGGTGCGGTTGTGCACTGACTATCGTAAACTGAACTCTGTCACTGTCAAGGATGCTTACCCCTTGCCAAGGATAGATGACATCCTTGATGCCATTGGTAGTGCCCAGTACTTGTCCCAAGTGGACTTGCTGAAGGGGTACTATCAAGTGTGTCTAACGGAGCGCGCTAAAGAGATATCTGCCTTCATCACTCCTTTTGGACTTTTCAGATATGAACGCCTTCCTTTCGGACTATGTAATGCCCCGGCCACCTTTCAAAGAGCTGTCAACCGTGTCATCCAGGGCTTGGATAACACATACGCCTACCTGGACGATATCGTCATAGCCTCCAACTCCTGGAGTGAACATCTGCTCCAGCTGCGACGTCTGTTCTCCAAGCTCCTGACAGCCGGCCTCACCATCAACCTGGGCAAGTCCACTTTCGCGAAAGGTAAAGTGCGTTATCTGGGTCATGTTATTGGGAGTGGCAGCATAGCTCCGTTAGACTCACGCACTCAAGCCATCCAACAGTATCCACAGCCTACCACCAGGAAGCAGCTCCTGCGCTTCCTTGGTCTTGCCTCTTACTACCGTAGGTTTGTGAGGAATTTCAGTACAGTCGCCACACCTCTAATTCTATTAACCAGTCCCAAGCAACGGTATAATTGGACCATACAGCAAACCGTTGCTTTCGAACAACTCAAATTCCTCCTCTGTTCTAACCCCATTCTCGCCTCTCCAGATATCACCAAGCCTTTCGTCCTTCATGTTGACGCCAGTGGTACCGGCGTTGGTGGTGTCCTGATGCAACAACGAGGCGAGGAGGTTCTACCTGTCAGCTACTACAGCTACAAACTGAAACCACACCAGAGGAACTAGAGCACTATTGAAAAGGAGCTACTATCCATCGTCCTGAACCTCCAACACTTCGCTCCGTACCTACAAGGCGCCAGGTCTACCACCATCTTCTCAGACCACATCCCTTTCCGCTTCCTACATCAAGCCCAATTCACCAACCAGCGTCTTCTACGATGGGCTCTGTATTTACAAGACTTCAACCTGGAGATCCGCTATATCAAGGGTTCTGACAACACCATAGCCGATGCCCTCTCCAGAGTTTATGAAGTAGAAGCAACTCCATCCATTACTCCACCACATAACGACGTACTTCTTCCAGAACCGCAGGCTTCGGGGGAGAGTTGTGACGATAATCTCCTTCAAGAGATTGAGCCTGCTCTTCCCTCCATAATTACGTCGTTGAAATTATATAAAACGACTATGGAAGACATGTCCAACAACGACAACAACACCAGCAAGGCTTGCCAGGGTAAGCAAAACGTATGCAGCCAGCCACCTGTTCGGACTCAAACCACCAAACTACATGTTGATCGCTACCGGCTCCGCTGATTGGTCGCCGGTCTGGCTGCACCTGCACTCGCCCCCCCATACTACTTGATGTCTGGGGTCGCCACGACCTCAGACCTCAGAATATTCGGTGCTCTCGTTGTCACCACTCCTCCCGGCTAGACGCTAGCGTGTACTGAGAGAAGTGGTGGCTTAAAGCCAATATTCCAGCACCTCCCATTTACTTTTGTGTTGCACTTCTTGTTATTTTGCCTTAACGTAACTTTTCATTGTGTCATTTAATTATTCTTATTATTTTGATTGATTGATTTGATTATAAGAATTTGTTTGTCCATTTTTTCATGTTTTGATTTATTTAATGTAATTAAAATTTCATTGTTAAAGTTTACTTGTGTTTTGTGTGTCTTCTCCTTACCTTACCACAGACGAAGTTCCAGTTTTTCTATTTTTTTTTATAACTATGTGACGAGGCCATACCCCTAGCCTTAAACAGCCGAACACCAACGCGTTACCGTCACAATATATATATATATATATATATATATATATATATATATATATATATATATATATATATATATATATATATATATATATATATAATGTCGTACCTAGTAGCCAGAACTCACTTCTCAGCCTACTATGCAAGGCCCGATTTGCCTAATAAGCCAAGTTTTCATGAATTGTTTTTCGACTACCTAACCTACCCAACCTAACCTAACCTAACTTTTCCGGCTACCTAACCTAACCTATAAAGATAGGTTAGGTTAGGTTAGGTAGGGTTTTTTAGGTTCGGTCATATATCTACGTTAATTTTAACTCGAATAAAAAAAATGACCTCAAACATAATGAAATGGGTAGCTTTATCATTTCATAAGAAAAAAATTAGAGAAAATATATTAATTCAGGAAAACTTGGCTTACTAGGCAAATCGGGCCTTGCATAGTAGGCTGAGAAGTGCATTCTGGCTACTAGGTACGACATATATATATATATGTCGTACCTAGTAGCCAGAATGCACTTCTCAGCCTACTATTCAAGGCCCGATTTGCCTAATAAGCCAAGTTTTCATGAATTAATTGTTTTTCGACTACCTAACCTACCTAACCTAACCTAACTTTTTCGGCTACCTAACCTAACCTATAAAGATAGGTTAGGTTAAGTTAGGAAGGGTTGATTTGGTTCGGTCATATATCTACGTTAATTTTAACTCCAATAAAAAAAATTGACCTCATACATTATGAAATGGGTAGCTTTATCATTTCATCAGAAAAAAATTTGAAGAAAATATATTAATTCATGAAAACTTGGCTTATTAGGCAAATCGGGCCTTGCATAGTAGGCTGAGAAGTGCGTTCTGGCTACTAGGTACGACATATATATATATATATATATATCTGTGTGTAATAATGTAAGGGCGAAGAGGGAGAACGGCCTATTAACATTGCTTGGGTAGAGGGGGGAGTTGTGTAAAATCCTGGTTTGTGCCTCGGAGAGGCTACAGGATCCATTAAGTTCAGTAGAACTTCTGTTTCAACTCTTTTAACCCTGTCGTAGCTAAGTCGATTAAGGCAGTGTCTGGGATGCTCCCGGACGCAGGTTCGAATCCTCGTCACCGCCCTTGTGGATTTTTTCATTTTATGTCTTGGTTCTTTGGGTTTCAAGTGTGGTGTGATGGTTGGCCGGGAGAATGCCGTGGTCTTGAACAATGCACCGGCCACTTGTAACGAGCTTTCTTTATGGGACGTGCATCGTTTAAAGGGAATTGAGGATGCCCAACTTACACTGAAGAGGACATGTGGTGTGACTTTGGGTCACCGGTTGAGGACTGTCAGTTCACGAGTGATACTCCATGGGTGGACGATGCCTCGCCTGTCAATGTGCCTAGATGCGCCTAGTGCTCCCATTGTGCGAGATATTATGTTAGTGACAGATATTCCTGGATTTGTTGACATTCCTCCTGATGGTAGGCAGTCCTCTTTGTCACAGACTAATCCAGACAGGTGGGGCATGATGGAGATTGGGAAATGCCAGTTGACTGGTGATGGGTTGAAGTTGACTTTACGGAGGGGTTCTGTCAGACTCACCTGCTTGTAATACCCGGCTTGCTGAGAGTTTGCGTCCTCCGGTTGACTGCGAGGATCGTCCAGGCTGACGTGCTTTTCCTTCTTTTGTTTGTGATGCCTCGAACTTTGAATTTTGCAACGATTAATGGGAATGGGCTCAACTGCCGTGTTAAGCAGCTTCACCTTGTGTCGCTGGCTAAATTTCACAGACTGGGTGTGTTCTGAAGTTGGATGCCATGAAGTGTTTTATTTAGCTATTGTTAAACCCACCCGTGTTGTCAAAGGTAGGAACGATGATTTTGGTGGTAAAATGGGCGGGTATATGTTGTATTCTTGGTTCTTATTTGAATGATACCGGGAATGTGTTATTTGCTCACCTGCATTAAACAGTGGAGAAAGAAGACCCTGTTGAGGTTGACTCTAGTCTGATTTTGTAGAGAGACATCAGACGTGTAGCATAAGTGGGAGGTCATTTCGCCTCTCACGGACAGACGTCAATGAAATACCACTACTCTGATCGTTTCTTTACTTAATCGGTAAGGCGGAAGCGGAGTTTCTCCACGAAGGAGTACCTCCTGTTTCTAGCCCTAAATGGCAGAAGGGCGATGACCGACGAGCGAGCGTACCAGTTTTGGAGCTTACCTTCTCCCCTGGCACATAGGGTTCACGTCTCTGCGTCTTTGGGTTGGTTAATCTTCCGGCTGTGGCCTCCTCCGACCCCAGGCTCGGAGGATTTTTATTAAATCAGAAACACCAGAGATGAAAGCTTGCATTCTGGGCACCTACACGATGGACGAGCACCAGGAAACTGGCCGCCCCCGGACCTCCAGACGGAGTCCAGACTCCACATCAGCAACCAATATGGCTCTCCCCAACGAGGTAACCACCCCCCAGAAAGGGGCGGCAACACAGCGGGAAGGGGGGGGGGGAGGTCGACACCACTGGGCCCAAACTCGCGAAGGACTGCTGGGCACTGGGCACAGGTGCAGAGTCCCTTCGCGACCATCTTTCTTAAGAACTACCTTGAGTTCATGGGCTCCATCATCTTCCACAGAAGGTAGGGGGGGGGGGACACCGCCTCCCACTTTGGGGGAGCTCACATCAGGAAGCACAGGGAGGACACAGGAACCAACACAGAGCTCTCCATACCAGTACCTCTCATCCATCGCATGCACATCTGCCACCACCACCTCCGAGTCCACCGTAACCTCACCAGGTACAGACCCTTCGTTGTCGGAAGACATGCAGCTCACAAAATCTCCCACGTCCACCCAGGCGGGACTATCCGAGACCATAAAATGATGAAGAGAGTGTGAGCACTTAGGGTTAGGGCGCAAGTCATCCGCGCTCTCCATCGCCACAGAATCTGACTCCCGAGGATCACAGGGGGTCCGCGACCTGGCATGGGCACGCAAAACCTCAGCGGCAGTAACAACCAGCTGGCTACCGGGTATAATAAACACTGATATAGTATCACATCGGCCAGACAGAGGAAGGGATGTCAGATCATAGCCTCATTTCCAGCGTCTTAATGCTGTTTAGAACGCCTCTCAAGTGACCAGAGGAGATAACATTCATCCTCACATTCACTACCTTTCCAACCTGCCCAAAGTACCTCCTCAACAATTCCTCCAGGAATTCAATAGGGGCACAATATACACTGGCGTAGGTGAAATCGTCACTGTGGTCGGAGATAACAACCGACCGAGCAGCACCCGGAAGCTGGAAAGTACGCCCTTCAAATCGGTGCAGAAACACCAGGTAGTCCTTGCTAGTGGAGAGCTTTACCTCTGCCTGTTGCTTCGTCAACAGTTCTACTTCACATACGGCACCCGCATCGATACCCAACCAATCTAACAACGTCTGTTCCACTGTAGGGTAATGCACATTGCAGGACTATTCCAAGTCAACTGACTGAGCCCTCAGCACGAGGGCCAAGGGAACATCATGCGGTGCACGCTTGGCACAAGGCCCCAGTTATCCACCACACCAATGACCAACCACTAGTTGAGCACACCCCCACGATTGGAGCGAGTAGCCAATACCTTCACCCCCTCTGGTGGCCAAGCACGCAAACGTTGCATTAGCAATTGGAAGCCGAGCAACTCTTCCATTCCCAAGACGTCGAAAATTGCGTCACAGATTCAGAATTGACAGTCTCTGAGAACGTTAACCCCACTGACCCAGAACGCCAGAGCGGGGGAGAATATTCCGGCAAACTTGCATCATCCTGCAAATAAGTGGAATAACCACCAGAAGGGCGACCAACCAGGCCACAACAAATGCCAGGTGCGAATCAGCAGGCAGGATGAACCAAACAACATTCGCTCACCTTGGCTGCCACCGCCAGTCTACTTCAACAAGGGATGTTTGCTCGTTTTTACTTTGTAGGAATTCTTTCCAATGTGTATTCCGTATAACATTGCTCATGTCTCTCACCTCTCTATCTGCAACAAGAAATGCATGTAAATCTTTTTGTGATTTGGTTCGTTTGAATGTATCTCCAAACTGATTTATTCGTTCATGATCTTTAACGAATATGGGATCAAGGACTCACATGGTGGTTGTGGGTGTTGTCCACCTCTGCTATACTTAGGGCTTGTTCCCCAACACACCCATGTTTTGTAGTAGGTAGTAATTGTATCAAAGTCTCTGGAGAAACCTTGTACATTTGTTATTGTGTACTATTTTGATATACAGTTAATAAAGTGGTTATGCAAACCATATTTTTTTGTTTTTATTTAAATTTACATGCCAAAGGGCATAGAACATAAATGCAATAAAAGATGGCACCAAAGTACCACAACAAAACAAAAAAATATGATATCAGCTACACAACAGAACATACCACAAACCCCAATAACATTAGTACATGAAACAGAACAAAATCAGTCCGAATAAGATTATGGGTCGTTAGGATGGTACTTATGAGGAAATTCCTCCCAAGGAAACTGCCGACGATATCCCTTCCATATAGCCCACACTTCCGGAGATGGTGAAAAGTCTCCTCGGCAATATGGGCGATGCATAAGCAGTGCTGAAGAGTCCCCGGCCACGCAGGCCAGCATCCTTCCTAAGGACCAACACCAAGTCCTTCCCCGCAGCCACGGACTCCGTAGGGGGCAACAACACCAGCATCCACCTCCTCAGGATGGAGAACTGCCACCACCACCACATTGAGTTTCTAAATTATAGCATTTACGTTGATGAATGAGAAATGGCCTGCTGCAGTTTGTTCATGGAAGTGATGGTACTGTGCGTGTATACAGTGTGTGACGTGCTCACAAGAGCATGTGGTAGATCACTTCTGATATATGTTAGTAAGCCTGTGGCGTTACTGTTCATATAGGATATATACCCCTGATTCTATTCACCTGGACTGTACGGGTCTCCAATCGCAGACCCCACACGTGTGAGGCCGAATTACTATCAATTCGGCTATGAGCTCATAACCAAGTTAATTGTGCTACGGCCTCACATACATGGTGTCCACGGTTCGAGTCCCTTACAGTCCACGTGAATGGAATGTTAATTTCGACGGAAGTGTGGATGACAATTTTTACCCTCTGAAATTTGGTGGGGTTTTGTTTATCATGTTAAACGTTTGGGCTCCTGTTTAGCAATTATATCTATGTTGTTGCTGGTATCGTGTGCAATTAGGTCATTCAGTCTTCTGTTGATGCTACGAATGTACCAACTGAGAACTTAATGTTCCTTATGTTCCTTGTGTCAGCAGCAGCCATTGTGGTGGTGTTGTTCTTCCACGTGACTTATGGTCAAATTGTTGTGCTTGTCCCACTTCCACAATGTGTTAATAAGTGACTGTACGACATAAATAGCTGCACCAACCTGGTGTCTGGTTTCTTCAGTAATGCCTGGTGATGTCATCAGTCTCTCGATCACTGAAGAACTCGGGATGGTCTGCGAGTCAATGTTCTCTGGAATTTTCATGGCATAAGCACTGTAAAACAATGGATTATCATTTTCATTCTGGTACTTGACTTTAATGCTTTCGTTGCCATTTCAATAGATGCTGGTGTAGGTCGACCTCCATTTGCAGCTACTATTTGCGTGTCACTATCACTGCTGTCATCACTGAGTTGACTGACGACAACGACATCGTCACAGTAGGCGTTGTCGCTCTCATCTCTGCCGCCTCCGCCCCTGCCGCCGACGGCAATGCCGCTGGCACTGTCACCGCTGCTGTTGCAGTCGCTGCCGCTACTTCCACACAGTTGTGCCACAGTTTGTGGCACAACTGTTCGAAGGCTGTTGTATCTCTTGTGAAGAAGCACGACGTAGCAGGAATCTGTACACCAGTTGATTGACAATTGAGAGGCGGGTCAAAAGAGCCAGAGCTTAACCCCTGCAAGCACAACTAGGTGAGTACACTCTTTCTATCACACCCTCCTACCTCACACACCTTCCATGTCTCACTTGGTCAGTGAAACCATTTTCTCATCACATGGTCTTCATCACCGTAAAAGTCTTCACGCCATACCCACGCTACAGTTACAGATACCCTCCCTTCTTCTCCCACACATACTTTTCCTTTATCCCCTTAATACTATAACCATTGTCACTACACACTATATATCACTGTAACTAAAAGGTTCTGCCCTGAACGCGACTCTATCTGAACATTAGTTTTTCATGCACAGTGTGGCATATCATCAGTAATTCTCAATCAGGTGAGATGGAATTCTCATTTCTGGAAATGACTTCTAGTGCTCCGCTGAGACACGAAGTCACAATGTGGAGGGTTGCGTTGAGTTCCAAGTACACAACCTAGAGAACTACGTTGCGACCCAAGGGTACGACCACGAGGTCTGCGTTGAGACAAGTACAGGACCTCGTGAGCCACGTTGATGCCCAAGGACAGGGCCTCGAAGCTGCGTTGAGACTGTAGGAAACACACTTTAGTTGTCCGTTGAGGCTCTTAGACACGATCTCGAGGATTATTTGGAGACCCATGGAAAAGACCTCAAGGCCGGCATTGAGACCCAAGGACACAAATTCAAGTGTTATTTTCAAATCCAAGTGCACAATCTCGAGGCGTGCATCGAGACCCAAAAACGCGACGTAGAGAGCTGCATGACATTTCGAGACAACAAAATCACTATTGACGTTTCCCACGATGATGACGTCCGGTCACTTATTTAAGTGTTTTACCCTGAGTGCTACAGCATGCGTTCTCTGTGTTTACATATTGTATACGACAACCTAAGATCCAGACTTTATGAATGTATGGATTTGTGTATATCAGTTTGTGATCGAGAATGTTTTAGGTTATAACAATAACCTTGATATAACAATAAGTACAATTGTAGATTGTATTAGACATGTTCCATAATTTGTACTGTACCCCTGAGGCTGCAAAAAGGCATTCTATGTTAACATAAGTGCAGCTATGTATAATTGGGATTTTTATTAAGTTAATTATATGCATTATATGAAGAGGTAGGGGTATTATTATTATTTGACTCATGTTCCGTTGATTGTTGCTTGTTGAGTACCAATTTTAGCTATTTTGTGTCCGTTGTCCGTGTGAATGTGATTAGTCAGACTATAGCTACTGCACTTAGTCCATGTTACTCAAGCTTGTAGCTGAAATCTGGAATGCAAAAAATATAAGAACATATATTCATTTCCGATTGCTGTGATGCTTAAGTGGACGCCGTTGTGACACCTTTTGAAGAAACTTTTAATTTTTAGCAAAACTGTTACTCTTCCCAAAACAGATATATTTCAACTAATATGAAATTTTTACATTTTTAATAATTTATGTATTTCTTACAAAATTTCAAATGCAGGTTTTTGACCTGATAGACGAATAACATGACATTCTTAGCCGCCTCAAGGACACTAGACACGTTCTGCATGAGTGACACCAGACACGTTCTCTATGAGGGACACCAGACATGTTCTGCATAATGGACGCCAGACATGTTCCGCATGAGGAACAGCAGACACGTTCTGCATGAGGAACAACAGACACGTTCTACATAAGAGACACCAGACACTTTATGCATGAGGGACTCCAGACACGTTCTGCATGAGAAATACCAGACACGTTCTGCATTAGTGACTCCAGACACGTTCTGCATGAGGGATACCAGACACGTTCTGCATGAGGGACTCCAGACACGTTCTGGATGAGGGACACCAGACACGTTCTGCATGAGGGACTCCAGACACGTTCTGCATGAGGGACACCAGACACGTTCTGCATGAGGGACTCCAGACACGTTCTGGATGAGTGACACCAGACACGTTCGGCATGAAGAACACCAGACACGTTCTGCATGAGGGACACCAGACACTTTCTGCATAAGGGACTCCAGATACGTTCTGCATGAGGGACTCCAGACGCGTTCTGCATGAAGGATTCCAGACACGTTCTGCATGAGGAACACCAGACACGTTCTGCATGAGGGACACCAGACACGTTCTGCATGAGGGACACCAGACACGTTCGGCATGAAGAACACCAGACACGTTCTACATGAGGGACACCAGACACTTTCTGCATGAGGGACTCCAGATACGTTCTGCATGAGGGACTCCAGACGCGTTCTGCATGAAGGATTCCAGACACGTTCTGCATGAGGGACACCAGACACGTTCTACATGAAGGACACCAGACACGTTCTGCATGAGGGACTCCAGACACGTTCTGCATGAAGGATTCCAGACACGTTCTGCATGAGGAACACCAGACACGTTCTGCATGAGGGACTCCAGACACGTTCTGCATGAGGGACTCCAGACACGTTCTGCATGAGAGACTCCAGACACGTTCCACATGAGGGACTCCAGACACGTTCTGGATGAGGGACACCAGACACGTTCCACATGAGGGACTCCTGACACGTTCTGCATGAGGGACACCAGACACGTTCCACATGAGGGATACCAGAAACGTTCTGAATGAGGGACACCAGACACGTTCTGCACGAGGGACTCCAGACACGTTCTACATGAGTGACTCCAGACATGTTCTACATGAGTGACTCCAGACACGTTCTACATGAGTGACTCCAGACACGTTCTCTATGAGGGACACTAAATTCTAATTCTAAACATTCGGCAGGAATGAGTGATGTGAAGTTACCTTGGATTACAGCTTGCTCGCAACATAATTATAGAAATTTGTTACCCTGCTGTATATGAAGCCTTGCAGGCCTTCAGATAGCCGCCATTACGTGGCACTCTGAGACACAGGGCCACACCCTAATCTGATGCTACAATTATTCAGCCTTAGCAGGCCCCATCTTCAGTATCAGCTAAGTCCCCACCTTTTTTATTTTATACTGTAGATAGATTAACTATAAGTATAATTACAGTAGATTAGACCATATGTAGTATGATTTATAATTTATATTAAAGACTAGGTAAACAATTTGTGGTTTATGAAGGATCCACTTCAAAGTGGTTTAAGCCACAAACTGTCCACCATCTATGTGTGCAGAAATATTTTAGCAGGTTGAATCAGAATATATATATATAGTCCACTAACTAACTAATAACTAACTCAGAAGAAAAATAATATAATAATAAAGCCAACTGATATATAAATTAAAGAAAATATTTGAGTAAAAAATAGAATAAAAGAATTAAAGCTTGCTAGGATTTTCGTACATAAGTTTTGGTCTTTTGAACCTAGATACAAGATCCTGATTAGGATCATCATAAACATAAGTGCAATATTTACACACATATTAATTATAACAGGAAGACACTGCTATACAATTTCTTGCCCAACTTTTTCAATCTCAGCTAACAAGTGAACAGAACTTATAACAAGCACTATTATTGTTCCAAGGCCTGAACCAAAAGAACAAATGTGCTTTTTCATTACAAGAGGTTGATAAGTGGCTAATTAATTTACTCATAAATGTATATATAATTTTAAGTGTTTGTATAAACATTACACAATATTTAATATTGCACCATTACTGTAATAATTACTGCATGTCACATTATTTACAACCACTTCTTGCACAAGGGTAGGACATTTTAGTCTGGTGTTGTACAGCAACCTAGTCTAATTTATTGTGCTAACCTGGTGTAAGAGTAAGAATTTACACTTGTCTAGAGTTGAACCTATATTACAACCTAGCAAGCATATATTTTTGTGCAGTTTCTTAATACAACCCGAGTTGTGTTGTCTACATAATATAACCATAACTATAGTAATAATTTAACTATAATCATTTCACCTTTGAGTGTTAACCTGTGTCTCTGTACCAACTAAGAGTGATTTGAGGGGCTAACTTGAGGTAAATAAAGCATTGATACAAGGTTACCACTCAAATTATAGTGTGTATGATTATATAATGTGTAGTTTTAAATGATAAACAGCTCTTGTTCAAAAACTAGTAGCTCTACTAGCTCAAGTGTTAGAAACAGTCCAAATCAAAGTCCAACAAGGCTTATCACTGGTACATCTGCAACACGACTAGCAAAAACAGCCGTCATGTCTAACGTAAAAAATGTAAAAGCGACCCTCACAGGTATGAAGGGTCATTTAGTCCGACAGATCAAAAAATGCGATGATTTATGTAATCAAACTCTAGTTGATTATGTGGAACTGGAAGGCCATCATAAGGTTGCAGAGAGCAAATGTCATCATGTACAAATGTAAATCCTAAAATATCAGGATGTTCGTGCTGCTACTAACATCGAAGAAGAAGCAACGGAAGCTGTCGTACAAAAAAATGCAGATTATGAAAATACAATACAAACAAAGTTACAACACTTTGTCAAGTTAAAAACCATACACAAGGCCACTACAAACATTGGAGCCACAGCTTCCCAAAACCCGATACAACCAGAAGTCAAATTAAAATCGCTTAATCTCGCAACTTTCTCTGGTACAGAGGACGAGAGTTGGGATAACATCTGGAACAAATTTGTTGATTCAGTGGATTCTAATGCCATTATATCAACGACCACAAAATTAACATATTTACAAGCTGTCTTAAAGGATAAAGCGTTAAAAGTGGTCTGTAATCCCAGCAAACAATTTCAAGTTTCCACAACGTTCCTGGAAAGTTTTTGAAAGATTGCAAACGTTTGTTTTCACGAAATAGATACGTTATTTTGTATGGAATTAAATAGGTTTCCAAAACTTTAAATCAAAATCTACGTACCTAATCCTAATTTGAAACTATGTGACCCCTTTTGTACCCTAATTTGAAAATTTGTGACCCCTTTTGTACCTAATTTGAAACTTTGTGACCCCTTTGAACCCTAATTTGAAACTTTGTGACCCCTTTTGTACCTAATTTGAAACTTTGTGACCCCTTTTGTACCTAATTTGAAACTTTGTGACACCTTTTATAAAGTGTTTCATGTTAAAATGCACGTTCTGCATTTAAATAAAAAAGAAATATAAAAATATAAAAATATATTTCTACATTTGGTAAAATAAAGCATCATAATAAAGGTGGGTTCATCTTTTTTATTCATTTATCATTTGTAGTAGCATGGTGTAGTGGCATGGTGTTGTAGCGTGGTGTAGTAGCCTGGTGTAGTGGCGTGGTGTAGTGGTGTGGAGTAGTAGCCTGGTGTGGTGTAGTAGCCTGGTGTAGTGGTGTGGTGTAGTGGCCTGGTGTAGTGGCGTGGTGCAGTGGTGTGGTGTAGTGGTGTGGTGTAGTGGTGTGGTGTAGTAGCCTGGTGTAGAAGCCTGGTGTAGTGGCATGGCGTGGTGGCGTGGTGTAGTAGCCCGATGTACTTGGGTGGTGAAGTAGCATGGTGGAATAGCATGGTGTAGTAGCCTGGTGTAGTGGTCTGGTATAGTGGCATGAACTAGTAGCCTGGTGTAGTAGTCTTCTGTAGTGGTGTGGTGTAGTAGCCTTGTGTAGTAGCGTGGTTTAGTAGCCTAGTGTAGTGGCATGGTGTAGTGGCGTGGTGTAGTAGTCTGGAGTAGTGGTGTGGTGTAGTAGCCTGGTGTAGCAGTCAGATGTAGTGGTGTAGTGTAGTAGCCTGGTGTAGTAGTCTGGTGTAGTGGCATCGTGTAGTGGTGTGGTGTAGTGGTACAGTTTAGTAGCCTGGTATAGTAGTCTGCTGTAGTGGCATGGTGTAGTGGTGTGGAGTATTAGCCTGGTGTAGTGGTGTGGTGTAGTAGCCTAGTGTAGTGGTGTAGTGGCCTGGTGTAGTGGTGTGGTGTAGTGATGTGGTGTAGAGGTGTGGTGTAGTAGCCTGGTATAGTAGTCTGGTGTAGTGGCATAGTCAAGTGGTGTCGTGTAGTAGCCTGGTATAGTGGCGTGGTGTAGTGGTGTGGTGTAGTGGCGTGGTGTAGTGGTGTGGTGTAGTGGTGTGGTGTATTAGACTGGTACAGTGATGTGGTGTAGTAGCCTGGTATAGTGGTGTGGTGTTGTAGCCTGGTATAGTGGTGTGGTGTTGTAGCCTGGTATAGTGGCATTGTGTAGTAGTAGCCTGGTATAGTGGTGTGGTGTAGTAGCCTGGTATAGTGGTGTGGTGTTGTAGCCTGGTATAGTTGCATTGTGTAGTAGTAGCCTGGTATAGTGATGTGGTGTAGTAGACTGGTATAGTGGCATGGTGTAGTAGCCTGTAGTGGCGTGGTGTAGAAGCCTGGTATAGTGGTGTGGTATAGTGGCATGGTGTAGTAGCTTGGTATAGTGGTGTGGTGTTGTGTAGTGGTGTGGTGTTGTGTAGTGGTGTGGTGTAGTAGTTAGGTATAGTGGTGTGGTGTAGTAGCCTGGTATAGTTATGTGGTGTAGTAGCCTGGTTTAGTGGTGTGGTGTTGTAGCCTGGTATAGTGGTGTGGTGTTGTAGCCTGGTATAGTGGTGGGGTGATTCCTAAACCATTCACTTGGCTGGAATACAATAGAGTCGTGGCTTTTAAGTTTCTCTCAACTCCTGGCACAATGTTCGTAGTGAGCGGGCAAGACAATGGTACATGGACATCCTTTCCCAATTTATTGGAATAAAGCAGAGTCATAGTATCAGGCTTACTCTCAACAACTAGGTTGGCCACACAGGAATCTGGAACAACCACATCCCACTTCACTGAAGGGGTACTGGTTACTGGAACAAATGCTTGAGTAACAACATTAGAACTGACAACTGGATTTATAATAGTACTGACATCAGCACAGGTAGAATGGACAAAACCATCTTCTACAACAGGTTGTTCATTCATAGAACTAATTTCTTCACAGGCAGAATAAACATGGTCTACAACTGGCTGTTTACACAAACGGGGATCAATCTCACCCACAACATGATTTATGGCCACATCATTACCCAATATAACATCCACACCTGGGATGGGCAACTGTGTACTAACACCCACAGTGCATAAACTTGGTGTAATGGTGGATCTGAAATTAATGTCTATTAGAGGTACAGTTTTACATCCTGCAACACTCTGAAGAACAACAAACTTTCCAGTCTCTCTCTTTTCAACATCAGAAAGAATACTGGATGAAATTATGGTTTGGGAAGCACCTGTATCACGAAGAATAACAACTGGCTTCCACTTCCCATTAATACACAAAACTTCACCTGAAGACATATATGGTGAATACTGTTTCCCCCAATTTGGGTTTACAGTTACAGGTTTATTAGTAAATTTATTTTGCACACCTCTACAATAAATGAGACCAGTTGGTCGTAACTCAGGGTGCAATATAAAACAGGAATTAATTCCATGGCCTTTTCTCTTAGAATGGGAACAGGACCTTACAGTGGACACACTGGTAGAACCAACTGTAGGTTTAGAAGTAACCTTATTATTATTTGACATTCCTGACAAGGAAGTAGCAGGGTTAGGTTTTGTAAGAGAAGAGCTCATGGGAGTAACTGGAGCACTAGGACTGGATGGATTCTGATAAGGAGTTCGGTGAGCATTATAATTTACTCTACGACTAGACTTAGGTGAAGTGGCCATAAACTGGGCCTTAGTCAACAACTCATGCTCATCCGCGAGCTTTGACAGCTCATAAATGTCTGTTACATTCTTTTGTTCTGCCATAAAAGTAGACAACTTGTCTGGGAGACATGACAATACTTCTTCCATGATAAGAAGATTCTTTAGAGCATCAAACTCAGTTACTGAAAGTGACTTTAACCATCTGTTGCAAAAATTCGTCTTCTGACGAGTAAAATCTGCTATTGTCTGATCGCTTACCCTCCTTAGGTTCCGAAACTTCTGCCTGTGTGCCTCTGGATTTAATTGATATATATTTAAGATGCTTTTCTTTACAAATTCATAATCAAAGCTATGAGCATCAGGTAGGAATGTAAAAACCTCCTGACAACGCCCCTTAAATTGAGACTGCATAACGGCTACCCATTGATCCCTTGGCCAGTTCATACTGATGGCAATCTTATAAAAATGTGCAAAGAAAACCTCAGGATCCTCCTCATTAAACTTGGGTAACTCTATATACTTATTCATCATTATTGGATTATTATCACTATTTGTTGAAACATTACTAGTATTTCCATGCCCAGCTGCCATACGCTGTGTTTCAAGCCTGAAGTTAGTGTCAGCCATTTGTTGTTGAATCTCTAATTGTTGCTTCTTGGTGGCTTCTAGTTGCAACTCAATTAAACATCTTCTATTTTGTGCCTCAAGTTCTAAACGCCTTGTCTCAAGCTCCCTCTGCTGAGCTTCAGCCTCTAATATTTTCTGTTCTTTTTGAGTTTCAAGTTCTAATATTCTCTGTTCTTTTTGAGCTTCAAGCTTAGCATTGGCTATTTGCGCTTCTAACTCAAGACGCTTTAACGACATCTGGTCACTCGACTCCTCTCTTAACTCCTCCAGAATTTCTTCGTCTAACTCTCCATTCTCAACAAAATGCGTCACAATGACTTTCACAAGTTGGGCTTTAACCATTCTATTGTTGGCGGTCAAATCCAACTGATTTGCCATTTGTATTAACTCAGTCTTTTTTAGGCTCTTAATTCCCTCAAAGTCTGGATGAGTCAACAACGACAACACTTGCTCCTCCATTTTTACTAACACTTGGCACTTGATTCACAACAACAATTAACACAATGGCACTGCACTACACTTCACTGTAAAATTGTCACCACACTGAAAATTCGCTTGGCCTCACTGCACAAACAAAATATATAGGATGACTTACCTCAAAATCGTGAAACGTTGTTACTTGACACACAGGAAGGCCTGCTTGGCACATGGAATAGTTCTTATAAAACACACAGACAATTAACACACTGGTACTCTAGGAAGGCAAGGTTAGATTAGCACAGTTAAGTTTAAGTGGGAACAATATTTCCCGGCACAGGCCCCCAAAACTCTTGTTACCTATCGTTCGTTACGGCTCGAAACCCTAACAACAGCATGGACCTTAATTATCTAGGGCTACTACAAACTGCTGTTCTCAAGAGCGTGTCACCAGTGTAACCCCATGGTAAGTACAAAGCACAGAATAAAAAGTATATCTCCCTTAGGACTGAAGAAATATATGTATGCATTTTAATATATATATATTCCACATACATCTCAATAATATATATATGAACAGAGGGTCACTATTAAAGCAAACATCAAAATACTGTCTCTCCCAGAATAAAGATCTACTACATGACACGACAACAAGTAAACAGACTTATCTCCCACATGTTATTCCTTCTGGTCCCTTGAAGCTACTGACTACTCTCGCACCGTCATTACACATAATCCTCTCCTTCTCTGCCTCATCCTGGATGAGGGATGGAAACTACAGACTTTTTAATATTTAAAACTAATTGAACAACCACTTGTTCTCAAAACACATAAGAATGCAAATTAAATATAATAGTTACTTGCAAAATATATAAGTACAATGCCACCTGCTTAATTACTGTAAATAAATAATTATATAAACTTAATAAAAGTGACATCTGGAACTCCCATAACTGAACAGGTCCAGCAATTCTAATTTCCCGAATCTAACAGGTATTATACGTGTGAAGAGCAACCGCGCTCCTGTCCCCGCTGACATTGCCACACCACACGATAATTTACAAAATATAATATATGTACATATATGATGAAATGGAACAAAAGTTTATTTAAATTTATATACGTATTCAGCTAAGAGTACGTAACAGGGTGTACTACTCTGGTATAGTGGTGTGGTGTAATGGTGTAGTATAGTGGCTTGGTGTACTAGCTTGGTAAGTGGAGTGGTTTAGTCGTGCGGTGTAGTAACCTGGTATAGTGGCGTGGTGTAGTATCCTGGTATTGTGGTGTAGTGAAGTAGCCAGGTATAGTGGTGTGGTGTAGTAGCCTGGTATAGTAGTGTGGTGTAGTGTAGTAGCCTGGTATAATGGTGTGGTGTAGTAGCCTGGTATAGTGGCATGGTGTAGTAGCCTGGTGTAGTGATGTGGTGTAGTAGCCTGGTATAGTGGTGTAGTGTAGTAGCCTGGTATTTTAGCGTGGTGTAGTAGCCTGGTGTAGTGGTGTGGTGTAGTGGTGTGGTGTAGTAGCCTGCTATTGTGGTCTGGATTAGTGGTGTAGTGTAGTGGCATGGTGTAGTAGCCTTTAGTGGCGTGGTGTAGAAGCCTGGTATAGTGGTGTGGTATAGTAGCATGGTGTAGTAGCTTGGTATAGTGATGTGGTATAGTAGCATGGTGTAGTAGCTTGGTATAGTGGTGTGGTGTAGTGTAGTGGTGTGGTGTAGTAGCCTGGTATAGTGGTGTGGTGTAGTAGTGAGGTGTAGTGGTGTGGTATAGGGGTTTGGTGTAGTAGCCTGCTATAGTGGTGTGGGTTAGTGGTGTAGTGTAGTAGCCTTGTATAGTTGCATGGTGTAATAGCCTGCTATAGTGGTGTGGTGTAGTAGCATGGTGTAGTAGCCTTATTTAGTTGTGGTGTAGTTGCCTGGTATAGTGGTGTGGTGTAGTAGTGAGGTGTAGTGGTGTGGTATAGTGGTTCGGTGAAGTAGCCTGCTATAGTGGTGTGGTGTGGTGTAGTGGTGTGGTGTAGTAGCCTGGTATAGTGGTGTGGTGTAGTGGTGAGGTGTAGTGGTGTGGTATAGGGGTTTGGTGTAGTAGCCTGCTATAGTGGTGTGGGTTAGTGGTGTAGTGTAGTAGCCTGGTATAGTTGCGTGGTGTAATAGCCTGCTATAGTGGCGTGGTGTAGAAGCCTAGTATAGTGGTGTAGTATAGTAGCATGGTGTAGTAGCTTGGTATAGTGGTGTGGTATAGTAGCATGGTGTAGTATCTTGGTATAGTGGTGTAGTGGTGTGGTGTAGTAGCCTGATATAGTATTGTGGTGTAGTGGTGAGGTGTAGTGGTGTGGTGTAGTAGCCTGCTCTAGTGGTGTGGTATAGTGGTGTAGTGTAGTAGCCTGCAATAGTGATGTGGTGTAGTAGCCTGGTATAGTGGTGTTGTGTAGTAGCCTGGTATAGTGGTGTGGTGTAGTAGCCTTGTGTAGTGGCGAGGTGTAGTGGTGTAGTAGCCTGGTATAGTGGCATGGTATAGTAGCCTGGTACAGTGGTGTGGTGCAGTAGCCTGGTATAGTGGCATGGTGTAGTGGTGTCGTGTAGTAGCCTGGTATAGTGGTGTGGTTCAGTGGTGTGGTGTAGTGGTGTTCTTTAGTTTGTGTGGTGTAATAGCCTGATATAGTGGTTTGGTGTAGTGGTGTAGTGTAGTGGAGTGGTGTAGTACCCTGGTATAGTGGTGTGGTGTAGTAGCCTGGTATATTGGCATTGTGTAGTAGTAGCCTGGTATAGTGAAGTGGTGTAGTAGCTTGGTATAGTGGCATGGTGTAGTAGCCTGTAGTGGCATGGTGTAGAAGCCTGGTACAGTGGTGTGGTATAGTGGCATGGTGTAGTAGCTTGGTATAGTGGTGTAGTGTGGTGTAGTAGTGTGGTGTAGTAGCCTGGTATAGTGGTGTGGTGTAGTAGCCTGGTATAGTAGTGTGGTGTAGTGGTGTGGTGCAGTAGCCTGGTATTGTGACTTGGTGTAGTAGCCTGGTATAGTGCTGTGGTGTAGTAGCCTGGTATAGTAGTGTGGTGTAGTGGTGTGGTGCAGTAGCCTGGTATTGTGACGTGGTGTAGTAGCCTGGTATAGTGGTGTGGTGTAGTAGCCTGGTATAGTCCTAGGAAACAATTTTAGGTTGCCACAACATATCTGGAAAGTGGTGGAAAGTATTGGCAACGTTTGTTTTCACGCATTAGATGCGTAATTTTGTGTGGATGTGAATAAGTTTTTAAAACGTATTGCACGAAACGTTGGCTAAAAATAATTTGAAACCTTGTGGCAACCTTAAATGCTTAATAAACGTTATTTTGTATTGCTGTTATTTATATAAATGTAGAAATATAAAAGTATATTTCTACATTTAGTAAAATGAAACAGGGTCATAATAAAGGTTAATTCATCATTTTTACTCATATTCTTAGGAAGAGGTCGAGGAGGAAGAATTCCAGGTAAGATGATGAGGTGAGGAGGAAGAATTCCAGGTAAGAGGATGAGGTCAAGGAAGAAGGAGGAGGAGATCGAGGAGGAAGGAGGAGGAGGAGGTCGAGGCAGAGGAGGAGGGAGGATGAGGTAGAGGAGGAAGTTAAAGAGGACATTGAGGAGGAGGGCGAGGAGGAGTAGGGCGAGGAAGAATGAGGGAGAGGAGGAATGAGGGCGAGGAGGAAGGAGGAGGAGGGCGAGGAGGAAGAAGGAGGAGAGCGAGGAGGAAGGAGGAGGAGGAGGGCGAGGACGAAGGAGGAGGGCAAGGAGGAAGGAAAAGGGCGAAGAGGGAGGAGGAGGAGGAGGGCGAGGATGAAGGAGGAGGAGGGCGAGGAGGAAGGAGGAGTAGGGCAAGGAGGAAGGAGGAGGAGGAGGGCGAGGAGGAAGGAAAAGGGCAAGGAGGATGGAGGAGGAGGGCGAGGAGAAAGGAGGAAGAGGGCGAGGAGAAAGCAGGAGGAGGGCGAGGAGAAAGCAGGAGGAGGAGGGCAAGCAGGAAGGAGGAGGCCGAGGAAGGAGGAGGAGGGCGAGGAGGAAGGAGGAGGGCGAGGAGGAAGGAGGGGGAGGGCGAGAAGGAAGGAATAGGAGGTCGAGGAGAAAGGAGGAGGAGGAGAGCGAGGAGGAAGGAGGAGGAGGAGAGCGAGAAGGAAGGAGGAAAGAGGAGAGCGAGGAGGAGGAGGAGGACGAGAAGGAAGGAGTAGGAGGTCGAGGAGGAAGAAGGAAGAGGGCGAGGAAGAAGAAGGAGAGCGAGAAGGAAGGAATAGGAGGGTGAGGAGGAAGGAGGAGGAGGAAGGCAAAGAGAAGGAGGGCGAGGAGAAAGGAGGAGTTGGTGAGGTAGGAAGGTTGCGGAGGAGGAGGTCGAGAAGGAGGAGGGAGGAGGAGGTCGAGGAGGAAGAGGTAAAGGAGGAAGGAGGAAAAATTCCAGGTAGAAGGATGAGGTCGAGGAGGAGGAGATCGAGGAGGAAAGAGGAGATCAAGGAGGAAGGAGCAGGAGGAGGTCGAGGCAGAGAAGGAAGGAGGATGAAAAAGAGGAATTAGTAGGTCTAAGAGGAAGGAGGAAGAAGGGGGAGAGGAAAGGAGGAAGGGGAAGGAGCAGGACGTCTGGGGGGAAAGGGGGGAATTAGATAATGGAGGAGAAGAGGAGGGGAAGAATAGTAGGGTTAGGAGTAGTACAGGTAAGAGGGAGGAGGGGGAAGAGGAGGAGGAGTAAGAAAAGGGGGACGAGAAGGAAGGGGAAGAGGAAAGGGAGAGGGTAGGGGGAGGAGAAGGGGGGAATGAGGAGGAAGGGGAATAACTGGGGGAGGGGTAAGAGAAGAAAGGAGAAGAGCAGGGGGAGGGGTAAGAGAAGGAAGGGGTAGAGCAGGGGGAGGGGTAAGAGAAGAAAGTGGAAGAGCAGGGGGAGGGGTAAGAGAAGGCAGGGGCTGAGCAGGGGGAGGGGTAAGAGAAGGAAGGGAAAGATCAGGGGGAGGGTTAAGAGAACATAAGAACATAAGAACATAAGAACAAAGGTAACTGCAGAAGGCCTATTGGCCCATACGAGGCAGCTCCTATTCTATAACCACCCAATCCCACTCATATACTTGTCCAACCCGTGCTTGAAACAATCAAGGGACCCCACCTCCACAATGTTACGCGGCAATTGGTTCCACAAATCAACAACCCTGTTACTGAACCAGTATTTACCCAAGTCTTTCCTAAATCTAAACTTATCCAATTTATACCCATTGTTTCGTGTTCTGTCCTGTGTTGATACTTTTAATACCCTATTAATATCCCCCCGGTTATGTCCATTCATCCACTTGTAAACCTCTATCATGTAACCCCTAACTCTTCGCCTTTCCAGTGAATGCAACTTAAGCTTTGTAAATCTTTCTTCATATGAAAGATTTCTAATTTGGGGAATTAACTTAGTCATCCTACGCTGGACACGTTCAAGTGAATTTATATCCATTCTATAATATGGCGACCAAAACTGAACTGCATAATCTAAATGGGGCCTAACTAGAGCAAGATATAGCTTGAGAACCACACCAGGTGTCTTGTTACTAACGCTGCGATTAATAAATCCAAGTGTCCGATTTGCCTTATTACGAACATTTATGCATTGATCCTTTTGTTTTAAATTCTTACTAATCATAACTCCCAGATCCCTTTCGCAATCCGACTTCGCAATCACAACACCATCTAGCTCGTATCTTGTAACTCTATCATCATTACCTAACCTCAGAACTTTACATTTATCAGCATTAAACTGCATCTGCCAATCCTTTGACCATTTCAAAACCCTATCTAGATCAACTTGAAGTGATAGTGAGTCCTCCTCCGAATTAATTTCCCTACCGATTTTCGTATCATCGGCAAATTTGCAAATGTTGCTACTCAAACCTGAATCTAAATCATTTATATATATTATAAACAACAGAGGTCCCAGGACAGAGCCTTGAGGCACTCCACTTACAACATTTTCCCACTCTGACTTGATTCCATTTATACTAACTCTCTGTTTCCTTTGGTATAGCCATGCCCTAATCCAGCTTAATATAGCACCCCCAATACCATGAGACTCTATCTTTTTAATCAGTCTTTCATGTGGCACTGTATCAAAAGCTTTGCTAAAGTCAAGGTATACAACATCGCAATCCTTACCACTATCAACTGCCTCAACAATGCTAGAATAAAAAGATAACAAATTTGTTAAACATGAACGGCCATTTATAAAACCATGTTGCGACTCAATTATTAATTTATGTTTTTCAAGATGAAGACGAATTTTATTTGCTATTATAGATTCGAGTAACTTTCCCACAATAGACGTTAGGCTAATTGGTCGATAGTTAGACGCAAGTGATCTATCTCCTTTCTTAAAAACTGGTATCACATTAGCAACTTTCCAAAACTCTGGCACTCTGCCTGACTCTATTGATTTATTAAATATAGTTGACAGTGGGTCACAAAGCTCCTCTTTGCATTCTTTAAGCACCCTGGCAAACACTTCATCCGGCCCTGGGGTTTTGTTTGGTTTGAGTTTTACTATTTGTTTAAGAACATCCTCCCTGGTAACTGTTGAACATCCTCCCTGGTAGAAAGGCGAAGAGTTAGGGGTGACATGATAGAGGTTTACAAGTGGATGAATGGACATAACCGGGGGGATATTAATAGGGTATTAAAAGTATCAACACAGGACAGAACACGAAACAATGGATATAAATTGGATAAGTTTAGATTTAGGAAAGACTTGGGTAAATACTGGTTCAGTAACAGGGTTGTTGATTTGTGGAACCAATTGCCGCGTAACATTGTGGAGGTGGGGTCCCTCGATTGTTTCAAGCACGGGTTGGACAAGTATATGAGTGGGATTGGGTGGTTATAGAATAGGAGCTGCCTCGTATGGGCCAATAGGCCTTCTGCAGTTACCTTTGTTCTTATGTTCTTATGTTCTGTTAAACTCGTCAACCTGTCCTCGTCCCCACCCACATAGACTTGTTCGGCTGAAGGCATATTGTTAAGTTCCTCTTTAGTAAATACAGATACAAAATATTTATTAAAAATACTACTCATCTCTTCATCACTATCTGTTATTTGACCTGTCTCAGTTTTTAATGGACCTATCCTTTCCCTAGTCTTAGTACGATATAACTGAAAAAACCCTTTAGGATTTGTCTTTGCTTGCCCTGCTATGCGAACTTCATAGTTTCTTTTTGCTTTCCTTATCTCTTTTTTAACATTTCTAACCAGTTGTACGAATTCCTGTTCTAAAGTGACCTCCCCATTTTTAATCCTTTTGTACCAAGCTCTCTTTTAACATAAGAACATAAGAACAAAGGTAACTGCAGAAGGCCTATTGGCCCATACGAGGCAGCTCCTATTCTATAACCACCCAATCCCACTCATATACTTGTCCAACCCGTGCTTGAAACAATCGAGGGACCCCACCTCCACAATGTTACGCGGCAATTGGTTCCACAAATCAACAACCCTGTTACTGAACCAGTATTTACCCAAGTCTTTCCTAAATCTAAACTTATCCAATTTATATCCATTGTTTCGTGTTCTGTCCTGTGTTGATACTTTTAATACCCTATTAATATCCCCCCGGTTATGTCCATTCATCCACTTGTAAACCTCTATCATGTCACCCCTAACTCTTCGCCTTTCCAGTGAATGCAACTTAAGCTTTGTTAATCTTTCTTCATATGAAAGATTTCTAATTTGGGGAATTAACTTAGTCATCCTACGCTGGACACGTTCAAGTGAATTTATATCCATTCTATAATATGGCGACCAAAACTGAACTGCATAATCTAAATGGGGCCTAACTAGAGCAAGATATAGCTTGAGAACCACACCAGGTGTCTTGTTACTAACGCTGCGATTAATAAATCCAAGTGTCCGATTTGCCTTATTACGAACATTTATGCATTGATCCTTTTGTTTTAAATTCTTACTAATCATAACTCCCAGATCCCTTTCGCAATCCGACTTCGCAATCACAACACCATCTAGCTCGTATCTTGTAACTCTATCATCATTACCTAACCTCAGAACTTTACATTTATCAGCATTAAACTGCATCTGCCAATCCTTTGACCATTTCAAAACCCTATCTAGATCAACTTGAAGTGATAGTGAGTCCTCCTCCGAATTAATTTCCCTACCGATTTTCGTATCATCGGCAAATTTGCAAATGTTGCTACTCAAACCTGAATCTAAATCATTTATATATATTATAAACAACAGAGGTCCCAGGACAGAGCCTTGAGGCACTCCACTTACAACATTTTCCCACTCTGACTTGATTCCATTTATACTAACTCTCTGTTTCCTTTGGTATAGCCATGCCCTAATCCAGCTTAATATAGCACCCCCAATACCATGAGACTCTATCTTTTTAATCAGTCTTTCATGTGGCACTGTATCAAAAGCTTTGCTAAAGTCAAGGTATACAACATCGCAATCCTTACCACTATCAACTGCCTCAACAATGCTAGAATAAAAAGATAACAAATTTGTTAAACATGAACGGCCATTTATAAAACCATGTTGCGACTCAATTATTAATTTATGTTTTTCAAGATGAAGACGAATTTTATTTGCTATTATAGATTCGAGTAACTTTCCCACAATAGACGTTAGGCTAATTGGTCGATAGTTAGACGCAAGTGATCTATCTCCTTTCTTAAAAACTGGTATCACATTAGCAACTTTCCAAAACTCTGGCACTCTGCCTGACTCTATTGATTTATTAAATATAGTTGACAGTGGGTCACAAAGCTCCTCTTTGCATTCTTTAAGCACCCTGGCAAACACTTCATCCGGCCCTGGGGTTTTGTTTGGTTTGAGTTTTACTATTTGTTTAAGAACATCCTCCCTGGTAACTGTTAAACTCGTCAACCTGTCCTCGTCCCCACCCACATAGACTTGTTCGGCTGAAGGCATATTGTTAAGTTCCTCTTTAGTAAATACAGATACAAAATATTTATTAAAAATACTACTCATCTCTTCATCACTATCTGTTATTTGACCTGTCTCAGTTTTTAATGGACCTATCCTTTCCCTAGTCTTAGTACGATATAACTGAAAAAACCCTTTAGGATTTGTCTTTGCTTGCCCTGCTATGCGAACTTCATAGTTTCTTTTTGCTTTCCTTATCTCTTTTTTAACATTTCTAACCAGTTGTACGAATTCCTGTTCTAAAGTGACCTCCCCATTTTTAATCCTTTTGTACCAAGCTCTCTTTTAACATAAGAACATAAGAACAAAGGTAACTGCAGAAGGCCTATTGGCCCATACGAGGCAGCTCCTATTCTATAACCACCCAATCCCACTCATATACTTGTCCAACCCGTGCTTGAAACAATCGAGGGACCCCACCTCCACAATGTTACGCGGCAATTGGTTCCACAAATCAACAACCCTGTTACTGAACCAGTATTTACCCAAGTCTTTCCTAAATCTAAACTTATCCAATTTATATCCATTGTTTCGTGTTCTGTCCTGTGTTGATACTTTTAATACCCTATTAATATCCCCCCGGTTATGTCCATTCATCCACTTGTAAACCTCTATCATGTCACCCCTAACTCTTCGCCTTTCCAGTGAATGCAACTTAAGCTTTGTTAATCTTTCTTCATATGAAAGATTTCTAATTTGGGGAATTAACTTAGTCATCCTACGCTGGACACGTTCAAGTGAATTTATATCCATTCTATAATATGGCGACCAAAACTGAACTGCATAATCTAAATGGGGCCTAACTAGAGCAAGATATAGCTTGAGAACCACACCAGGTGTCTTGTTACTAACGCTGCGATTAATAAATCCAAGTGTCCGATTTGCCTTATTACGAACATTTATGCATTGATCCTTTTGTTTTAAATTCTTACTAATCATAACTCCCAGATCCCTTTCGCAATCCGACTTCGCAATCACAACACCATCTAGCTCGTATCTTGTAACTCTATCATCATTACCTAACCTCAGAACTTTACATTTATCAGCATTAAACTGCATCTGCCAATCCTTTGACCATTTCAAAACCCTATCTAGATCAACTTGAAGTGATAGTGAGTCCTCCTCCGAATTAATTTCCCTACCGATTTTCGTATCATCGGCAAATTTGCAAATGTTGCTACTCAAACCTGAATCTAAATCATTTATATATATTATAAACAACAGAGGTCCCAGGACAGAGCCTTGAGGCACTCCACTTACAACATTTTCCCACTCTGACTTGATACCATTTATACTAACTCTCTGTTTCCTTTGGTATAGCCATGCCCTAATCCAGCTTAATATAGCACCCCCAATACCATGAGACTCTATTTTTTTAATCAGTCTTTCATGTGGCACTGTATCAAAAGCTTTGCTAAAGTCAAGGTATACAACATCGCAATCCTTACCACTATCAACTGCCTCAACAATGCTAGAATAAAAAGATAACAAATTTGTTAAACATGAACGGCCATTTATAAAACCATGTTGCGACTCAATTATTAATTTATGTTTTTCAAGATGAAGACGAATTTTATTTGCTATTATAGATTCGAGTAACTTTCCCACAATAGACGTTAGGCTAATTGGTCGATAGTTAGACGCAAGTGATCTATCTCCTTTCTTAAAAACTGGTATCACATTAGCAACTTTCCAAAACTCTGGCACTCTGCCTGACTCTATTGATTTATTAAATATGGTTGACAGTGGGTCACAAAGCTCCTCTTTGCATTCTTTAAGCACCCTGGCAAACACTTCATCCGGCCCTGGGGTTTTGTTTGGTTTGAGTTTTACTATTTGTTTAAGAACATCCTCCCTGGTAACTGTTAAACTCGTCAACCTGTCCTCGTCCCCACCCACATAGACTTGTTCGGCTGAAGGCATATTGTTAAGTTCCTCTTTAGTAAATACAGATACAAAATATTTATTAAAAATACTACTCATCTCTTCATCACTATCTGTTATTTGACCTGTCTCAGTTTTTAATGGACCTATCCTTTCCCTAGTCTTAGTACGATATAACTGAAAAAACCCTTTAGGATTTGTCTTTGCTTGCCCTGCTATGCGAACTTCATAGTTCCTTTTTGCTTTCCTTATCTCTTTTTTAACATTTCTAACCAGTTGTACGAATTCCTGTTCTAAAGTGACCTCCCCATTTTTAATCCTTTTGTACCAAGCTCTCTTTTTACCTATAAGGTTCTTCAAATTCTTTGTTATCCACTTTGGGTCATTAGTATACGATCTATTCAATTTGTATGGTATACTACGTTCCTGTGCTTTGTTTAGAATATTCTTAAATAAGTTATATATTGAATCCACATCGAAATCCCCATTTAAGTCACCTAACGCTGGGTTCATGTCTCGCTCCAAGACCGGCCCACACCCCATACCCAAGCCTTTCCAATCAATTTGACCCAAAAAATTTCTTAGGCTATTAAAATCAGCTTTTCGAAAATCTGGCACTTTAACAGAATTTTCTCCTACTGGTCTATTCCATTCTATGCTAAATCTGATTTCTTTGTGATCACTGCTCCCTAGCTCACTCCCTATTTCGATGTCATTAATTTGCGTTTCCCTGTTAGTTAACACTAAATCTAAAATATTATTTTCCCGTGTTGGTTCCTTAATGTGTTGCGTAAGAAAGCAATCGTCAATTAATTCTAGAAAATCTTCTGCTTCACTATTCCCTGTTTTGTTCAACCAGTTTATTCCGCTAAAATTAAAGTCACCCATGACATAAATACTGTTAGATCTAGATGCTCTAGATATTTCATCCCATAGATGCTTTGCTTCCATTCTGTCTAAATTTGGTGGCCTATATATTACTCCTATTATAATATTATTAGCTTTTTCGTTTAATTCAATCCAAATAGTTTCTGTGTGTGGCTCTGTTTTGATTCCCTCTTTGAGACTACATTTCAAATTGTCTCTAACATATATGGCTACTCCACCTCCTCGTCTAATATATCTATCTGTGTGAAATAGTTTAAATCCATATATTTGATATTCAGCTAATAGTTCTCTATTTTCTACATTCATCCACGTTTCGGTAAGTGCAATAATATCTATTTTTTCTGTGCAGACAAGAGCATTTAATTCGTTAATTTTATTTCTTAGACTTCTACTGTTAGTGTAATATACCCTAAGTGAATTGTTATTTTGCGGACCTTCTCTTTCCCTGATCGTTTTGCCAATTCCTTTCTCCCACAAACACATACTTTTATTACCTCCTTCCTCCAAATCAATTCCCATACCTCTATCTACTAACAGTTTAAACCCAAACAAACACCTCTAACCACTTCTTCTAGCGAGTTCGCAACAGCAACAACCCCAGCTCTCGATAGATGCACCCCATCACGAGCATACATTTCATTTCTTCCATAGAAGTGTTCCCAGTTGTCTATGAAAGATATTGCATTTGATTTGCAATATCTTTCCAGCCGGCAATTGACACCAAGTGCCCTCGATATCCATTCATTTCCCACTCCCTTTCTTGGAAGAATGCCACATATGATCGGGATTCCTCCCTTGCTCCTAACTAACTCTATGGCTGTTTTATACCTCTGAATCAGTTCCTCACTCCTGACTCGACCAACATCATTTCCTCCCACGCTAATGCAAATAATGGGATTGTTCCCATTACCAGCCATAATATCATTCATGTTGTTTATAATATCACCAATGCCAGCTCCGGGATAGCAAACCCTTAACCTGTTCCCCCTATCTCTAGCACAAAACGTTCTATCCAAATACCTTATCTGGGAATCTCCCACAACTAATGTTTGCTTAGGTACTTCCTTTACTTTCTGAGGGGCCTGCGCTTCCTTTCTCTTCGTTGCTTTCCCTTTTGCGCGATCCACAGTCTCTCCACAGCACTCGTCCTCCAAAACGTCAAATGAATTTGAAGTTGCTATGGCGTTTGAAGGCGGCTTTATCAAAGTCTTCTTAAGGCCCCTGTCTTTCGCAACTCTCCAAGACGAGGTCCCTTTACTGCTGGTCTCCTCCTTCGTTACTTCTCGTTGTTTTTTAAGCTGACGCACCTCCTCCCGCAGAGAGTCCAACTCTGTCCTCAGGGCTCCCACTAGAGTCACCAGGTCCTTCACTACAACTTCCATATTGCTATGATAATGACCTATAATTTTTACCTATAAGGTTCTTCAAATTCTTTGTTATCCACTTTGGGTCATTAGTATACGATCTATTCAATTTGTATGGTATACTACGTTCCTGTGCTTTGTTTAGAATATTCTTAAATAAGTTATATATTGAATCCACATTGAAATCCCCATTTAAGTCACCTAACGCTGGGTTCATGTCTCGCTCCAAGACCGGCCCACACCCCATACCCAAGCCTTTCCAATCAATTTGACCCAAAAAATTTCTTAGGCTATTAAAATCAGCTTTTCGAAAATCTGGCACTTTAACAGAATTTTCTCCTACTGGTCTATTCCATTCTATGCTAAATCTGATTTCTTTGTGATCACTGCTTCCTAGCTCACTCCCTATTTCGATGTCATTAATTTGCGTTTCCCTGTTAGTTAACACTAAATCTAAAATATTATTTTCCCGTGTTGGTTCCTTAATGTGTTGCGTAAGAAAGCAATCGTCAATTAATTCTAGAAAATCTTCTGCTTCACTATTCCCTGTTTTGTTCAACCAGTTTATTCCGCTAAAATTAAAGTCACCCATGACATAAATACTGTTAGATCTAGATGCTCTAGATATTTCATCCCATAGATGCTTTGCTTCCATTCTGTCTAAATTTGGTGGCCTATATATTACTCCTATTATAATATTATTAGCTTTTTCGTTTAATTCAATCCAAATAGTTTCTGTGTGTGGCTCTGTTTTGATTCCCTCTTTGAGACTACATTTCAAATTGTCTCTAACATATATGGCTACTCCACCTCCTCGTCTAATATATCTATCTGTGTGAAATAGTTTAAATCCATATATTTGATATTCAGCTAATAGTTCTCTATTTTCTACATTCATCCACGTTTCGGTAAGTGCAATAATATCTATTTTTTCTGTGCAGACAAGAGCATTTAATTCGTTAATTTTATTTCTTAGACTTCTACTGTTAGTGTAATATACCCTAAGTGAATTGTTATTTTGCGGACCTTCTCTTTCCCTGATCGTTTTGCCAATTCCTTTCTCCCACAAACACATACTTTTATTACCTCCTTCCTCCAAATCAATTCCCATACCTCTATCTACTAACAGTTTAAACCCAAACAAACACCTCTAACCACTTCTTCTAGCGAGTTCGCAACAGCAACAACCCCAGCTCTCGATAGATGCACCCCATCACGAGCATACATTTCATTTCTTCCATAGAAGTGTTCCCAGTTGTCTATGAAAGATATTGCATTTGATTTGCAATATCTTTCCAGCCGGCAATTGACACCAAGTGCCCTCGATATCCATTCATTTCCCACTCCCTTTCTTGGAAGAATGCCACATATGATCGGGATTCCTCCCTTGCTCCTAACTAACTCTATGGCTGTTTTATACCTCTGAATCAGTTCCTCACTCCTGACTCGACCAACATCATTTCCTCCCACGCTAATGCAAATAATGGGATTGTTCCCATTACCAGCCATAATATCATTCATGTTGTTTATAATATCACCAATGCCAGCTCCGGGATAGCAAACCCTTAACCTGTTCCCCCTATCTCTAGCACAAAACGTTCTATCCAAATACCTTATCTGGGAATCTCCCACAACTAATGTTTGCTTAGGTACTTCCTTTACTTTCTGAGGGGCCTGCGCTTCCTTTCTCTTCGTTGCTTTCCCTTTTGCGCGATCCACAGTCTCTCCACAGCACTCGTCCTCCAAAACGTCAAATGAATTTGAAGTTGCTATGGCGTTTGAAGGCGGCTTTATCAAAGTCTTCTTAAGGCCCCTGTCTTTCGCAACTCTCCAAGACGAGGTCCCTTTACTGCTGGTCTCCTCCTTCGTTACTTCTCGTTGTTTTTTAAGCTGACGCACCTCCTCCCGCAGAGAGTCCAACTCTGTCCTCAGGGCTCCCACTAGAGTCACCAGGTCCTTCACTACAACTTCCATATTGCTATGATAATGACCTATAATTTTTACCTATAAGGTTCTTCAAATTCTTTGTTATCCACTTTGGGTCATTAGTATACGATCTATTCAATTTGTATGGTATACTACGTTCCTGTGCTTTGTTTAGAATATTCTTAAATAAGTTATATATTGAATCCACATTGAAATCCCCATTTAAGTCACCTAACGCTGGGTTCATGTCTCGCTCCAAGACCGGCCCACACCCCATACCCAAGCCTTTCCAATCAATTTGACCCAAAAAATTTCTTAGGCTATTAAAATCAGCTTTTCGAAAATCTGGCACTTTAACAGAATTTTCTCCTACTGGTCTATTCCATTCTATGCTAAATCTGATTTCTTTGTGATCACTGCTTCCTAGCTCACTCCCTATTTCGATGTCATTAATTTGCGTTTCCCTGTTAGTTAACACTAAATCTAAAATATTATTTTCCCGTGTTGGTTCCTTAATGTGTTGCGTAAGAAAGCAATCGTCAATTAATTCTAGAAAATCTTCTGCTTCACTATTCCCTGTTTTGTTCAACCAGTTTATTCCGCTAAAATTAAAGTCACCCATGACATAAATACTGTTAGATCTAGATGCTCTAGATATTTCATCCCATAGATGCTTTGCTTCCATTCTGTCTAAATTTGGTGGCCTATATATTACTCCTATTATAATATTATTAGCTTTTTCGTTTAATTCAATCCAAATAGTTTCTGTGTGTGGCTCTGTTTTGATTCCCTCTTTGAGACTACATTTCAAATTGTCTCTAACATATATGGCTACTCCACCTCCTCGTCTAATATATCTATCTGTGTGAAATAGTTTAAATCCATATATTTGATATTCAGCTAATAGTTCTCTATTTTCTACATTCATCCACGTTTCGGTAAGTGCAATAATATCTATTTTTTCTGTGCAGACAAGAGCATTTAATTCGTTAATTTTATTTCTTAGACTTCTACTGTTAGTGTAATATACCCTAAGTGAATTGTTATTTTGCGGACCTTCTCTTTCCCTGATCGTTTTGCCAATTCCTTTCTCCCACAAACACATACTTTTATTACCTCCTTCCTCCAAATCAATTCCCATACCTCTATCTACTAACAGTTTAAACCCAAACAAACACCTCTAACCACTTCTTCTAGCGAGTTCGCAACAGCAACAACCCCAGCTCTCGATAGATGCACCCCATCACGAGCATACATTTCATTTCTTCCATAGAAGTGTTCCCAGTTGTCTATGAAAGATATTGCATTTGATTTGCAATATCTTTCCAGCCGGCAATTGACACCAAGTGCCCTCGATATCCATTCATTTCCCACTCCCTTTCTTGGAAGAATGCCACATATGATCGGGATTCCTCCCTTGCTCCTAACTAACTCTATGGCTGTTTTATACCTCTGAATCAGTTCCTCACTCCTGACTCGACCAACATCATTTCCTCCCACGCTAATGCAAATAATGGGATTGTTCCCATTACCAGCCATAATATCATTCATGTTGTTTATAATATCACCAATGCCAGCTCCGGGATAGCAAACCCTTAACCTGTTCCCCCTATCTCTAGCACAAAACGTTCTATCCAAATACCTTATCTGGGAATCTCCCACAACTAATGTTTGCTTAGGTACTTCCTTTACTTTCTGAGGGGCCTGCGCTTCCTTTCTCTTCGTTGCTTTCCCTTTTGCGCGATCCACAGTCTCTCCACAGCACTCGTCCTCCAAAACGTCAAATGAATTTGAAGTTGCTATGGCGTTTGAAGGCGGCTTTATCAAAGTCTTCTTAAGGCCCCTGTCTTTCGCAACTCTCCAAGACGAGGTCCCTTTACTGCTGGTCTCCTCCTTCGTTACTTCTCGTTGTTTTTTAAGCTGACGCACCTCCTCCCGCAGAGAGTCCAACTCTGTCCTCAGGGCTCCCACTAGAGTCACCAGGTCCTTCACTACAACTTCCATATTGCTATGATAATGACCTATAATTTTTACCTATAAGGTTCTTCAAATTCTTTGTTATCCACTTTGGGTCATTAGTATACGATCTATTCAATTTGTATGGTATACTACGTTCCTGTGCTTTGTTTAGAATATTCTTAAATAAGTTATATATTGAATCCACATTGAAATCCCCATTTAAGTCACCTAACGCTGGGTTCATGTCTCGCTCCAAGACCGGCCCACACCCCATACCCAAGCCTTTCCAATCAATTTGACCCAAAAAATTTCTTAGGCTATTAAAATCAGCTTTTCGAAAATCTGGCACTTTAACAGAATTTTCTCCTACTGGTCTATTCCATTCTATGCTAAATCTGATTTCTTTGTGATCACTGCTCCCTAGCTCACTCCCTATTTCGATGTCATTAATTTGCGTTTCCCTGTTAGTTAACACTATATCTAAAATATTATTTTCCCGTGTTGGTTCCTTAATGTGTTGCGTAAGAAAGCAATCGTCAATTAATTCTAGAAAATCTTCTGCTTCACTATTCCCTGTTTTGTTCAACCAGTTTATTCCGCTAAAATTAAAGTCACCCATGTCATAAATACTGTTAGATCTAGATGCTCTAGATATTTCATCCCATAGATGCTTTGCTTCCATTCTGTCTAAATTTGGTGGCCTATATATTACTCCTATTATAATATTATTAGCTTTTTCGTTTAATTCAATCCAAATAGTTTCTGTGTGTGGCTCTGTTTTGATTCCCTCTTTGAGACTACATTTCAAATTGTCTCTAACATATATGGCTACTCCACCTCCTCGTCTAATATATCTATCTGTGTGAAATAGTTTAAATCCATATATTTGATATTCAGCTAATAGTTCTCTATTTTCTACATTCATCCACGTTTCGGTAAGTGCAATAATATCTATTTTTTCTGTGCAGACAAGAGCATTTAATTCGTTAATTTTATTTCTTAGACTTCTACTGTTAGTGTAATATACCCTAAGTGAATTGTTATTTTGCGGACCTTCTCTTTCCCTGATCGTTTTGCCAATTCCTTTCTCCCACAAACACATACTTTTATTACCTCCTTCCTCCAAATCAATTCCCATACCTCTATCTACTAACAGTTTAAACCCAAACAAACACCTCTAACCACTTCTTCTAGCGAGTTCGCAACAGCAACAACCCCAGCTCTCGATAGATGCACCCCATCACGAGCATACATTTCATTTCTTCCATAGAAGTGTTCCCAGTTGTCTATGAAAGATATTGCATTTGATTTGCAATATCTTTCCAGCCGGCAATTGACACCAAGTGCCCTCGATATCCATTCATTTCCCACTCCCTTTCTTGGAAGAATGCCACATATGATCGGGATTCCTCCCTTGCTCCTAACTAACTCTATGGCTGTTTTATACCTCTGAATCAGTTCCTCACTCCTGACTCGACCAACATCATTTCCTCCCACGCTAATGCAAATAATGGGATTGTTCCCATTACCAGCCATAATATCATTCATGTTGTTTATAATATCACCAATGCCAGCTCCGGGATAGCAAACCCTTAACCTGTTCCCCCTATCTCTAGCACAAAACGTTCTATCCAAATACCTTATCTGGGAATCTCCCACAACTAATGTTTGCTTAGGTACTTCCTTTACTTTCTGAGGGGCCTGCGCTTCCTTTCTCTTCGTTGCTTTCCCTTTTGCGCGATCCACAGTCTCTCCACAGCACTCGTCCTCCAAAACGTCAAATGAATTTGAAGTTGCTATGGCGTTTGAAGGCGGCTTTATCAAAGTCTTCTTAAGGCCCCTGTCTTTCGCAACTCTCCAAGACGAGGTCCCTTTACTGCTGGTCTCCTCCTTCGTTACTTCTCGTTGTTTTTTAAGCTGACGCACCTCCTCCCGCAGAGAGTCCAACTCTGTCCTCAGGGCTCCCACTAGAGTCACCAGGTCCTTCACTACAACTTCCATATTGCTATGATAATGACCTATAATTTTTACCTATAAGGTTCTTCAAATTCTTTGTTATCCACTTTGGGTCATTAGTATACGATCTATTCAATTTGTATGGTATACTACGTTCCTGTGCTTTGTTTAGAATATTCTTAAATAAGTTATATATTGAATCCACATTGAAATCCCCATTTAAGTCACCTAACGCTGGGTTCATGTCTCGCTCCAAGACCGGCCCACACCCCATACCCAAGCCTTTCCAATCAATTTGACCCAAAAAATTTCTTAGGCTATTAAAATCAGCTTTTCGAAAATCTGGCACTTTAACAGAATTTTCTCCTACTGGTCTATTCCATTCTATGCTAAATCTGATTTCTTTGTGATCACTGCTCCCTAGCTCACTCCCTATTTCGATGTCATTAATTTGCGTTTCCCTGTTAGTTAACACTATATCTAAAATATTATTTTCCCGTGTTGGTTCCTTAATGTGTTGCGTAAGAAAGCAATCGTCAATTAATTCTAGAAAATCTTCTGCTTCACTATTCCCTGTTTTGTTCAACCAGTTTATTCCGCTAAAATTAAAGTCACCCATGTCATAAATACTGTTAGATCTAGATGCTCTAGATATTTCATCCCATAGATGCTTTGCTTCCATTCTGTCTAAATTTGGTGGCCTATATATTACTCCTATTATAATATTATTAGCTTTTTCGTTTAATTCAATCCAAATAGTTTCTGTGTGTGGCTCTGTTTTGATTCCCTCTTTGAGACTACATTTCAAATTGTCTCTAACATATATGGCTACTCCACCTCCTCGTCTAATATATCTATCTGTGTGAAATAGTTTAAATCCATATATTTGATATTCAGCTAATAGTTCTCTATTTTCTACATTCATCCACGTTTCGGTAAGTGCAATAATATCTATTTTTTCTGTGCAGACAAGAGCATTTAATTCGTTAATTTTATTTCTTAGACTTCTACTGTTAGTGTAATATACCCTAAGTGAATTGTTATTTTGCGGACCTTCTCTTTCCCTGATCGTTTTGCCAATTCCTTTCTCCCACAAACACATACTTTTATTACCTCCTTCCTCCAAATCAATTCCCATACCTCTATCTACTAACAGTTTAAACCCAAACAAACACCTCTAACCACTTCTTCTAGCGAGTTCGCAACAGCAACAACCCCAGCTCTCGATAGATGCACCCCATCACGAGCATACATTTCATTTCTTCCATAGAAGTGTTCCCAGTTGTCTATGAAAGATATTGCATTTGATTTGCAATATCTTTCCAGCCGGCAATTGACACCAAGTGCCCTCGATATCCATTCATTTCCCACTCCCTTTCTTGGAAGAATGCCACATATGATCGGGATTCCTCCCTTGCTCCTAACTAACTCTATGGCTGTTTTATACCTCTGAATCAGTTCCTCACTCCTGACTCGACCAACATCATTTCCTCCCACGCTAATGCAAATAATGGGATTGTTCCCATTACCAGCCATAATATCATTCATGTTGTTTATAATATCACCAATGCCAGCTCCGGGATAGCAAACCCTTAACCTGTTCCCCCTATCTCTAGCACAAAACGTTCTATCCAAATACCTTATCTGGGAATCTCCCACAACTAATGTTTGCTTAGGTACTTCCTTTACTTTCTGAGGGGCCTGCGCTTCCTTTCTCTTCGTTGCTTTCCCTTTTGCGCGATCCACAGTCTCTCCACAGCACTCGTCCTCCAAAACGTCAAATGAATTTGAAGTTGCTATGGCGTTTGAAGGCGGCTTTATCAAAGTCTTCTTAAGGCCCCTGTCTTTCGCAACTCTCCAAGACGAGGTCCCTTTACTGCTGGTCTCCTCCTTCGTTACTTCTCGTTGTTTTTTAAGCTGACGCACCTCCTCCCGCAGAGAGTCCAACTCTGTCCTCAGGGCTCCCACTAGAGTCACCAGGTCCTTCACTACAACTTCCATATTGCTATGATAATGACCTATAATTTTTACCTATAAGGTTCTTCAAATTCTTTGTTATCCACTTTGGGTCATTAGTATTCGATCTATTCAATTTGTATGGTATACTACGTTCCTGTGCTTTGTTTAGAATATTCTTAAATAAGTTATATATTGAATCCACATCGAAATCCCCATTTAAGTCACCTATCGCTGGGTTCATGTCTCGCTCCAAGACCGGCCCACACCCCATACCCAAGACTTTCCAATCAATTTGACCCAAAAAATTTCTTAGGCTATTAAAATCAGCTTTTCGAAAATCTGGCACTTTAACAGAATTTTCTCCTACTGGTCTATTCCATTCTATGCTAAATCTGATTTCTTTGTGATCACTGCTCCCTAGCTCACTCCCTATTTCGATGTCATTAATTTGCGTTTCCCTGTTAGTTAACACTAAATCTAAAATATTATTTTCCCGTGTTGGTTCCTTAATGTGTTGCGTAAGAAAGCAATCGTCAATTAATTCTAGAAAATCTTCTGCTTCACTATTCCCTGTTTTGTTCAACCAGTTTATTCCGCTAAAATTAAAGTCACCCATGACATAAATACTGTTAGATCTAGATGCTCTAGATATTTCATCCCATAGATGCTTTGCTTCCATTCTGTCTAAATTTGGTGGCCTATATATTACTCCTATTATAATATTATTAGCTTTTTCGTTTAATTCAATCCAAATAGTTTCTGTGTGTGGCTCTGTTTTGATTCCCTCTTTGAGACTACATTTCAAATTGTCCCTAACATATATGGCTACTCCACCTCCTCGTCTAATATATCTATCTGTGTGAAATAGTTTAAATCCATATATTTGATATTCAGCTAATAGTTCTCTATTTTCTACATTCATCCACGTTTCGGTAAGTGCAATAATATCTATTTTTTCTGTGCAGACAAGAGCATTTAATTCGTTAATTTTATTTCTTAGACTTCTACTGTTAGTGTAATATACCCTAAGTGAATTGTTATTTTGCGGACCTTCTCTTTCCCTGATCGTTTTGCCAATTCCTTTCTCCCACAAACACATACTTTTATTACCTCCTTCCTCCAAATCAATTCCCATACCTCTATCTACTAACAGTTTAAACCCAAACAAACACCTCTAACCACTTCTTCTAGCGAGTTCGCAACAGCAACAACCCCAGCTCTCGATAGATGCACCCCATCACGAGCATACATTTCATTTCTTCCATAGAAGTGTTCCCAGTTGTCTATGAAAGATATTGCATTTGATTTGCAATATCTTTCCAGCCGGCAATTGACACCAAGTGCCCTCGATATCCATTCATTTCCCACTCCCTTTCTTGGAAGAATGCCACATATGATCGGGATTCCTCCCTTGCTCCTAACTAACTCTATGGCTGTTTTATACCTCTGAATCAGTTCCTCACTCCTGACTCGACCAACATCATTTCCTCCCACGCTAATGCAAATAATGGGATTGTTCCCATTACCAGCCATAATATCATTCATGTTGTTTATAATATCACCAATGCCAGCTCCGGGATAGCAAACCCTTAACCTGTTCCCCCTATCTCTAGCACAAAACGTTCTATCCAAATACCTTATCTGGGAATCTCCCACAACTAATGTTTGCTTAGGTACTTCCTTTACTTTCTGAGGGGCCTGCGCTTCCTTTCTCTTCGTTGCTTTCCCTTTTGCGCGATCCACAGTCTCTCCACAGCACTCGTCCTCCAAAACGTCAAATGAATTTGAAGTTGCTATGGCGTTTGAAGGCGGCTTTATCAAAGTCTTCTTAAGGCCCCTGTCTTTCGCAACTCTCCAAGACGAGGTCCCTTTACTGCTGGTCTCCTCCTTCGTTACTTCTCGTTGTTTTTTAAGCTGACGCACCTCCTCCCGCAGAGAGTCCAACTCTGTCCTCAGGGCTCCCACTAGAGTCACCAGGTCCTTCACTACAACTTCCATATTGCTATGATAATGACCTATAATTTTTACCTATAAGGTTCTTCAAATTCTTTGTTATCCACTTTGGGTCATTAGTATACGATCTATTCAATTTGTATGGTATACTACGTTCCTGTGCTTTGTTTAGAATATTCTTAAATAAGTTATATATTGAATCCACATTGAAATCCCCATTTAAGTCACCTAACGCTGGGTTCATGTCTCGCTCCAAGACCGGCCCACACCCCATACCCAAGCCTTTCCAATCAATTTGACCCAAAAAATTTCTTAGGCTATTAAAATCAGCTTTTCGAAAATCTGGCACTTTAACAGAATTTTCTCCTACTGGTCTATTCCATTCTATGCTAAATCTGATTTCTTTGTGATCACTGCTCCCTAGCTCACTCCCTATTTCGATGTCATTAATTTGCATTTCCCTGTTAGTTAACACTATATCTAAAATATTATTTTCCCGTGTTGGTTCCTTAATGTGTTGCGTAAGAAAGCAATCGTCAATTAATTCTAGAAAATCTTCTGCTTCACTATTCCCTGTTTTGTTCAACCAGTTTATTCCGCTAAAATTAAAGTCACCCATGTCATAAATACTGTTAGATCTAGATGCTCTAGATATTTCATCCCATAGATGCTTTGCTTCCATTCTGTCTAAATTTGGTGGCCTATATATTACTCCTATTATAATATTATTAGCTTTTTCGTTTAATTCAATCCAAATAGTTTCTGTGTGTGGCTCTGTTTTGATTCCCTCTTTGAGACTACATTTCAAATTGTCTCTAACATATATGGCTACTCCACCTCCTCGTCTAATATATCTATCTGTGTGAAATAGTTTAAATCCATATATTTGATATTCAGCTAATAGTTCTCTATTTTCTACATTCATCCACGTTTCGGTAAGTGCAATAATATCTATTTTTTCTGTGCAGACAAGAGCATTTAATTCGTTAATTTTATTTCTTAGACTTCTACTGTTAGTGTAATATACCCTAAGTGAATTGTTATTTTGCGGACCTTCTCTTTCCCTGATCGTTTTGCCAATTCCTTTCTCCCACAAACACATACTTTTATTACCTCCTTCCTCCAAATCAATTCCCATACCTCTATCTACTAACAGTTTAAACCCAAACAAACACCTCTAACCACTTCTTCTAGCGAGTTCGCAACAGCAACAACCCCAGCTCTCGATAGATGCACCCCATCACGAGCATACATTTCATTTCTTCCATAGAAGTGTTCCCAGTTGTCTATGAAAGATATTGCATTTGATTTGCAATATCTTTCCAGCCGGCAATTGACACCAAGTGCCCTCGATATCCATTCATTTCCCACTCCCTTTCTTGGAAGAATGCCACATATGATCGGGATTCCTCCCTTGCTCCTAACTAACTCTATGGCTGTTTTATACCTCTGAATCAGTTCCTCACTCCTGACTCGACCAACATCATTTCCTCCCACGCTAATGCAAATAATGGGATTGTTCCCATTACCAGCCATAATATCATTCATGTTGTTTATAATATCACCAATGCCAGCTCCGGGATAGCAAACCCTTAACCTGTTCCCCCTATCTCTAGCACAAAACGTTCTATCCAAATACCTTATCTGGGAATCTCCCACAACTAATGTTTGCTTAGGTACTTCCTTTACTTTCTGAGGGGCCTGCGCTTCCTTTCTCTTCGTTGCTTTCCCTTTTGCGCGATCCACAGTCTCTCCACAGCACTCGTCCTCCAAAACGTCAAATGAATTTGAAGTTGCTATGGCGTTTGAAGGCGGCTTTATCAAAGTCTTCTTAAGGCCCCTGTCTTTCGCAACTCTCCAAGACGAGGTCCCTTTACTGCTGGTCTCCTCCTTCGTTACTTCTCGTTGTTTTTTAAGCTGACGCACCTCCTCCCGCAGAGAGTCCAACTCTGTCCTCAGGGCTCCCACTAGAGTCACCAGGTCCTTCACTACAACTTCCATATTGCTATGATAATGACCTATAATTTTTACCTATAAGGTTCTTCAAATTCTTTGTTATCCACTTTGGGTCATTAGTATTCGATCTATTCAATTTGTATGGTATACTACGTTCCTGTGCTTTGTTTAGAATATTCTTAAATAAGTTATATATTGAATCCACATCGAAATCCCCATTTAAGTCACCTATCGCTGGGTTCATGTCTCGCTCCAAGACCGGCCCACACCCCATACCCAAGACTTTCCAATCAATTTGACCCAAAAAATTTCTTAGGCTATTAAAATCAGCTTTTCGAAAATCTGGCACTTTAACAGAATTTTCTCCTACTGGTCTATTCCATTCTATGCTAAATCTGATTTCTTTGTGATCACTGCTCCCTAGCTCACTCCCTATTTCGATGTCATTAATTTGCGTTTCCCTGTTAGTTAACACTAAATCTAAAATATTATTTTCCCGTGTTGGTTCCTTAATGTGTTGCGTAAGAAAGCAATCGTCAATTAATTCTAGAAAATCTTCTGCTTCACTATTCCCTGTTTTGTTCAACCAGTTTATTCCGCTAAAATTAAAGTCACCCATGACATAAATACTGTTAGATCTAGATGCTCTAGATATTTCATCCCATAGATGCTTTGCTTCCATTCTGTCTAAATTTGGTGGCCTATATATTACTCCTATTATAATATTATTAGCTTTTTCGTTTAATTCAATCCAAATAGTTTCTGTGTGTGGCTCTGTTTTGATTCCCTCTTTGAGACTACATTTCAAATTGTCCCTAACATATATGGCTACTCCACCTCCTCGTCTAATATATCTATCTGTGTGAAATAGTTTAAATCCATATATTTGATATTCAGCTAATAGTTCTCTATTTTCTACATTCATCCACGTTTCGGTAAGTGCAATAATATCTATTTTTTCTGTGCAGACAAGAGCATTTAATTCGTTAATTTTATTTCTTAGACTTCTACTGTTAGTGTAATATACCCTAAGTGAATTGTTATTTTGCGGACCTTCTCTTTCCCTGATCGTTTTGCCAATTCCTTTCTCCCACAAACACATACTTTTATTACCTCCTTCCTCCAAATCAATTCCCATACCTCTATCTACTAACAGTTTAAACCCAAACAAACACCTCTAACCACTTCTTCTAGCGAGTTCGCAACAGCAACAACCCCAGCTCTCGATAGATGCACCCCATCACGAGCATACATTTCATTTCTTCCATAGAAGTGTTCCCAGTTGTCTATGAAAGATATTGCATTTGATTTGCAATATCTTTCCAGCCGGCAATTGACACCAAGTGCCCTCGATATCCATTCATTTCCCACTCCCTTTCTTGGAAGAATGCCACATATGATCGGGATTCCTCCCTTGCTCCTAACTAACTCTATGGCTGTTTTATACCTCTGAATCAGTTCCTCACTCCTGACTCGACCAACATCATTTCCTCCCACGCTAATGCAAATAATGGGATTGTTCCCATTACCAGCCATAATATCATTCATGTTGTTTATAATATCACCAATGCCAGCTCCGGGATAGCAAACCCTTAACCTGTTCCCCCTATCTCTAGCACAAAACGTTCTATCCAAATACCTTATCTGGGAATCTCCCACAACTAATGTTTGCTTAGGTACTTCCTTTACTTTCTGAGGGGCCTGCGCTTCCTTTCTCTTCGTTGCTTTCCCTTTTGCGCGATCCACAGTCTCTCCACAGCACTCGTCCTCCAAAACGTCAAATGAATTTGAAGTTGCTATGGCGTTTGAAGGCGGCTTTATCAAAGTCTTCTTAAGGCCCCTGTCTTTCGCAACTCTCCAAGACGAGGTCCCTTTACTGCTGGTCTCCTCCTTCGTTACTTCTCGTTGTTTTTTAAGCTGACGCACCTCCTCCCGCAGAGAGTCCAACTCTGTCCTCAGGGCTCCCACTAGAGTCACCAGGTCCTTCACTACAACTTCCATATTGCTATGATAATGACCTATAATTTTTACCTATAAGGTTCTTCAAATTCTTTGTTATCCACTTTGGGTCATTAGTATTCGATCTATTCAATTTGTATGGTATACTACGTTCCTGTGCTTTGTTTAGAATATTCTTAAATAAGTTATATATTGAATCCACATCGAAATCCCCATTTAAGTCACCTATCGCTGGGTTCATGTCTCGCTCCAAGACCGGCCCACACCCCATACCCAAGACTTTCCAATCAATTTGACCCAAAAAATTTCTTAGGCTATTAAAATCAGCTTTTCGAAAATCTGGCACTTTAACAGAATTTTCTCCTACTGGTCTATTCCATTCTATGCTAAATCTGATTTCTTTGTGATCACTGCTCCCTAGCTCACTCCCTATTTCGATGTCATTAATTTGCGTTTCCCTGTTAGTTAACACTAAATCTAAAATATTATTTTCCCGTGTTGGTTCCTTAATGTGTTGTGTAAGAAAGCAATCGTCAATTAATTCTAGAAAATCTTCTGCTTCACTATTCCCTGTTTTGTTCAACCAGTTTATTCCGCTAAAATTAAAGTCACCCATGACATAAATACTGTTAGATCTAGATGCTCTAGATATTTCATCCCATAGATGCTTTGCTTCCATTCTGTCTAAATTTGGTGGCCTATATATTACTCCTATTATAATATTATTAGCTTTTTCGTTTAATTCAATCCAAATAGTTTCTGTGTGTGGCTCTGTTTTGATTCCCTCTTTGAGACTACATTTCAAATTGTCCCTAACATATATGGCTACTCCACCTCCTCGTCTAATATATCTATCTGTGTGAAATAGTTTAAATCCATATATTTGATATTCAGCTAATAGTTCTCTATTTTCTACATTCATCCACGTTTCGGTAAGTGCAATAATATCTATTTTTTCTGTGCAGACAAGAGCATTTAATTCGTTAATTTTATTTCTTAGACTTCTACTGTTAGTGTAATATACCCTAAGTGAATTGTTATTTTGCGGACCTTCTCTTTCCCTGGTCGTTTTGCCAATTCCTTTCTCCCACAAACACATACTTTTATTACCTCCTTCCTCCAAATCAATTCCCATACCTCTATCTACTAACAGTTTAAACCCAAACAAACACCTCTAACCACTTCTTCTAACGAGTTCGCAACAGCAACAACCCCAGCTCTCGATAGATAAGGGGAAGAGCAAGAAGAGGGGTAAGAGAAGGCAGGGGCTGAGCAGGGGGAGGGGTAAGAGAAGGAAGGGGAAGAGCAGGGGAGGGGTAAGAGAAGGAAGGGGAAGAGCAGGGAGAGGGGTAAGAGAAGGAAGGGGAAGAGCAGGGGAGGGTAAGAGTAGGAAGGGGAAGAGCAGGGGGAGGGGTAAGAGAAGGAAGGGGTAGAGCCGGGGGAGGGGGTAAGAGAAGGAAGGGGAAGAGCAGGGGGAGGGGTAAGAGAAGGAAGGGGAAGAACATAAGAACATAAGAACATAAGAACAAAGGAAACTGCAGAAGGCCTATTGGCCCATACGAGGCAGCTCCTATTCTATAACCACCCAATCCCACTCATATACTTGTCCAACCCGCGCTTGAAACAATCGAGGGACCCCACCTCCACCACGTTACGCGGCAATTGGTTCCACAAATCTACAACCCTGTTACTGAACCAGTATTTACCCAAGTCTTTCCTAAATCTAAACTTATCCAATTTATACCCATTGTTTCGTGTTCTGTCCTGTGTTGATACTTTTAATACCCTATTAATATCCCCCCGGTTATGTCCTTTCATCCACTTGTAAACCTCTATCATGTCGCCCCTAACTCTTCGCCTTTCCAGTGAATGCAACTTAAGCTTTGTTAATCTTTCTTCATATGAAAGATTTCTAATTTGGGGAATTAACTTAGTCATCCTACGCTGGACACGTTCAAGTGAATTTATATCCATTCTATAATATGGCGACCAAAACTGAACTGCATAATCATGGGAGTTATGATTAGTAAGAATTTAAAACAAAAGGATCAATGCATAAATGTTCGTAATAAGGCAAATCGGACACTTGGATTTATTAATCGCAGCGTTAGTAACAAGACACCTGGTGTGGTTCTCAAGCTATATCTTGCTCTAGTTAGGCCCCATTTAGATTATGCAGTTCAGTTTTGGTCGCCATATTATAGAATGGATATAAATTCACTTGAACGTGTCCAGCGTAGGATGACTAAGTTAATTCCCCAAATTAGAAATCTTTCATATGAAGAAAGATTAACAAAGCTTAAGTTGCATTCACTGGAAAGGCGAAGAGTTAGGGGTGACATGATAGAGGTTTACAAGTGGATGAATGGACATAACCGGGGGGATATTAATAGGGTATTAAAAGTATCAACACAGGACAGAACACGAAACAATGGATATAAATTGGATAAGTTTAGATTTAGGAAAGACTTGGGTAAATACTGGTTCAGTAACAGGGTTGTTGATTTGTGGAACCAATTGCCGCGTAACATTGTGGAGGTGGGGTCCCTCGATTGTTTCAAGCACGGGTTGGACAAGTATATGAGTGGGATTGGGTGGTTATAGAATAGGAGCTGCCTCGTATGGGCCAATAGGCCTTCTGCAGTTACCTTTGTTCTTATGTTCTTATGTTCTTATGTAATCTAAATGGGGCCTAACTAGAGCAAGATATAGCTTGAGAACCACACCAGGTGTCTTGTTACTAACGCTGCGATTAATAAATCCAAGTGTCCGATTTGCCTTATTACGAACATTTATGCATTGATCCTTTTGTTTTAAATTCTTACTAATCATAACTCCCAGATCCCTTTCGCAATCCGACTTCGCAATCACAACACCATCTAGCTCGTATCTTGTAACTCTATCATCATTACCTAACCTCAGAACTTTACATTTATCAGCATTAAACTGCATCTGCCAATCCTTTGACCATTTCAAAACCCTATCTAGATCAACTTGAAACCCTAACCAAAACAACTTGAAGTGATAGTGAGTCCTCCTCCGAATTAATTTCCCTACCGATTTTCGTATCATCGGCAAATTTGCAAATGTTGCTACTCAAACCTGAATCTAAATCATTTATATATATTATAAACAACAGAGGTCCCAGGACAGAGCCTTGAGGCACTCCACTTACAACATTTTCCCACTCTGACTTGATTCCATTTATACTAACTCTCTGTTTCCTTTGGTATAGCCATGCCCTAAAAGAGCAGGGGGAGGGGTAAGAGAAGAAAGGGGAAGAGTAGGAAGGGGAAGAGCAGGGGGAGGGGTAAGAGAAGGAAGGGGAAAGAGAAGGAAGGGGTAGAGCCGGGGGAGGGGGTAAGAGAAGGAAGGGGAAGAGCAGGGAGAGGGGTAAGAGAAGGAAGGGGAAGAGCAGGGGAGGGTAAGAGTAGGAAGGGGAAGAGCAGGAGGAGGGGTAAGAGAAGGAAGGGGTAGAGCCGGGGAAGGGGGTAAGAGAAGGAAGGGGAAGAGCAGGGGGAGGGGTAAGAGAAGGAAGGGGCTGAGCAGGGGGAGGGGTAAGAGAAGGAAGGGGTAGAGCCGGGGGAGGGGGTAAGAGAAGGAAGGGGAAGAGCAGGGGAGGGTAAGAGTAGGAAGGGGAAGAGCAGGGGGAGGGGTAAGAGAAGGAAGGGGAAGAGCTGGGGGGAGGGGTAAGAGAAGGAAGGGGTAGAGCAGGGGGAGGGGTAAGAGAAGAAAGGGGAAGAGCAGGGGGAGGGGTAAGAGAAGGCAGGGGCTGAGCAGGGGGAGGGGTCAGAGAAGGAAGGGAAAGAGCAGGGGGAGGGGTAAGAGAAGGAAGGGGAAGAGCAGGGGGAGGGGTAAGAGAAGGAAGGGGAAGAGCAGGTTGAGGGGTAAGAGAACGAAGGGGCTGAGCAGGGGGAGGGGTAAGAGAAGGAAGGGGAAGAGCAGGGGGAGGGTTAAGAGAAGGAAGGGGAAGAGCAAGAAGAGGGGTAAGAGAAGGCAGGGGCTGAGCAGGGGGAGGGGTAAGAGAAGGAAGGGGAAGAGCAGGGGGAGGAGTAAGAGAAGGAAGGGGAAGAGCAGGGAGAGGGGTAAGAGAAGGAAGGGGAAGAGCAGGGGAGGGTAAGAGTAGGAAGGGGAAGAGCAGGGGGAGGGGTAAGAGAAGGAAGGGGTAGAGCCGGGGGAGGGGGTAAGAGAAGGAAGGGGAAGAGCAGGTGGAGGGGTAAGAGAAGGAAGGGGAAGAGCAGGGGGAGGGGTAAGAGAAGAAAGGGGAAGAGCAGGGGAGGGTAAGAGTAGGAAGGGGAAGAGCAGGGGGAGGGGTAAGAGAAGGAAGGGGCTGAGCAGGGGGAGGGGTAAGAGAAGGAACGGGTAGAGCCGGGGGAGGGGGTAAGAGAAGGAAGGGGAAGAGCAGGGGGAGGGGTAAGAGAAGGAAGGGGAAGAGCAGGGGGGAGGGGTAAGAGAAGGAAGGGGTAGAGCCGGGGGAGGGGGTAAGAGAAGGAAGGGGAAGAGCAGGGGGAGGGGTAAGAGAAGGAAGGGGCTGAGCAGGGGGAGGGGTAAAAGAAGGAAGGGGTAGAGCCGGGGGAGGGGGTAAGAGAAGGAAGGGGAAGAGCAGGGGAGGGTAAGAGTAGGAAGGGGAAGAGAAGGGGGAGGGGTAAGAGAAGGAAGGGGAAGAGCAGGGGGGAGGGGTAAGAGAAGGAAGGGGTAGAGCAGGGAGAGGGGTAAGAGAAGAAAGGGGAAGAGCAGGGGGAGGGGTAAGAGAAGGCAGGGGCTGAGCAGGGGGAGGGGTCAGAGAAGGAAGGGGAAGAGCAGGGGGAGGGGTAAGAGAAGGAAGGGGAAGAGCAGGGGGAGGGGTAAGAGAAGGAAGGGGAAGAGCAGGTTGAGGGGTAAGAGAAGGAAGGGAAAGAGCAGGGGAGGGTAAGAGTAGGAAGGGGAAGAGCAGGGGGAGGGGTAAGAGAAGGAAGGGGCTGAGCAGGGGGAGGGGTAAGGGAAGGAAGGGGTAGAGCCGGGGGAGGGGGTAAGAGAAGGAAGGGGAAGAGCAGGGGGAGGGGTAAGAGAAGGAAGGGGAAGAGCAAGAAGAGGGGTAAGAGAAGGCGGAGGTTGAGCAGGGGGAGGGGTAAGAGAAGGAAGGGGAAGAGCAGGGGGAGGGGTAAGAGAAGGAAGGGGAAGAGCAGGGGGAGGGGTAAGAGAAGGAAGGGGAAGAGCAGGGGGAGGAGTAAGAGAAGGAAGGGGTAGAGCAGGGGGAGGGGTAAGAGAAGGAAGGGGTAGAGCAGGGGGAGGGGTAAGAGAAGGAAGGGGAAGAGCAGGGGGAGGGGTAAGAGAAGGAAGGGGAAGAGCAGGGGGAGGGGTAAGAGAAGGAAGGGGAAGAGCAGGGGGAGGGGTAAGAGAAGAAAGAGGAAGAGCAGGGGGAGGGGTAAGAGAAGGCAGGGGAAGAGCTGGGGGTGGGGTAAGAGAAGGAAGGGGAAGAGCAGGGGGAGGGGTAAGAGAAGAAAGGGGAAGAGCAGGGGGAGGGGTAAGAGAAGGCAGGGGAAGAGCAAGGGGAGGGGTAAGAGAAGGAAGGGGAAGAGCAGGGGGAGGGGTAAGAGAAGGAAGGGGAAGAGCAGGGGGAGGGGTAAGAGAAGGAAGGGGAAGAGCAGGGGGAGGGGTAAGAGAAGGAAGGGGAAGAGCAGGGGGAGGGGTAAGAGAAGGAAGGGGAAGAGCAGGGGAGAGGTAAGAGAAGGAAGAGGTAGAGCAGGGGGAGGGGTAAGAGAAGGAAGGGGTAGAGCAGGGGGAGGGGTAAGAGAAGGAAGGGGTAGAGCAGGGGGAGGGGTAAGAGAAGGAAGGGGTAGAGCAGGGGGAGGGGTAAGAGAAGGAAGGGGTAGAGCTGGGGAGGGAGGGGGTGATGGTCACTACACGCGGGTATAAACACTGGACCACCCAGGCGATGGTCAGCTGGGTACAGACCGTTGCCTGGTGGGACCCACATCTCAGCTGTCGCTGCCTCACCAACCTGCATGTTCACTTAATAGTATTAATTTTATTCATTAGTAAAATCAGAGATAAATTAGTGTAAAACATTATTATCTTATTATTATTATTATCTTATCTTTATTTTTCTTGCTGTATTTTATGAAGATGAACACACCATAGTCATCTACCAAGACATGCCTGTTTAATCAAGCGCCCTAACACGTCATGGCAACTCTGTGGGCCTATAGTGTACATGCCCCAGCCGTCACACAGATCCTGTTACACTCCCTCCCCATCTTCTCCTCCCCACCTTCCTCTCTTCCCTCCTACCCTCTTTCCCTTCCTCCTTCTCATTCCCTTTCTCTTACCCTCCTCTTTCCCTTCCTTCACATCCCCCCCTTCTCTTACCCCCTTTCACTCCTCATCCCCCTTCCCTTACCCCTCCCCCTCCTCCTTCCCTTCTCTTACCCCTACCCCATTCTCTTTCCCTTTCTCTTACCCCCTCCCTTCTTCCCCCTCCTCTTCCCATTCCTCCTCATCCCCCTTCTCTTTCCCCTCCTCTTCCCCTTCTTCCTCATTTTCATCCTCCTTCTCTTCCCCATCCTCCCCTCCTCATCCACCCGTCTCTTACCCCTCCCCCTTTTTACCCTCTTTCTTTTACCCCTCCCTTTCCTCTTCCCCTTCTCTTATTCCTCCTCTCTCCCCACTCCTCTTCCCCTTCCTCCTCCTCCCCGTCTGTTACCCCTCCTTCCCCCCTTCTCTTACCCCTCCCCCTCTTTACCGCCACGTTCTCTTACTTCTTCCCCCTACCCTCACCCCCTCCACTTCTCCTTCCCCTTCCTTCTCATCCCCCTTCCCTCACTCCTCCTCTTCGCCCTCCCTCGTTTACCTCTACTACTTCTACCCCTGCTATTGTCCCCCTCCTCTTCTCCTCTGTCACTTAGTTCCCCCCTCCCCGAGGTCCTCGTCCTTGCACCTCCTCCTTCCTTTTAGACCTACTCCTTCCTCCTCTATCTCATCCTCCTTCCTCCTAGCCCTCCTCCTTCTCCTTCCTCCTCGTTCTGCTCCTTACTCCTCGCCTTCCTCCTCCTCCTTCCTCCTCGCCTTCCTCCTCCTCCTCCTTCCTCCTTCCTCCTTGCCCTCCTCATTCCACCTCCTTCCTCTTCGCACTCCTCCTCACCCTCGTCCTTCCTCCTCCTCCTCCTCGCCATCCTCCTCGTCCTTCCTCCTCGCCCTCCTCCTCCTTCCTTCTCGCCCTCCTCCTCCTCCTTCCTCCTCGCCCTCCTCCTCCTCCTCCTTCCTCCTCTCCCTCATATTCCTCCTTCCTCTTCGCTCTTCTTCTCCATCCTCCTCGCCCTCCTCCTTCCTCCTCACCATCCTCCTTCCTCCTCATCCTTGTCCTCCTTCCTCCTCGCCCTCCTCCTTCCTCTCTGCCCTCCTCCTCCTAATTCCTCCTTCCTCCTAGCCCTTCTCCTCCCTCCTAGCTCTCTTCCTTCTCGTCCTCCTCCTCCTACTTCCTCCTTGCTCTCCTCCAATATATAAGACAACAACACGTTTTCAGATTCTTTCACACCACTTTCCAGCAACATTTTTAATTTATATCAATTATTTTAGGGAATAATACATAAATTATATATTTAAACATGATATTAGTGTTTAGTGGAATGCATAAGGAGTCAAATTGTGTTAAAAAGAGCGATTTTTAGAAAATTTGGAAAACAAATTTTTTCTGATTATAGAATAACTAAATGTATTTTGACGGTTTCATTCAGCCATTAAATATCAGTCACAATTTATTAATGAATTTTACAAAAAACAGCATATATTTTATATTTAAACATGTAAAAACTATTTGTAATACATTAGGAACAAAATAGTGTAGTAGAAAAACAATTTATTATAAAACCTATGTGTTTGGATTTTTGGATTAAAAGTTTCTCAAAGGATCAAAGTCATTCCTACACCTATGGGAAGAGATAGACGAACGTTTTCTATATGATTTGTGTTTGCTGGGGTGGCATGGTGTAGTAGCCTGATGTAGTGATGTGGTGTAGTAGCCTGGTATAGTGGTGTGGTAATTTAGTGTGGTGTAGTAGCCTGGTGTAGTGGTGTGGTGTAAAGGTGTGGTGTAGTGGCATGGTGTAGTAGTCTGGAATAGTGGTGTGGTGTAATTTCCTGGTACAGTGGCGTGGTGTAGTAGCATGGTATAGTTGTGTGGTGTAGTAGCCTGGTATAGTGGCAAGGTGTAGTAGCCTAGTGTAGTGGCATGGTGTAGTAGCCTGGTATAGTGGTGTGATGTAGAAACCTGGTATAGTGATGTGGTATAATGGCATGGTGTAGTAGCTTGGTATAGTGGTGTGGTGTAGTGATTTGGTGCAATAATCTGGTATAGTGGTGTGGTGTAGTAGCCTGGTATAGTGGTGTGGTGTAGTGGCATTGTGTGGTAGCCTTATTTAGTGGTGTGGTGTAGTTGCCTGGTATAGTGATGTGTAGTAGCCTGGTATAGTGGTGAGGTGTAGTGGTGCGGTATAGTGGTTTGGTGTAGTAGCCTGCTATAGTGGTGTGGGTTAGTGGTGTAGCATAGTAGCCAATAGTGGCATGGTGTAGTAGCCTTTAGTGGCATAGTGTAGAAGCCTTGTATAGTGGTGTGGTATAGTAGCATGGTGTAGTAGCTTGGTATAGTAGTGTGGTGTAGTAGCCTGGTAAAGTGGTGTGGTGTAGTAGCCTGGTATAGTGATGTGGTGAAGTAGCCTGGTATAGTGGTGTGGTGTTGTAGCCTGGTATAGTGGTGTGGTGTACTAGGCTGGTATAGTGGTGTGGTGTAGTGATGTAATGTAGTAGCCTAGTATTGTGGTGTGGTGTACTTGCCTGGTATAGTGGTGTGGTGTAATGGTGTAGTATAGTGGTTTGGTGTAGTAGCCTGGAATAGTGGAGTGGTTTAGTCGTACGGTGTTGTAGCCTGGTATAGTGGTGTGGTGTAGTATCCTGGTATTGTGGTGTGGTGTAGTAGCCTGGTACAGTGGTGTGGTGTAGTAGCCTGGTATAGTGGTGTGGTGTGGTGTAGTGGTGTGGTGTAGTAGCCTGGTATAGTGGTGTGGTGTAGTAGCCTGGTATAGTGGCATGGTGTAGTAGCCTGGTGTAGTGACATTGTGTAGTAGCCTGGTATATTGGTGTGGTGTAGTAGCCTGGTATTTTAGCGTAGTGTAGTGGTGTGGTGTAGTAGCCTGGTATAGTGGCGTTGTGTAGTGGTGTGGTGTGGTGTAGTGGCATGGTGTAGTAGTCTGGTATAGTGGTGTGGTGTAATTGCCTGGTACAGTGGCATGGTGTAGTAGCCTGGTGTAGTGGCGTGATGTAGTAGCCTGGTATAGTGGTGTGATGTAGAAGCCTGGTATAGTGATGTGGTATAATGGCATGGTGTAGTAGCTTGGTATAGTGGTGTGGTGTAGTAGCCTACTATAGTGGTGTTATATAGTTGCATGATGTAGTAGCCTTATTTAGTGGTGTGGTGTAGTTGCCTGGTATAGTGGTGTGGTGTAGTAGCCTGGTATAGTGGTGTGGTGTAGTTGTGAGGTGTAGGGGTGTGGTATAGGGGTTTGGTGTAGTAGCCTGCTATTGTGGTGTGGGTTAGTGGTGTAGTGTAGTAGCCTGGTATAGTAGCGTAGTGTAATAGCCTGCTATAGTGGTGTGGTGTAGTTGCCTGGTATAGTGGTGTGGTATAGTAGCCTGGTATAGTGGTGTGATGTAGAAGCCTGGTATAGTGATGTGGTATAATGGCATGGTGTAGTAGCTTGGTATAGTGGTGTGGTGTAGTAGCCTAGTATAGTGGTGTTATATAGTGGCATGATGTAGTAGCCTTATTTAGTGGTGTGGTGTAGTTGCCTGGTATAGTGGTGTGGTGTAGTAGCCTGGTATAGTGGTGTGGTGTAGTGATGAGGTGTAGGGGTGTGGTATAGGGGTTTGGTGTAGTAGCCTGCTTTTGTGGTGTGGGTTAGTGGTGTAGTGTAGTAGCCTTGTATAGTAGAGTAGTGTAATAGCCTGCTATAGTGGTGTGGTGTAGTTGCCTGGTATAGTGGTGTGGTATAGTAGCCTGGTATAGTGGTGTGGTGTAGTGGCGAGGTGTAGTGGTGTAGTAGCCTGGTATAGTGGCATGGTATAGTAGCCTGGTACAGTGGTGTGGTGTAGTAGCCTGCTATAGAGGCATGGTGTAGTAGCCTGGTTTAGTATCCTGGTATAGTGGTGTGATGCAGTAGCCTGATATAGTGACATGGTGTAGTAGCCTGGTATAGTGGTGTGGTTTAGTAGCCTCGTATAGTGGAGTGCTGTAGTGGTGTGATGAATTGTTATTTAGTGGTGTGGTGTAGTAGCATGGTTTAGTGGTGTGGTGTAGTAGCCTGATATAGTTGTGTGGTGTAGTAGCTTGGTATAGTTGCACGGTGTAGTTGCATTGTGTAGGTGCCTGGTATAGTGGTGTGAAGTAGTAGTGTCGTGCTGCTGAACCCCGGTTCATTCCGAACACAGGGATTACACAAGACATAACACCTTGCCTCAGCAACCGTTACTACCACCTATACTCCTACACACACCAGACCCTTGAGGCGTACCACTAGGTTTGTACTGGAACACAATGAGTGAACATATGGAAGGTATATAAAGGCCGTCGGGTTTTGTCATTTAATTACAAAGAATACACTCTGACAAATAATAACATATTAACATACTCTATTAGGTAAATACACTTCCAATACCCATAGACCACTTGACCTCCGCGGTCACCACTTGCACTCGTAACTTACGCCTAAGTCCCTAATACGGAATGATTACTACAACGCTCCACACCCGGTTAGTCTTTCATTCAATACTCACATACTGCAGACTTAACTTGGTCACTAAGATCACATGAGGTTCTCGCATAGCTGTCTGCTACACTTCGCTGCTGCCGCAAACGGAGATCCAGAGGACTTCTCGGTTCAACTCCCACAATCAGACTGACTTTAGCCAACCATGGCCTCAAACATTTCACCCCGCCTCTCAAGGAAGGTATAATCCAATTAACCTTATCCCTAGAGCGGTAACCTTGATCCTAGAAGCCTAATGAAGAATAATTCCTCTTTCCAGGAATTATTAATTTGGCTAAACAGCTTCGGTCTTAATCCCTTTGACCTTTCTTAGATATGTGATCCATAGTCTGTCTACTTAACATGTACTTCCAATCATCATTCGTTAAGTGTTGTAGTAATGATCCTCTAGCTAATAATTCCTACTAACTTGTGGATTACAACACCACTCCCCTCCTTAAACACGCATATGTACCCATATGCATCATTGCAATGGTTCCATTAGTGCAAGGACCTGGAGGATGCACCCACCATATATGTACAACTAAAAAATCACCCAATAAGTTCATCATACACACGATGAAATAAATTAAAATTTTCCCCGACATGACTCACAACACTTCTCCAACATATACATTATATTCACATCATAGCATAGGTAAAATAGTCTGTAATAATTTTTCCCATCTCCAACAATGCACATATACCTAAACTGCTGACATATAATTACATACAAACATAACCATAAAATTACATGGACCAGAATGCTGGCACTTAACAGAAATGACACTAGTCATTAATATATACACAACACATATATATCTAAGGTTCTTCATCCTTAGTAATAAGTTACTAATAATTTAACATCTTGCACTGTACTGTTGACATAAGGGCTTACAATGATCACACAATGTTTCACTGGCCTCCTCCACAATTGGCAGCATCACTTCTCTTGTCTTCGTGTCCCATGGTTGCTAGGTCATAGATCCTCCATGACCCAGACAAAACCCAGGCTGTCCAGCCTGGTGAATGTTGTCAATGTCCCATCGTTGCTCTGAGCTAACGTGATCCTGGCCTCCAGAGCAACGGAGATTCCTACCCCAGGGTCATGTTCCCTCGGGTCTGTGCTGACGTCTCGTTCCAGGGCACCAACCCCAGAACGCTGTAGATACCGCACAGCTCTCTGGTCATCCTTCCTTGCTGTGCTCACCACAGCTGTAGCACATTACTCTAGGCCCATCTACCCAGAGTGTGTCCACCTGTATTCACACCTTCCCGACCGCTGTACCTGCAAAATATTCCCTCGGAGCCCCCTGGCTCGATCCTATTACTACAAAGCACCCCCTCGGCTCCTTACTCTCTCCCCGTATATAGCCTGAGCGCAGCTGCAAAGCCATTGCAGCTGGCCCTTATCCCTGCTTTGATGTCAGGGGGCGAATTTCGCCTATAACGTCACGTTGGCTTCACTTCCTCCCCCATTTTTTTTCTAGAATTACTGAGTGTAGCCTCATAGCTTCCCTTCTACTCTACCTGAAGCTCTGTGACATGATCCCGGGGGACCTTCTCAAGCCTAACACTCAGTAATGGTGCCGATGAGGTAATATACAGTATTTACATACACATACAGTATATACATACACATACATTATCACAATAAATACCACATTAAAATCATTTCACAACTAATGTCACTAAAGCATCATACTGCCACTGGCTCGCCTCTAGCGAGATTCCTGTAACAACTTAATTAATGAGAAATTAGCATATCTACTTGGCTCGCCCACTGCAACCACCAACACCTGAAATTTTGAAATTCTACATTGTAATCTTATCTATAAGACTTACCCACTCCGACACACCATCACCTCTGGTCAACCCAACCACTGATGACCTCATTATAATACCACGTCTCTCAACAGCCAGGCTCTGCGTCCTGATGCACCTACCCTCATTACACCGATACTCACCGTACCCACCACCACCTGGCCTCCTGTGCCGCTATGTACTTCACAACACCACACTCCATACCAGGCGTCCAAACGCCACAACACTACACCACCCACTATACATGCTACTCTACACAACACTCTACACGCTACCCCACACTCTACAAAAAGACTACCATGCCCATGCACCACTCAACACCGCACTCTACACACTACCCCACACTCTACAAAACTACCATGCCCATGCACCACTCTACAGTACATACTATGCTCCTTCTGTGTTCATGACCCCACAAGAGCGGGTCGGATAGCGATGTGTCACCGTCGCCTGTGGACCTTGTCCCCGGTCCTGCGAAGGCTGTTCTGTTATCCACCCTTGATTGCCAACTCCTCGTACCCCTACCTATGTCCTCAGCCGCTGGTGTGCTCTCCCCTGGCACACTCCCCCGTAGGGTATGGCTCCTCACTTGCCTGATCGGTCAGTGTATAGACGCGGTCTGGGTGACAGGAGAACACATGCCCTGTTATAGTGGTGTGTAGTAGCCTCGTGTAGTGGCGTTGTGTAGTAGCCTGGTATAGTGGTGTGGTGTAGTAACCTGGTATAGTGGTGTTGTGTAGTATCCTAGTATAGTGGTGTGGTGTAGTAGCCTGGTATAGTGGTGTGGTGTAGTGGCCTGGTATAGTGGTGTCGTGTAGTAGCCTGGTATAGTGGTGTGGTGTAGTGGTGTGGTGTAGTGTTGTGGTTTAGTGGTGTTATTTAGTGGTGTGGTGTAGTAGCCTCGTATAGTGGTGTGGTGTAGTAGACAGGTATAGTGGCATGTTTTAGTAGCCTGCTATAATGGTGTGGAGTAGTAGCCTGGTATAGTGGTGTGGTGTAGTAGCCTGGTATAGTAGCGTGGTGTAGTGGTGTTGTGTAGTAGCCTGGTATAATTGTGTGGTGTCGTAGCCTGGGATAGTGGCATGGTGTAGTAGCCTGGAATAGTGGTGTTGTGTAGTAGCCTGGTATAGTGGTGTTGTTTAGTAGCCTGGTATAGTGGCATGATGTAGTAGCCTAGTATAGTTGTGTGGTGTAGTAGCCAGGTATAGTTGCGTGGTGTGGTAGCCTGGTGTAGTGGCATTGTGTAGTATCCTGTTATAGTGGTGTGGTATAGTAGCCTGGTATAGTGGTGTGTAGTAGCCTGGTGTAGTGGCATGGTGTAGTAGCCTGGTATAGTGGTGTGGTGTAGTAGCCTGTTATAGTGGTGTGGTGTAGTAGCCTGGTATAATGGTGTGGTGTAGTAGCCTGGTATAGTGGTGGGGTGTAGTAGCCTGGTGTAGTGGTGTGGTGTAGTAGCCTGGTATAGTGGTGTGGTATAGTGGTGTAGTGTAGTAGCCTGGTATAGTGATGTGGTGTAGTAGCCTGGTATAGTAGCATGGTGTAGTGGTGTGGTGTCGTAGACTGGTATAGTTGCATGGTGTAGTAGCCTGCTATAGTGGTATGGTGTAGTTGCCTAGTATAGTGGTGTGGTGTAGTAGCCTGGTATAGTGGTGTGGTGTAGTGATGTGGTGTAGTATCCTGGTATAGTGGCATGGTGTAGTTGCAGGATACAGTTGCGTGGTGTAGTAGCCTGGTGTGGTGTAGTGGCTTGGTCTAGTAGCCTGGTAGACTTTTGTGGTATAGTGGTGTGGTGTAGTGGCGTGGTGTAGTAGCCTGGTATAGTGGCATGGTGTAGTTGCAGGATACAGTTGCATGGTGTAGTAGCCTGGTGTGGTGTAGTAGCCTGGTATAGTGGTGTGCTGCAGTATCCTGGTTTGGTGGCGTGGTGTAGTAGCTGGGTATAGTGGTATGGTGTAGTGGTGTGGTGTAGTAGCCTGGAATAGTGGCGTTTTGTAGTAGCCTGGTGTTGTGGTGTGGTGTAGTAGCCTGGAATAGTGGTGTGGTTTAGTAGCCTGTTATAGTGGTGTGGTGTAGTAGCCTGGTATAGTGGTGTGGTGTAGCAGCCTGGTATAGTGGTGTGGTGTACTAGAGTGGTATATTTGTGTGGTGTAGTAGCGTGGTATACTGGTGTGGTGTAGTCGCCTGGTATAGTGGTGTGGTGTAGTGGTTTGATGTAGTGGTGTGGTGTAGAAGCCTGGTATAGTGGTGTGGTATAGTAGCCTGGTATAGTGGTATGGTGCAGTAGCCTGGTATAGTGGTGTGGTGTAGTAGCCTTGTATAGTGGTGTGGTGTAGTGGCGTGGTGTAGTGGTGTGGTCATGTGGTGTAGTAGCCTAGTACAGTGGTATTGTGTAGTAGCCTGGTATAGTGGTGTGGTGTAGTGGTGTGGTGTAGTTGCCTGGTATAGTGGCATGGTGTAGTGACGTAGTATGTGGTGTGGTGTAGTAGCTTGTATAGGTGTGTGGTGTGGTGTAGTAGCCTGGAATAGAGGTGTGGTGTGGTGTAGTAGCCTGGTATAGTGGTATGGTGTAGTAGCCTGGTGTAGTGGTGTGGTGTAGTAGCCTGGTATAGTGGTGTGGTGTAGTAGCCTGGTATAGTAGTGTGGTGTAGTAGCCTGGTATAGTGATGTGGTGTAGTAGCCTGGTATAGTGGTGTGGTGAAGTAGCCTGGTATAGTGGTGTGGTGTAGTAGCCTGGTATAGTGGTGTGATGTAGATGCCTGGTATAGTGATGTGGTATAATGGAATGGTGTAGTAGCTTGGTATAGTGGTGTGGTGTAGTGGTTTGGAGCAGTAGCCTGGTATAGTGGTGCGGTGTAGTAGCCTGGTATAGTGGTGTGGTGTAGTGGCGTGGTGTAGTAGCCTTACTTAGTAGTGTGGTGTGGTGTAGTTGCCTGGTATTGTGGTGTGGTGTATTAGCCTGGTATAGTGGTGTGGTGCAGTGGTGTGGTGTAGTGGTGTGGTATAGTGATGTGGTGTAGTAGCCTGGTATAGTGGTGTGGTGTAGTAGCTAGGTATAGTGACGTGGTGTAGTAGCTTGCTATGGTGGTATGGTGTAGTTCCCACGTATAGTGGTGTGGTGTTGCTGCCTGGTATAGTGGTGTGGTGTAGTAGCCAGGTATAGTGGTGTAGTGTAGTGGTGTGGTATAGTGGTGTGGTGTAGTAGCCTGGTTAATTGGCGTGGTGTAGTAGCCTGGTGTAGTGGTGTGGTGTAGTATCCTGGTATAGTGGTGTGGTGTAGTAGCCTGTTATAGTGGTGTGGTGTAGTAGCCTGGTATAATGGTGTGGTGTAGTAGCCTGGTATAGTGGAGTGGTGTAGTGGTGTGATGTATTGTTATTTAGTGGTGTGTTGTAGTAGCCTGGTTTAGTGGTGTGGTGTAGTGGTGTGGTGTAGAAGCCTGGTATAGTAGCATGGTGTAGTAGCCTGGTATAGTGGTGTGGTGTAGTAGCCTGGTATAGTGGTGTGGTGTAGTAGCCTGGTATAGTGGTGTTGTGTAGTACCCTGATATAGTGGTGTGGTGTAGTAGCCTGGTATAGTTGCATGGTGTAGTAACCAGGTGTAGTGGCATTGTGAAAAAGTCTGGTATAGTGGTGTGGTGTAGTAGCCTGGTATAGTGGCATGTAGTAGCCTGGAGTAGTGGCATTGTGTAGTAGCCCTGTATAGTGGTGTGGTGTAGTTGTCTTATATAGTGGCATGTAGTAGCCTGGTGTAGTGACATTGTGTAGTAGCCTGGTATAGTGGTGTGGTGTAGTAGCCTGGTATAGTGGTGTGGTGTAGTAGCCTGGTATAGTGGTGTGGTGTAGTAGCCTGGTATAGTTATGTGGTGTAGTAGCCTGGTATAGTGGTGTGGTGTTGTAGCCTGGTATAGTAGCGTGGTACCCAGCAAACACAAATCGTATAGAAAACGTTCGTCTATCTATTCACATGGGTGTATTAATGACTTGCATTGAGAATGGTGCAGGAGAGCCTTTGAGAAACTTTTAATCCAAAAATCCAATCACATAGGTTTTATAATAAATTGTTTTTCTACGGCTATTTTGTTCCTAATGAATTAGAAATAGTTTTTACATGTTTAAATATAAAATATATGGTGTTTTTTGTAAAATTCATTAATAAATTGTGAATGATATTTAATGGCTGAATGAAATCTTCAAAATACATTTTGTTATTCTATGATCAGAAAAAAGTTTTTTCCAAATTTTCTAAAAAATGCTCTTTTTAACACAACTGGACTCCTTATGCATTCCACTAAACACTAATATCATGTTTAAATATATAATTTATGTATTATTCCCTAAAGTAATTGATATAAATTATAAATATTGCTGGAAAGTGGTGTGAAAGAATCTGAAAACGTGTTGTTGTTTTATATATTGGAGGAGAGCAAGGAGGAAGGAGGAGGGGAGGGCGAGGAGAAGGAGGGCAAGGAGAAAGGAGGAGGAGGGCTAGGAGGAAGGAGGAATTAGGAGGAGGAGGGCGGAGAGGAAGGAGGAGGAGGAAGGAGGACAATGACGAGGAGGAGGGAGGAGGGCGAGGAGGATGGAGAAGAAGAGCAAGGAGGAATAGGAGGGCGAGGAGGAAGGAGGAGGAGGGCGAAGATGAAGGAGGAGGAGGAGGGCAAGGAGGAAGGAGGAGGAGAGCGAGATGGAAGGAGGAGGAGGAGGGCGAGGAGGAAGGAGGAGGAGGTAGGCGAGGTGGAATGAGGAGGGCAAGAAGGAAGGAGGAAGAGGGCGATTAGTGAGGAACAGAACGAGGAGGAAGGAGAATGAGGAGGGCTAGGAGGAAGGAGAATGAGGAGGGCTAGGAGGAAGGAGGATGAGGAAGAGGAGGAAGGAGTAGGTCTAGGAGGAAGGAGGAAGAGGGGAGAGGGGGAAGTAGGAGGTGCAAGGATGAGGACCTCGGGGAGGGGGGAACTAAGTGACGGAGGAGAAGAGGAGGGGGGACAATAGCAGGGGTAGAAGTAGTAGAGGTAAACGAGGGAGGGCGAAGAGGAGGAGTGAGGGAAGGGGGATGAGAAGGAAGGGGAAGGGGAAGTAGAGGGGGTGAGGGTAGGGGGAAGAAGTAAGAGAACGGGGCGGTAAGGAGGGGGAGGGGTAAGAGAAGGGGGGATGGGGACGAGGGCGAAAAGGATGGGTAACAGACGGGGATGAGGAGGAAGGGAAGAAGAGGGGTAAGAGAAGGGGAAAAGGAGAGGGAGGGGTAAAAGAAAGGGGGTAAAAAGGGGGGAGGGGCAAGAGAAGGGTGGATGAGTAGGAGTGGAGGATAGGGAAGAGATGGAGGATGAAAATGAGGAGGAATGGGAAGAGGGGAGGGGGAAAGAGAAGGGAGGTGAAGAGGAATGGGAAGAGGAGGGAAAGAGAAGGGGGTGAGGAGGAATGGGAAGAGAAGGGGGAAGAAGAGGGGAGGGGTAAGAGAAGGGGAAAATGAGGGGGAGGGGTAAGAGAAGGGGGTAAAGAGGGTGAGGGGTAAGAGAAGGGTGGAGGAGGGGAGGATGAGGAAGAGAAGAAGGATGAAAATGAGGAAGAAGGGGAAAGAGAAGGGGGATGTGGTGGAATGGGAAGAGGAAGGGGAAGAAGGGAGGGGGAACCAGAAAGGGAAAGATAATGGGGTAGGGGTAAGAGAAGGGGGAGGAGTAAGGGAAGGGGTAAGGGAAGAGAGATGAGGAGTGGGGAGGGAATAAGAGATGGGGGGATGTGAAGGAAGGGAAAGAGGAGGGGAGGGGTAAGAGAAAGGGAATGACAAGGAGGAAGGGGAAGAGGGTAGGAGGGAAGAGAGGAAGGTGGGGAGGAGAAGATGGGGAGGGAGTGTAACAGGATCTGTGTGACGGCTGGGGCATGTACACTATAGGCCCACAGAGTTGCCATGACGTGTTAGGGCGCTTCATTAAACAGGCATGTCTTGGTAGATGACTATGGTGTGTTCATCTTCATAAAATACAGCAAGAAAAATAAAGATAAGATAATAATGTTTCACATTATTTTATCTCTGATTTTACTAATGAATTAAATAAATATTATTAAGTGAACATGAAGGTTGGTGAGGCAGCGACGGTTGACGTGTGGGTCCCACCAGGCGACGGTCAGCTAGTACCCAGCTGACCATCGCCCGGGTGGTGGGCCAGTGTTTATACCCGCGCATAGTGACCATCACCCCCTCCCTCCCCTGCTCAGCCCCTGCCATCTCTTACCCCTCCCCCTGCTCTTCCCCTTCCTTCTCTTACCCCTCCCCCTGCTCAGCCCCTCCCTTCTCTTACCCCTCCCCCCTGCTCTTCCCCTTCCTTCTCTTACCCCTTCCCCTTCCTTCTCTTACCCCTCCCCCCTGCTCTTCCCCTTCCTTCTCTTACCCCTCCCCCTGCTCTTACCCCTCCTCCTGCCAACCCGTTCTCACACAAGACAGCACATATATGACTTAATGCTTAAAGTCAATATGTTGAATATGAATTAGTAAATATGTGATATATTCCCAGTTACTTTTTTTACCAAGGCCCAAACTCTTTCTCACGTACCAATTTACGTGTCACAGTACCCGTCCGTCAACATAGATAGCAGAATAGTCGTGATTGGTTCAATTATAAGGAAAATTGTAGTTTTCAGGTCCCACATGGGTTGTGAAATTTACCTACTATTGTCCATGCTCTTAGAATATTACAGATCAGCTACTTCCTATTGAAGGCTCGTAGTTTTGTTTTGAGAAATATTAGTTGTTCTTAGTAAATTATAATAAGCACTAAAAATTATTACATAGAATAACAGTCCTTCACCAATCAATATTATATACCATAGTTTGTGCTTTACAAATCTTTAAAGGATGTTTTGTAGGAACGCCAACAGAAAACGATGTTACGTTGGAATGTCTATGGGGTAAACTACTGCAAACAGGACGGTATTGTGTCTACTATACCAACTATAGCTAGGATGGGTATATTGTCACCTACCGCCTGTTAGGTGGGAAAGGGGTCCAATACCACTCACAGGATGGGTATGAGGGTCACATCCACCCACAGGATGAGTATGGGGATCACATCCACCCACAGGAAGGGTATGGGGTCCAATACCACCCACAGGATGAGTATGGCATCCACTACAACCCACAGGATGGGTATGGGGCTCCAACCACCCATAGAATGGGTATGGGGCTCCAACCACAACTAAAATGGGTATAGGGTCCAATAACACCCACTGGATGTGTATGGCGTCCATTGCCGCGTGTCGAGCTCGAAAACCGCAGCATTCATCTCAGAACCATGCCTATTTCACACAGATTCCTTAATAAACGTCAGAGTTTTATATGTCACAAGAAAGATATAAATATAAGCTTCATTCTAAATACCTTACCATGGGCATATTTAAATTTAAAGCGAAGATACGTGTACTTTTATAATAGCCGAGCTTTAACCCCGGACAGATTGATCGACCGAGCAACTCTCTCTCAGAACAATGTTTATTTCACGTGAATTCGTTAATAAACATATATGTTATATATGTCTCAAGAAAGGCAGACATATAAGCTTCACTTTAAACACTTTACCATGGACATATTTAAAGTTCTAATGAAGATACATGTATTTTAAAAATTACGGAGCTCCCACCCCGTACAGACTGAACGACAGAGCAACTCTCTCTCAGATCAATGTTGATTTCACGCAAATTCGTTAATAAACACAAATGTTTTATATGTCTTAAGCAAGATAGAAAAAAGAGCTTCATTTTAAATGCATTACAATAGACATATTTATAGCTCAAGTGAAGATACATATGTTTTTATAGTAGCGCTCAGTATAGCTTGTCGGCCATGGAGTGCAGACGCCTACGCACTTGCAGATATATTGTATAATTAACAAAGATACTTTAATAAAGCCTAAAATCTTATATGCCTCCAGAAAGACCGAGATATGAACATTATTATGATTTCACCAAATGAAATATATCATGTTCGAGAACAAAGATATATCAATTTTAAATTAAGTTTCCACTCTTACTCGGGCGAGAGAGAGGGAGCGACTCTCGCCCCATCTATTGGAGATTCTGTCCACTAAAGACCCAAAGCTACTCAAACCCTCCAAGCATTATTTAAGTAATGAAGTAATATGGTATATTTACTATAATGTGGGTGCTGAATACAGAACATGAGAAAACATATATTTACTCCTAACTAATATAATTTCATTATGAAATAAGTAAATAAGTAGCATCAAAGGAAGTCGACGGTCCAAGCGTCAATGTTGTGGAGCGACTTATCCAAGATATATCGTTGTTTGGAAAGTGTTTGTTGGCATATCCAGTTGTCGCACTTCTCTGCACAAATTATCACAAATTTAAATTATAATGTTAACAAGTAGAATACGTATTTTTAATAAAATCTAACATAACTAGCCAGAAAACATTTAACATTTATTAAAAAAATATATGTTTGGAAGTTAAATCGACTTCATAGGACAATAGTTTTGTTATATATACTCGTTATTCGTTGAAATGCGTTCGCTACTTAAACTACCATGTACTGTACTTATGTAAAATCTCCCATGTCTCTTCGCTCATCTCACCGAACCCTACAGGCTCTTTGATATATTGTTTAATTAATTGAGATTCACAAGTAAAGCTTATAATTGTATATGTTATCAAAAAGGCAGAGCTTATTTTAGTTCATTTATTATGCACCCTATACCCATCCTATGAGCGATAGTGGAGTGTTACAGAGGCACATAATGGGCTCAGGGACTGAGACCCACAATTCATATAGCCAAGCAAGTTATAATCTTGATAAGCTAGTTACAAAAGTCAATGCACATTGTCACATCAACAATGGGCTCGAGTCCGACCACAAGTACAGTTTATAATTTAAGCAACTGACATATATGGAGGGCTAGTGTCATAATTGATATGTTTATCCTACACATAACCCCCTCTCCCCCATCCAATGGGCAGCGGTGGATAGGTTACAATCAAGTCGTTTTTTGAGTTTTTTTCAGAGATTAGATCTTATTGGGTGAGGAAAGATATTCATATTTTAAAGAAGGCTTCTTGGCTGATGCTCTCCATTGATGGAAAATATACAACCTTTTGAAAATCAATGTTAGTTTGATCTAAATATAGTAATTAACGAAAGTATTTATGTCATCTGAAAGGTAGAAATATAGGCTACATTTAAAATCCTTTGTCATAAATATAACTGAAGTGAAAACGAAGATATATGCGTTTTGATAGTTACTTGATGGCTAGCTCTGAGAGTGTGAAGCCCTGCACACCAGCCAATAAATTGTATAATTAGTTTCCATATATTTTAATTAATCTTAAAAATCTATATGTCAGAAGAAAGGAAGATGTAGCCGTTAATGTGACAACATTTAAAAATATATATATCTTAGGTTAAATAAATAATATCACCTTATTGCCGGTGTCCGGACACATGAAAATTACCTAGGTATCAGTATCCAGCCAGGCGGGGATCACAGGCTGCACAATACTGATAAATTATGTAATGCACTACTTGTGGTCCATCTCAAACCCATTTATGATGTGACGACTTATAGTGAATTTTGTAACTAGCTCATCAAGATTGTAACTTGCTTAGCTAAATGAATTGTGGGGTTCGGTCCATTCATTTTCTTTCTTTATTATGCACCCCATAATACACATCCCGTGGGCGGTGGTGTAAAGGATTACAGAGGCACATAATCGGTTCAGGAACTGAACCCTCTAGTTCGTTTAGCTAAGCAAATAACAATCTTTTGACGCTAGTTACAAAATTATTAATGTACACATACTTATGCATACATGTACATATTCATACGTATACATATATACATACACATACATATTAAATCACCACCACAAATACACACATCAGTAATCTTTTGTGTCACAAGTGATTCAACAAGAGGCTCACAACAGTCACTATACAAGGCACTTTACATTTATGGTGAGTCACACAGTTACTAGTCTTGCTGCACACCCACCCAACTGGGCGGCAGCTTTACAGTCATGTGCTCCACACCCACCCAACTGGGCGGCAGCTTTACAGTCAAGTGCTCCACACCCACCCGACTGGGCGGCAGCTTTACAGTCATGTGCTCCACACCCACCCAACTGGGCGGCAGCTTTACAGTCATGTGCTCCACACCCACCCAACTGGGCGGCAGCTTTACAGTCATGTGCTGCACACCCACCCAACTGGGCGGCAGCTTTACAGTCATGTGCTCCACACCCACCCAACTGGGCAGCAGCTTTACAGTCATGTGCTCCACACCCACCCAACTGGGCGGCAGCTTTACAGTCATGTGCTCCACACCCACCCAACTGGGCGGCAGCTTTACAGTCATGTGCTCCACACCCACCCAACTGGGCGGCAGCTTTACAGCCATGTGCTCCACACCCACCCAACTGGGCGGCAGCTTTACAGTCATGTGCTCCACACCCACCCAACTGGGCGGCAGCTTTACAGTCATGTGCTCCACACCCACCCAACTGGGCGGCAGCTTTACAGTCAAGTGCTCCACACCCACCCGACTGGGCGGCAGCTTTACAGTCATGTGCTCCACACCCACCCAACTGGGCGGCAGCTTTACAGTCATGTGCTCCACACCCACCCAACTGGGCGGCAGCTTTACAGTCATGTGCTGCACACCCACCCAACTGGGCGGCAGCTTTACAGTCATGTGCTCCACACCCACCCAACTGGGCAGCAGCTTTACAGTCATGTGCTCCACACCCACCCAACTGGGCGGCAGCTTTACAGTCATGTGCTCCACACCCACCCAACTGGGCGGCAGCTTTACAGTCATGTGCTCCACACCCACCCAACTGGGCGGCAGCTTTACAGTCATGTGCTCCACACCCACCCAACTGGGCGGCAGCTTTACAGTCATGTGCTCCACACCCACCCAACTGGGCGGCAGCTTTACAGCCATGTGCTCCACACCCACCCAACTGGGCGGCAGCTTTACAGTCATGTGCTCCACACCCACCCAACTGGGCGGCAGCTTTACAGTCATGTGCTCCACACCCACCCAGCTGGGCGGTAGCTTTACAGTCATGTGCTCCACACCCACCCAACTGGGCGGCAGCTTTACAGTCATGTGCTCCACACCCACCCAACTGGGCGGCTGCTTTACAGTCATGTGTATGCATTACCTACAGTAAGCAAATTTTGGATACTTCGCTAAGATTTCGGGCAGCACATCATTATGAATGAAGTACTTACACATTTCATGGACACTATTGATGTTGTTATCTTTAAATTCCGCGATTTTTCACATTCCATTATATAATGACGCAAAGTATGCGAATAGTTCTGCTGACAGAGTTTACATTTAGTCAAATCTACATCATCAGATGTTACAAACTTCCAGAGGTACTTGTAGCTGAGCCTAAACCTAGCAGTGGTAACATCTAGAAGTCTGCTAACATTATTGGATGACCCATAGACGAGCGATTCATCAAAGTTTATACAATATTGTGAAATTGAGAGTCAGTGTAGTAACATAAATTGGTAAATCATAAATATTGTAAGTTAAGAATCTGATGCATGTGTGTGTGTTGGGGGGGGGGGGCGGAGGTTATACCCTTGGTAAGCGAGAGTGGAAAGTAACCTTAGACGTACTGCGGTCAATGTGGGGGGGGGGGGGGGAGGGGGAGGGAGGGTGGGAGAGTCAAATCCACCCTCCAACATCTGGGCATAGTACCACCAGCCTCCACAACACTCCATCAGCCTCCAGCTGATGCTTGTAGATGCTTCATCTAACCTCACCTATGTTACACATTAACCTACAGTTCCTGTGATATTTAAACTCCTCATCACAGTGGCGTCTCACCAATATAAACTGTATTGGATTTTGTCCCGAAATAGCTATATGCTGACTGGACGTGTATGTATGTATGTATGTATGTATGTATGTATGTATGTATGTATGTATGTATGTACATGTATGTATGTATGAATGGATAGATGGATGGATGTATGTATGTACGCATGCATGCATGTATGTATGCATGTATGTATGTATGTATGTATGTATGTATGTATTGTTACGGTGCCCTCTCCTATTTCTTTCGTTTGCCGGCTTAAAGAGTCATATCAGCTCTCCCTACTGATTCTCTGAGGTTCAGGGAGTCTAATGATATATGTGGCGACCAGACCGGCTGCCAGTTAAGGGAAGGAAGTTATATTATAAGTTGTAAATAAAGGAAAATTGGCGCCCTGTTATAAAATGAAACAGTATCCCCTATGGCAGATATGACCTTTTGGAAGGGACATTAGCCGATCCCGGATTGGCCGACGTGGTTCGCGGGCGACCAATCAGGGCCCGCCATGACGGCACCGAGTGCCCCGGGCGGCGCCAACGTCAGAGTTGTTCTGACCTTGGAAGCGACAGGACGCGCCTCGGTCTGCTCTCAAGGATTGGAGGCTCTGCAAGCCTTGTTCAGTGGATTGAGCTGGCTATCGCAGCCCATCATAGTTATTGGAGACCCTGCGCTTCTGGGAAGCAAAAGAGGAACCAAGTTCAGTGAGCAGAGAAGTGCCAAACTTGGAAAATAGTCGGCGACGACGCTGGGCGGCGCCGCTGGCTGGACGTCGAGGTCTGGAAGGTGGGTGGGCAGGCCTAGCTGTGACTGGGGTCACATCCACTGAGAATCTTAGAAGGACGACACCGTGCCTAGGACAAGGAGCAACGCCTTGTGGGAGAGGCGAGTGTGGGGAAAAATAGTGATTAGCTCAGCGCCCATCGATGAACCAGGATTGGGGCAGCTGAATCTCAGGGATTGGAACGGCGACGACGCGAAGGCTTCATGACACCTGAGGACCTGTGGAACGTCCTGGATCGTCAAGGATCGACCCAAGGAAGCGTGGGAACCTCACACCATCGAGGGACAGGCGTCGTGAGCCAGGAAAGTAAGGTAGATCATTTTCCCTCCCATTACCCCTTGTATGAGTAGGCTAGTTAGGCCACAATATTTACTTGTGTATGTGGCAGCAAGACTTGATTACTTTAATAGTAGAATAGGCTGCAAGGCAGCTTGAGTCCAGGACTGTCAGAGAGGACAGTGTGTATGGATGGCAGGACAGTGAAGAAGAGGCGCCGACGTGGTGAAGAGGCCCTCCTGTGAGAGTGTGAGACTCCTGTCTTTCTGCCCAGTTGAAGGAGTGTTGGAGGTCGTGGAAGAAGAGGCTGACGATCTCCAGACTCATTATCCATATTCCATATTCATGTATTACTTGTGATTGTGTGTGTGTGTTCATGTAATTTGCATCAGTAAATCCACACATTTTATTACTGTGTTTGAGTGTGCCTCCATTTATGATATTTCTCTATGAGCATACATTTCTGGCTACAAACAATATATAATACACCCACTGAACTGCATTGCTGGGGTGCAGATATAATAACCCAGCTGGCGACCTTGCTAAGAGGAAGATAGAGAAGACAGGCGGGAAAGGAGTTCCTGCAACCTTTTTTGTCTGGCAGGCAAGACTCAGGGAGGTTATGGTTATAGGTAAGCCTGAGTCTTCCTTCACTTCCCCACGGGTCTAGGCCGGAACTGTTAACAGCAGTTTCCCCGTGTTTGACTGAAGGGCTTCCAGGGTGAATCAGTGGCACCCCTTTGTGGTGGAAGCAAAGACCTGCGGAGGTGGGCATTGTTGGTCCTCTCTTGTGTGACCAAGGAGACTCCGGTGAATCCAGGGAGTCGGAGGGGCTGAGTATTTGGGCCTTTGAGCCCCTAGCAGCCGAGTGTTAGCAGAGCCCCGGACCGCCCACCCCCACGTGACAGTATGTATGTATGTATGCATGTATGTATGTATGTATGTATAGATGGACGGATGTATGTATGTACGCATGCATGTATGTATGTATGTATGTATTTATATACGCATGTATTTATATACGCATGTATGTATGTATGTATGTATGTATGTATGAATGTATGTATGTATGTATGTATGTATGTATGCATGCATGTATGCATGTATGTATGTATGTATGTATGTATGTATGTATGTATGTATGTATGTATGTATGTATGTATGTATGTATGTATGTATAGATGGATGGATGTACGCATGCATGTATGTATGGATGTATGTATGTATGCATGTATGTATGTATGTATGTATGTATGTATGTATGTATGTATGTATGTATGTATGTATGTATGTATGTATGTATGTATGTATGTATGTATGTATGTATGTATGGATGTATATATGTATGTATGTATGTATGTACGCATGTATGTATGTATGTACGTACGTATGTATGTATGTATGTATGTATGTATGTATGTATGTATGTATGTATGTATGTATGTATGTATGTATGTATGTATGTATGTATGTATGTATGTATGTATGTATGTATTCCCAATCACGTTAAAGACTCCCCCTCTATCATCCAGTTTAAGAGAAAAACAACTATGTACTAAATAATCGACTCCTTGTAACTTTAATTATGCTGACCTTCCTATCTGTATTCAGACTGAGCCTACCATCATTAAAGGTGATTATAACGCTAGACATAGGAATATTGGTAATTCGCAGTTCAGTAATCGTAACGGCAACCAACTGGTGTCACTATTAGGTAGTCACGATGATGCACAGATTGTGGGTGACCTTGAACCGACGAATATCTATGGAGGTATTCTTGATCTATGTCTCGGTTTCAACGTCTCCCACACCGTGTGCGCCTCGTCAATAGTGCCAGTTATGGCGTCTGATCATCTGGCCATATTAGCCACTGTAAGCATTGGAAGCTCTATCCTCCCTGGTGGAGTGTTCAAGCGGAAGAGGCTGGTTGTGCCCATCGATCAACGAGACAATCTTGTTGCTCATGTGTCAGATTGGTGCAGTTCATCTGAGCCTTCATCAGTTGAAGATTTTAACAATGAGCTCACAGGTACTATCGAACAGTTTATAGAATCACTTGATTCATCGTCCAGGCCACGTAACCCAAATTACACTGGTCATAGCACTTATGTTTATTATAATGATTCTAAATTGCAGACACTAAAACGCACTGCCAGAATAATTGGACTAGCTTATAGAAGGGCCCGCACTGCTGAAATGCTTCGGCTCTTTCAAGCGGCTCTGGCTAAGGCCAGGGAACGTATGGTGGAGCTGAAGCAGACAGACTGGGAAACTTTTGTCCGTGGTCTCAATTCTCACACGCCACTAAGTCGGGCATGGAAGGATATCTACAAGATCAAAGGGAAAAATGCTGCAGAGATCTCGTACCCTAATCCTCTGCACAGAGCAAATGAGCTTGTTGGTGCTTCGGCCACGACTTCCAGCTTTGACAGTCTTCCTCTACCCTCACAGAATGAATTAAATGATAGATATACTGATAGGGCAAGGTTCCTTGACTTCATGCTTCATCAAGAGGATGACTGTGACATGCTTTTACTGAATACGAACTAGATTCTGCTCTACATAAAGGCAAAGCTACATCACCCGGGGAGGATGGAGTTACTGACGGCATACTGCATATGCTTTTGCTAATTCCAGGGAATACCTTTCTTCAATTGTATAATATGAGCTATGTAACTGGGGAGCTTCCTAAGGCATGGACCAACAGTGTTATTATTCCCATTCCTAAACCTCACCAGCCGAGTGCTTTTCGCCCAATCTCCCTCACTAGTTGTCTCTATAAGTGTCTTGAGAGGATGGTTCTCAACCGTCTCCTTTACAAAATTATTAATATGTTGTCTCCCCAGATATATGGCTTTATGCATGGAAAGAGTGTACATCACTGTATTACCACATTCCTCACCCTGCATACTGATAGGTCATATACCACTTTCCTAGATCTTAAGTCAGCCTTTGACATTGCTAACCCACACGTCATTCTGAGAGAACTTGCTAAAATGAATGTTGGAATGTTAATGTTAAAAATTGTTCAAACTGAAATAAATATATAACACTGTACGGTACAGTTGTGTTTAATTATGTTTTGCGATTCCTTTTGAAAAGGTATTTGTGCACCAAGTACTACTAGGTCATTATGAGATATGCTGAATGTTGTCAATATACCATCTGAATACGCTTCACTTTGCGTTAATCATTGGACGTCCTAATGATTAAGGTCCCCAAAAGGACTTAATCAGACCTCAGTGGATAATTTTACTCTCCCTCTCTCTCTCTCTCTCTCTCTCTCTCAGAGCATCCCCTTATGTGTTGTATGTGGGTGCTGAAGTTCAGTCTCTTGTCTATGTATAGGTGAAGGAACTTTCCATAACTGTTATTGCTAATGTTTACTTGTAATACTGGGTATACATCCGGTGTTCTTACCCTCGACCGCGGCGAGGGTAAGCCGTGGTCGTATGGTCTGAAACCCACAAATATTTACAATGGGGGGGGGGGATAACATTTCCTCTTCAAGCACGCGCACACAAATGAACTATATGTTACTTAACTGGAAGCACTCATACAACATAATTTACACGATTTCTCAGGATAATTATACTTCTTACCAGCATATATACACGATAGTACCTAGGAGGTTCTCTTCAATGGTATCTATGATAATTAAAAGAACCCAAGCAAACCACTGTGGAAATGTGCAGGACAAACATATCAATTGTGACACTAGCTCTCCACATATGGCATATGTGGAGAGCTGCTATGCGAACTATGAAGTTCGCATAGCAGGGCAAGCAAAGACAAATCCTAAAGGTTTTTTTCAGTTATATCGTACTAAGACTAGGGAAAGGATAGGTCCATTAAAAACTGAGACAGGTCAAATAACAGATAGTGATGAAGAGATGAGTAGTATTTTTAATAAATATTTTGTATCTGTATTTACTAAAGAGGAACTTAACAATATGCCTTCAGCCGAACAAGTCTATGTGGGTGGGGACGAGGACAGGTTGACGAGTTTAACAGTTACCAGGGAGGATGTTCTTAAACAAATAGTAAAACTCAAACCAAACAAAACCCCAGGGCCGGATGAAGTGTTTGCCAGGGTGCTTAAAGAATGCAAAGAGGAGCTTTGTGACCCACTGTCAACCATATTTAATAAATCAATAGAGTCAGGCAGAGTGCCAGAGTTTTGGAAAGTTGCTAATGTGATACCAGTTTTTAAGAAAGGAGATAGATCACTTGCGTCTAACTATCGACCAATTAGCCTAACGTCTATTGTGGGAAAGTTACTCGAATCTATAATAGCAAATAAAATTCGTCTTCATCTTGAAAAACATAAATTAATAATTGAGTCGCAACATGGTTTTATAAATGGCCGTTCATGTTTAACAAATTTGTTATCTTTTTATTCTAGCATTGTTGAGGCAGTTGATAGTGGTAAGGATTGCGATGTTGTATACCTTGACTTTAGCAAAGCTTTTGATACAGTGCCACATGAAAGACTGATTAAAAAAATAGAGTCTCATGGTATTGGGGGTGCTATATTAAGCTGGATTAGGGCATGGCTATACCAAAGGAAACAGAGAGTTAGTATAAATGGAATCAAGTCAGAGTGGGAAAATGTTGTAAGTGGAGTGCCTCAAGGCTCTGTCCTGGGACCTCTGTTGTTTATAATATATATAAATGATTTAGATTCAGGTTTGAGTAGCAACATTTGCAAATTTGCCGATGATACGAAAATCGGTAGGGAAATTAATTCGGAGGAGGACTCACTATCACTTCAAGTTGATCTAGATAGGGTTTTGAAATGGTCAAAGGATTGGCAGATGCAGTTTAATGCTGATAAATGTAAAGTTCTGAGGTTAGGTAATGATGATAGAGTTACAAGATACGAGCTAGATGGTGTTGTGATTGCGAAGTCGGATTGCGAAAGGGATCTGGGAGTTATGATTAGTAAGAATTTAAAACAAAAGGATCAATGCATAAATGTTCGTAATAAGGCAAATCGGACACTTGGATTTATTAATCGCAGCGTTAGTAACAAGACACCTGGTGTGGTTCTCAAGCTATATCTTGCTCTAGTTAGGCCCCATTTAGATTATGCAGTTCAGTTTTGGTCGCCATATTATAGAATGGATATAAATTCACTTGAACGTGTCCAGCGTAGGATGACTAAGTTAATTCCCCAAATTAGAAATCTTTCATATGAAGAAAGATTAACAAAGCTTAAGTTGCATTCACTGGAAAGGCGAAGAGTTAGGGGTGACATGATAGAGGTTTACAAGTGGATGAATGGACATAACCGGGGGGATATTAATAGGGTATTAAAAGTATCAACACAGGACAGAACACGAAACAATGGATATAAATTGGATAAGTTTAGATTTAGGAAAGACTTGGGTAAATACTGGTTCAGTAACAGGGTTGTTGATTTGTGGAACCAATTGCCGCGTAACATTGTGGAGGTGGGGTCCCTCGATTGTTTCAAGCACGGGTTGGACAAGTATATGAGTGGGATTGGGTGGTTATAGAATAGGAGCTGCCTCGTATGGGCCAATAGGCCTTCTGCAGTTACCTTTGTTCTTATGTTCTTATGTTCTTAATCTAAATGGGGCCTAACTAGAGCAAGATATAGCTTGAGAACCACACCAGGTGTCTTGTTACTAACGCTGCGATTAATAAATCCAAGTGTCCGATTTGCCTTATTACGAACATTTATGCATTGATCCTTTTGTTTTAAATTCTTACTAATCATAACTCCCAGATCCCTTTCGCAATCCGACTTCGCAATCACAACACCATCTAGCTCGTATCTTGTAACTCTATCATCATTACCTAACCTCAGAACTTTACATTTATCAGCATTAAACTGCATCTGCCAATCCTTTGACCATTTCAAAACCCTATCTAGATCAACTTGAAACCCTAACCAAAACAACTTGAAGTGATAGTGAGTCCTCCTCCGAATTAATTTCCCTACCGATTTTCGTATCATCGGCAAATTTGCAAATGTTGCTACTCAAACCTGAATCTAAATCATTTATATATATTATAAACAACAGAGGTCCCAGGACAGAGCCTTGAGGCACTCCACTTACAACATTTTCCCACTCTGACTTGATTCCATTTATACTAACTCTCTGTTTCCTTTGGTATAGCCATGCCCTAAAAGAGCAGGGGGAGGGGTAAGAGAAGAAAGGGGAAGAGTAGGAAGGGGAAGAGCAGGGGGAGGGGTAAGAGAAGGAAGGGGAAAGAGAAGGAAGGGGTAGAGCCGGGGGAGGGGGCTCTTTAAACAATCTTTAAAGATTGTTTTGTAGGAACGCTAACAGAAAACGATGTTATGTTGGAATGTTTATGGGGTAAAGTACTGCAAACTTGGGGATCACTTCCACCCACAGGAAGGGAATGGGGTCCAATACCATTCACTGAATATGTATGGCGTCCACTACCACCGACAGGATGGGTATGAGGCTCACAACCACCCACAGGAAGGGTATGGGGTCCAATACCACCCACAGGATGAGTATGGCGTCCACTATCACCCACAGGATGGGTATGGGGCTCCAACCACCCACAGAATAAGTATGGGGTCCAATAACACCCACTGGATGTGTATGGCGTCCATTGCCGCCCACAGGATGAGTATAGGGTCCAGTATCGCCGACAGGATTAGTATATAGAGTCCACTGCCGCCCACAGGGTCGGTAAAGGGTTCACTACCGCCCACAGGGTTGGTAGGGGGTCAACTGCCGCCCACAGGGTCGGTAGGGGGTTCACTACCGCCCACAGGGTCGGTATGGGGTCCACTGCCACCCACAGGGTCGGTATGGGGTCCACTGCCACCCACAGGGTCGGTATGGGGTCCACTACCGCCAACAGGGTCGGAAGGTCGTCGACAGGGTCGGTAGGGGTCCACTGCCGCCCACAGGGTCGGTATGGGGTCCACTGGCGCCCACAGGGTCGGCAGGGGGTCCACTACCGCCCACAGGGTCGCTATGAAGTCAACTACCGCCCATAGTGTTTATATAGTGCCCACTACCGCCCATAGTGTTATTATGGGGACCACTACCCCTCATAGTGTCGGTATTGGGGTCCATTACTACCCATAGGGTGTGTCTGGGGTCTATTTTTTTCTGTATAGCAGAGGTTGCAATACTGCTTTTCCAATCTCATTTGTTGTTCAATGTAAAATATTTGTTGCTCGACTTGCAACAATTTATATATATATATATATATATATATATATATATATATATATATATATATATATATATATATATATATATATATATATATATATATATATATATATATATATATAAGAACATAAGAACATAAGAACAAAGGTAACTGCAGAAGGCCTATTGGCCCATACGAGGCAGCTCCTATTCTATAACCACCCAATCCCACTGATATACTTGTCCAACCCGTGCTTGAAACAATCGAGGGACCCCACCTCCACAATGTTACGCGGCAATTGGTTCCACAAATCAACAACCCTGTTACTGAACCAGTATTTACCCAAGTCTTTCCTAAATCTAAACTTATCCAATTTATACCCATTGTTTCGTGTTCTGTCCTGTGTTGATACTTTTAATACCCTATTAATATCCCCCCGGTTATGTCCATTCATCCACTTGTAAACCTCTATCATGTCACCCCTAACTCTTCGCCTTTCCAGTGAATGCAACTTAAGCTTTGTTAATCTTTCTTCATATGAAAGATTTCTAATTTGGGGAATTAACTTAGTCATCCTACGCTGGACACGTTCAAGTGAATTTATATCCATTCTATAATATGGCGACCAAAACTGAACTGCATAATCTAAATGGGGCCTAACTAGAGCAAGATATAGCTTGAGAACCACACCAGGTGTCTTGTTACTAACGCTGCGATTAATAAATCCAAGTGTCCGATTTGCCTTATTACGAACATTTATGCATTGATCCTTTTGTTTTAAATTCTTACTAATCATAACTCCCAGATCCCTTTCGCAATCCGACTTCGCAATCACAACACCATCTAGCTCGTATCTTGTAACTCTATCATCATTACCTAACCTCAGAACTTTACATTTATCAGCATTAAACTGCATCTGCCAATCCTTTGACCATTTCAAAACCCTATCTAGATCAACTTGAAGTGATAGTGAGTCCTCCTCCGAATTAATTTCCCTACCGATTTTCGTATCATCGGCAAATTTGCAAATGTTGCTACTCAAACCTGAATCTAAATCATTTATATATATTATAAACAACAGAGGTCCCAGGACAGAGCCTTGAGGCACTCCACTTACAACATTTTCCCACTCTGACTTGATTCCATTTATACTAACTCTCTGTTTCCTTTGGTATAGCCATGCCCTAATCCAGCTTAATATAGCACCCCCAATACCATGAGACTCTATTTTTTTAATCAGTCTTTCATGTGGCACTGTATCAAAAGCTTTGCTAAAGTCAAGGTATACAACATCGCAATCCTTACCACTATCAACTGCCTCAACAATGCTAGAATAAAAAGATAACAAATTTGTTAAACATGAACGGCCATTTATAAAACCATGTTGCGACTCAATTATTAATTTATGTTTTTCAAGATGAAGACGAATTTTATTTGCTATTATAGATTCGAGTAACTTTCCCACAATAGACGTTAGGCTAATTGGTCGATAGTTAGACGCAAGTGATCTATCTCCTTTCTTAAAAACTGGTATCACATTAGCAACTTTCCAAAACTCTGGCACTCTGCCTGACTCTATTGATTTATTAAATATGGTTGACAGTGGGTCACAAAGCTCCTCTTTGCATTCTTTAAGCACCCTAGCAAACACTTCATCCGGCCCTGGGGATTTGTTTGGTTTGAGTTTTACTATTTGTTTAAGAACATCCTCCCTGGTAACTGCTAAACTCGTCAACCTGTCCTCGTCCCCACCCCCATAGACTTGTTCGGCTGAAGGCATATTGTTAAGTTCCTCTTTAGTAAATACAGATACAAAATATTTATTAAAAATACTACTCATCTCTTCATCACTATCTGTTATTTGACCTGTCTCAGTTTTTAATGGACCTATCCTTTCCCTAGTCTTAGTACGATATAACTGAAAAAACCCTTTAGGATTTGTCTTTGCTTGCCCTGCTATGCGAACTTCATAGTTTCTTTTTGCTTTCCTTATCTCTTTTTTAACATTTCTAACCAGTTGTACGAATTCCTGTTCTAAAGTGACCTCCCCATTTTTAATCCTTTTGTACCAAGCTCTCTTTTTACCTATAAGGTTCTTCAAATTCTTTGTTATCCACTTTGGGTCATTAGTATACGATCTATTCAATTTGTATGGTATACTACGTTCCTGTTCCCCTCCCCCTGCTCTTCCCCTTCCTTCTCTTACCCCTCCCCCGGCTCTACCCCTTCCTTCTCTTACCCCTCCCCCTGCTCTACCCCTTCCTTCTCTTACCCCTCCCCCTGCTCAGCCCCTGCCTTCTCTTACCCCTCCCCCTCCTCAGCCCCTGCCTTCTCTTACCCCTCCCCCTGCTCTTCCCCGGCCTTCTCTTACCCCTTCCCCTGCTCTTCCCCTTCCTTCTCTTACCCCTCCCCCTGCTCAGCCCCTGCCTTCTCTTACCCCTCCCCCTGCTCTTCCCCTGCCTTCTCTTACCCCTCCCCCTGCTCTTCCCATTCCTTCTCTTACCCCTCCCCCTGTTCTTCCCCTTCCTTCTCTTACCCCAACCCCCCTGCTCTACCCCATCCTTCTCTAACCCCTCCCCCTGCTCTTCCCCTTCCTTCTCTTACCCCTCCCCCTGCTCTACCCCTTCCTTCTCTAACCCCTCCCCCTGCTCTACCCCTTCCTTCTCTTACCCCTCCCCCTGCTCTTCCCCTTCCTTCTCTTACCCTTCCCCCTGCTCTACCCCTTCCTTCTCTTACCCCTCCCCCTGCTCTTCCCCTTCCTTCTCTTACCCGTCACCCTGCTCTTCCCCTTTTTTCTCTTACCCCTCCCGCTGCTCAGCCCCTGCCTTCTCTTACCCCTCCCCCTGCTCTTCCCCTTCCTTCTCTTACCCCTCCCCCTGCTCTTCCCCTTCCTTCTCTTACCCCTCCCCCGGCTCTACCCCTTCCTTCTCTTACCCCTCCCCCTGCTCTACCCCTTCCTTCTCTTACCCCTCCCCCTGCTCAGCCCCTGCCTTCTCTTACCCCTCCCCCTCCTCAGCCCCTGCCTTCTCTTACCGCTCCCCCTGCTCAGCCCCTGCCTTCTCTTACCCCTCCCCCTGCTCAGCCCCTGCCTTCTCTTACGCCTCCCCCTGCTCTTCCCCTTTCTTCTCTTACCCCTCCCCCTGCTCAGTCCCTGCCTTCTCTTACGCTTCCCCTTCCTTCTCGTCCCCCTTCTCTTACTCCTCCTCCTCTTCCCCCTCCCCCTCTTACCTGTACTACTCCTACCCCTGCTATTCTTCCCCTCCTCTTCTCCTCCATTAACTAATTCCCCCCTTTCCCCCCAGACGTCCTGCTCCTTCCCCTTCCTCCTTTCCTCTACCCCTTCTTCCTCCTTCCTCTTAGACCTACTAATTCCTCTTTTTCATCCTCCTTCCTCCTCTGCCTCGATCTCCTCCTGCTCCTTCCTCCTTGATCTCCTCTTTCCTCCTCGATCTCCTCCTCCTCGACCTCATCCTTCTACCTGGAATTTTTCCTCCTTCCTCTTCGGCCTCCTACTCCTCCTTTCTCCTGACTCTGCTCCTCCTTAACCTCCTCTTTGCCCTCCTCCTCCTTGCCTTCCTCCTCCTCCTTCCTCCTCGCCCTCCTATTCCTGCCTTCTCGCCCTGCTCCTCTCTCTCCTCCTTCTTCTTCCTCGCCCTCTTCCTCCTTCCTCCTCGACCTCCTATTCCTTCCTTCTCGCCCTCCTCCTCCTTGCTCTCCCCTTTCCTCCTTCCCCCTCGCTCTCCTCCTCTTCCTTCCTCCTCGCTCTCCTCCTTCCTCCCTCCTCGTCTTCCTCCTCCCTCTTCGCCCTCCTACTCCTTCCTCCTCGCCCTCCTCCTCCTTACCCTCCTCCTTCCTCCTCCTCGCCCTCCTTCCCCCACCTCCTTCCTCTTCGGCCACCTCTTCCTTCCTCCTCGCCCTCCTCCTCCTTCCTCCTTGCTCTCCTCCTCCTCCTTCCTCCTCGCCCTCCTCCTTCTTCCTCTTTGCCCTCCTTCCTCCACCTCCTTCTTCCTCGCCCTCCTCCTCCTTCCTTCTCGACCTCCTATTCCTTCTCGTCCTCCCCCTCCTTCCTCCTCGCCCTCCTCCTTCCTCTTCGCCCTCCTTCTCCTCCTTCCTCCTCGCCCTCCTCCTTCCTCCTCGCCCTCTTCCTTCCTTCTCTTACTCCTCACTCGCCTCCTCCTCCCTCTCCCTCCTCGTCCTGCTACTCCTCCTTCCTCCTCGCCCTCCTCCTCCTTCCTCCTCGCCTTACTCCTCCTTCCTCCTTGCCCTCCTCCTCCTTCCTTCTCACCCTCCTCCTCCCTCCTCCTTTCTCCTCCTTCCTCCTCGCCCTACTCCTCCTTCCTCCTCCTTGTTCCTGCCCCCTCTTCGCACTCCTCCTTCATCCTCGCCCTCTTCCTCCTTCCTTCTCCCTCTCCTCCCTCCTTCTCCCCCTCCTCCCTCCTCCTCGCTCTCCTCAACCTCCTCGTCCTTCCTTCTCGCCCTCCTTCCTCCTCGCCCTCCTCCTCCTCCTTCTTCCTTGCCCCTCCTCATCCTTTTTCCTCCTCGCTCTCCTCCTCCTTCCTCCCTCCTCCTTCCTCGCCTTCCTCCTCCTTCCTCGCCTTCCTCCTCCTTCCTCCTCGACTTCCTATTCCTTCCTTCTCGCCTTCCTCCTCTCTCTCCTTCTTCCTCCTTCCTCCTCGCTCGCCTCCTCCTCCTTCCTCCTCGCTCGCCTCCTCCTCCTTCCTCCTCGCTCTCCTTCACCTCCTCCTCCTCCTCGTCCTCCTATTCCTTCCTTCTCACCCTCCTCCTTCCTCGCCCTCCTCCACCTCCTTCTTCCTCGCTCTCCTCCTTCCTCTTCGCCCTCCTTGTTCTCCTCCTCCTTCCTTCCCGCCTTCCTCCTTATTCCTCACCCGCCTCCTCCTCCCTCTCCCTCCTCGCCCTTCTCCTTCCTCCTCGCTCTCCTCTTCATCTTCCTCCTCGCCCTCCTCCTTTTTCCTCGCCATCCTCCTCCTTCTTCGGCCTCCTCCTTTCTCCTCGCCCTCCTCCTCCTCCTTTCTCCTCGCCCTCCTCCTCCTGCTTTCTCCTGGCCCTCCTCCTCCTCCTTTCTCCTCGCCCTCTTCCTCCATCCTCCTCGCCCTACTCCTCCTCCCTCTTCGCCATTTTCCTGCCTCCTCGCCCTCCTCCTTCCTCCTCCTCCTCTTTCCTCCTTGCCCTCATTCCTCCTTGCAATCATTTTTCCTCGCCCTACTCCTCCTCGCCCTCCTCCTCAACGTCCTCTTTAACTTCCTCCTCTACCTCATCCTCCTTCCTCCTCTGCCTCGACCTCCTCCTCCTCCTTCCTCCTCTGCCTCGACTTCCTCCTCCTCCTTCCTCCTCGATCTCCTCCTCCTTCCTCATCGACCTCATCCTCTTACCTGGAATTCTTCCTCCTCTACCTCTTCCTAAGAATATGAGTAAAAATGATGAATTAACCTTTATTATGACCCTGTTTCATTTTACTAAATGTAGAAATATACTTTTATATTTCTACATTTATATAAATAACAGCAATACAAAATTACGAATATAAAACATTTAAGGTTGCCACAAGGTTTCAAATTATTTTTAGCCAACGTTTCGTGCAATACGTTTCAGAAACTTATATACATCCACACAAAATTACGCATCTAATGCGTGAAAACAAACGTTGCCAATACTTTCCAACACTTTCCAGATACATTGTGGCAACCTAAAATTGTTTCCTGGGTATAGTGGTGTGGTGTAGTAGCCTGGTAGAGTGGCGTGATGTAGTATCCTCATATAGTGGTGTGGTGTAGTAGCCTGGTATAGTTGCATGGTGTAGTAGCCAGGTGTAGTGGCATTGTGTAGTAGCCTGGTATAGTGGTGTGGTGTAGTAGCCTGGTATAGTGGTGTGTAGTAGCGTGGTGTAGTGGCGCTGTGTAGTAGCCTGGTATAGTGGTGTGGTATAGTAGCCTGGTATAGTGGTGTGTAGTAGCCTGGTGTAGTGGCGTTGTGTAGTAGCCTGGTATAGTGGAGTGGTGTAGTAGCCTGGTATAGTGGTGTGGTGTAGTAGCCTGGTATAGTGGTGTGGTGTAGTATCCTGGTATAGTGGTGTTGTGAAGTGGAGTGGTGTGGTCGTGTGGTGTAGTAGCCTAGTATAGTGGTATGGTGTAGTAGCCTGATATAGTGGTGTGGTGTAGTGGTGTTGTGTAGTAGCCTGGTATAGTGGCATTGTGTAGTGGCGTTGTATGTGGTGTGGTGTAGTAGATTGTATAGTGGTGTGGTTTGGTGTAGTAGCCTGGTATAGAGGTATGGTGTGGTGTAGTAGCCTGGTATAGTGGTATGCTGTAGTAGCCTGGTGTAGTGGTGCCTGGTATAGTGATGTGGTGTAGCAGCCTGGTATAGTGGTGTGGTGTTGTAGCCTGGTATAGTACAGTGGTGTAGTGGTGTGGTGTAGTAGGCTCGAATAGTGGCATGATGTAGTGTGTGTGGTGTAGTGTAGTAGTGAAGTGAAGTGGTTTGGTGTAGTAGCCTGGTATAGTGATGTGGTGTAGTAGCCTGGTATAGTGGTGTGGTGTTGTATTAATTATGTAATTATAATTACATAATTATAATTACATAATTATTATATTAATATAATTATTATAATTATAATTATTAATTACATGATAATTAATTATGTAGTGTAGTGAAGTGGTGTGGTGTAGTAGCCTGGTATAGTGATGTGGTGTAGTAGCCTGGTATAGTGGTGTGGTGTAGTAGCCTGGTATAGTGGTTTCGTGTAGTAGCCTGGTATAGTGGTGTGGTGTAGTAGCCTGGTATAGTGGTGCTGTGTAGTAGCCTGGTATAGTGGTGTGGTGTAGTAGCCTGGTATAGTGGCGTGGTAAAGTGGTGTTGTGTAGTAGCCTGGTATAGAGGTTTTGTGTAGTAGCCTGGTATAGTGGTGTGGTGTAGTAGCCTGGTGTAGTGGCATGGTGTAGTAGCCTGGTATAGTGGTGTGGTGTAGAAGCATGGTATAGATGCATGGTGTAGCAGCCTGGAATATTGGTGTGGTGTAGTGGTGTGGTTTAGTAGCCTGGTATAGTGGCATGGTGTCGTAGCCTGATACAGTGGTGTTGTGTAGTAGCCTGGTATAGTGGCATGGTGGAGTAGCCTGGTGTAGTGGCATGGTGTAGTAGCCTTGTATAGGGGTGTGGTGTAGTAGCCTGGTATAGTGGCATGGTGTAGTAGCCAGGTTTAGTGGCATTGTGTAGTAACCTGGTATAGTGGTGTGGTGTAGTAGCCTGGTGTAGTGGCGCTGTGTAGTAGCCTGGTATAGTGGCATGGTGTAGTAGCCTGATACAGTGGTGTGGTGTAGTTGCCTGGTATAGTGGCATGGTGTAGTTGCCTGGTGTAGTGGAATGGTGTAGTATCCTGGTATAGTGGTGTGGTGTAGTAGCCTGGTATAGGTGCATGGTGTTGCAGCCTGGTATATTGGTGTGGTGTAGTGGTATGGTTTAGTAGCCTGGTATAGTGGCATGGTGTCGTAGCCTGATACAGTGGTGTGGTGTAGTAGCCTGGTATAGTGGCATGGTGGAGTTGCCTGGTGTAGTGGCATGGTGTAGTAGCCTGGTATAGTAGTGTGGTGTAGTAGCCTGGTATAGTTGCATGGTGTAGTAGCCAGGTGTAGTGGCATTGTGTAGTAACCTGGTATAGTGGTGTGATGTAGTAGCCTGGTGTAGTGGCGCTGTGTAGTAGCCTGGTATAGTGGTGTGGTGTAGTAGCCTAGTATAGTGGTGTGTAGTAGCCTGGTGTAGTGGCGTTGTGTAGTAGCCTGGTATAGTGGAGTGGTGTAGTAGCCTGGTGTAGTGGTGTGGTGTAGTTGCCTGGTATAGTGGTGTGGTGTAGTTGCCTGGTATAATGGTGTGGTGTAGTAGCCTGGTATAGTGGTGTGGTGTAGTATCCTGGTATAGTGGTGTTGTGTAGTGGAGTGGTGTGGTCGTGTGGTGTAGCAGCCTAGTATAGTGGTATGGTGTAGTAGCCTGATATAGTTGTGTGGTGTAGTGGTGTGGTGTAGTAGCCTGGTATAGTGGCGTTGTGTAGTGGCGTTGTATGTGGTGTGGTGTAGTAGATTGTATAGTGGTGTGGTTTGGTGTAGTAGCCTGGTATAGAGGTGTGGTGTTGTGTAGTAGCCTGGTATAGTGGTATGCTGTAGTAGCCTGGTGTAGTGGTGTGGTGTAGTAGGCTGGTATAGTAATGTGGTGTAGTAGCCTGGAATAGTGGTGTGGTGTTGTAGCCTGGTATAGTACAGTGGTGTAGTGGTGTGGTGTAGTAGGCTGGAATAGTGGCATGGTGTAGTAGCCTGTTATAGTGGTGTGGTGTTCTAGCCTGGTATAGTGGCGTCGTGTAGTAACCTGTTATAGTGGTGTGGTGTAGTAGCCTTGTATAGTTGCGTGTAGTAGCCTGGTGTAGTGGCATTGTGTAGTAGCCTGGTATAGTGGTGTCGTGTAGTAGCCTGGTATAGTGGTGTGGTGTAGTAGCCTGGTATAGTGGTGCTGTGTAGTAGCCTGGTATAGAGGTTTTGTGTAGTAGCCTGGTATAGTGGCATGGTGTAGTAGCCTGATATAGTGGTGTGGTGTAGTAGCCTGGTATTGTGGCATTTAGTAGCCTGGTGTAGTGGCGTTGTGTAGTAGCCTGGAATAGTGGTGTGGTGTAGTAGCCTGGTATAGTAGTGAGGTGTAGTAGCCTATTTTAATGATGTGGTGTAGTAGCCTGGTATAGTGGTGTGGTGTAGTAACCTGGTGTAGTGGCATGGTGTAGTAGCCTGGTATAGTGGTGTGGTGTAGTAGCCTGGTATAGATGCATGGTGTAGCAGCCTGGTATATTGGTGTGGTGTAGTGGTGTGGTTTAGTAGCCTGGTATAGTGGCATGGTGTCGTAGCCTGATACAGTGGTGTGGTGTAGTAGCCTGGTATAGTGGCATGGTGGAGTTACCTGGTGTAGTGGCATGGTGTAGTAGCCTTGTATAGGGGTGTGGTGTAGTAGCCTGGTATAGTGGTGTGGTGTAGTAGCCTGATACAGTGGTATGGTGTAGTTGCCTGGTATAGTGGCATGGTGTAGTTGCCAGGTGTAGTGGCATGGTGTAGTTGCCAGGTGTAGTGGCATGGTGTAGTATCCTGGTATAGTGGTGTGGTGTAGTAGCCTGGTATAGGCGCATGGTGTAGCCGCCTGGTATATTGGTGTGGTGTAGTGGTATGGTTTAGTAGCCTGGTATAGTGGCATGGTGTCGTAGCCTGATACAGTGGTGTGGTAACGTAGCCTGGTATAGTGGCATGGTGGAGTTGCCTGGTGTAGTGGCATGGTGTAGTAGCCTGGTATAGAGGTGTGGTGTAGTAGCCTGGTATAGTGGCGTGGTGTAGAAGCCAGTTATAGTGGTTTGGAGTAGTAGTGTGGTATAGTAGCCTGGTACAGAGGTGTGGTGTAGTGGTGTGGTTTAGTGGTGTTATTTAGTGGTTTGGAGTAGTAGCCTGGTATAGTGGTGTGGTGTAGTGGTGTGGTCTAGTAGACTCGTATAGTGGCATGGAATTGTAGCTTGCAATAGTGATGTGGAGTAGTAGCCTGGTATAGGAGTGTGGTGTAGCAGCCTGGTATACTGGCGTGGTGTAGTGGTGTGGTGTAGTATCCTGGTATAGATGCATTGTGCAGTAGCCTGGTGTAATGGCATTGTGTAGTAGCCTGGTATAGTTGTGTGGTGTAGTAGCCTGGTATAGTGGCATGTAGTAGCCTGGTGTAGTGGCGTTGTGTAGTAGCCTGGTATAGTGGCATGGTGTAGTAGCCTGGTAGAGTGGTGTGGTGTAGTATCCTGGTACAGTGGTGTGGTGTAGTAGCCTGGTATAGTGGTGGGGTGTAGTAGCCTGGCATAGTGGTGTGGTGTAGTACCCTGGTATAGTGGTGTGGTGTAGTAGCCTGGTATAGTGGTGTGGTGTAGTAGCCTAGTATAGTGGCGTGGTGTAGAGGTGTGGCACAGTAGCCTGGTATAGTGGTGTGGTGTTGTAGCCTGTCACAGTGGTGTGGTGTAGTAGCCTGGTATAGTGGCGTGGTGCAGTAGCCTGGTGTAATAGCCAGGTATAGTGTTGTAGTGTAGTAGCCTGGAATAGTGGCATGGATTTAGTAGCTTGTATAGTGGTGTGGTGTAGTAGCCTGCTATATTGGTGTGGTGTAGTAGCCTGCTATAGTGGTGTGGTGTAGTAGCCTGGTGTAGTATAGTGGTGTGGGTGTAGTGGTGTGGTGTAGTAGCCTGGTATAGTGGTGTGGTGTAGTAGCCTGGTATAGTGGGGTGGTGTAGTAGCCTGGTATAGTGGCATGGTGTAATGGTATAGTAGACTGGTATAGTGGCATAGAATAGTAGCCTGGTACAGTGGTGTGGTGTAGTACCCTGGTATATTGGCGTGGTGTAGTAGCCTGGTGTTGTGGCGTGGTGTAGTAGCCTGGTATAGTGGTGTGGTGTAGTAGCCTGGTATAATGGAGTGGTGTAAGCCTGGTATAGTGGCATGGTGTAGTAGCCTGATATAGTGGTGTGGTTGCTTGGTATAGTTTCATGGTGTAGTAGCCAGGTGTAGTGGCATTGTGTAGTAGCCTGGTACAGTGGTGTTGTGTACTAGCCTGGTATAGTGGTGTGGTGTAGTAGCCAGGTATAGTGGTGCTGTGTAGTAGCCTGGTATAGTGGTGCTGTGTAGTAGCCTGGTATAGTGGCGTGGTAAAGTGGTGTGGTGTAGCATCCTGGTATAGAGGTGTTGTGTAGTAGCCTGGTATAGTGGCATGGTGTAGTAGCCTGATATAGTGGTGTGGTGTAGTAGCCTGGCATAGTTGCATTGTGTAGTAGCCAGGTGTAGTGGCATTGTGTAGTAGCCTGGTATAGTTGTGTGGTGTAGTAGCCTGGTATAGTGGTGTGTAGTAGCCTGGTGTAGTGGTGTTGTGTTAGTAGCCTGGTACAGTGGTGTAGTGTAGTAGCCTGGTATAGTGGCGTGGTGTATTAGACTGGTATAGTGGTGTGGTGTAGTAGCCTGGTATAATGATGTGGTGTAGTAGACTGGTATAGTGGTGTGGTGTAGTAGCCTGGTATAGTGGCGTGGTGTAGTAGCCTGATAAAGTAGTGTGGCGTAGTTGCCTGGTATAGTGGTGTTGTGTAGTTGCCTGGTGTAGTGGCATGGTGTAGTTGCCTGGTATAGTGGTGTGGTGAAGAAGCCTGGAATAGTGGCATGGTGTAGCAGCCTGGTATAGTGGTGTGGTGTAGTAGCCTGGCATAGTTGCATTGTGTAGTAGCCAGGTGTAGTGGCATTGTGTAGTAGCCTGGTATAGTTGTGTGGTGTAGTAGCCTGGTATAGTGGTGTGTAGTAGCCTGGTGTAGTGGTGTTGTGTTAGTAGCCTGGTACAGTGGTGTAGTGTAGTTGCCTGGTATAGTGGCGTGGTGTAGTAGACTGGTATAGTGGTGTGGTGTAGTAGCCTGGTATAATGATGTGGTGTAGTAGACTGGTATAGTGGTGTGGTGTAGTAGCCTGGTATAGTGGCGTGGTGTAGTAGCCTGATAAAGTAGTGTGGCGTAGTTGCCTTGTATAGTGGTGTTGTGTAGTTGCCTGGTGTAGTGGCATGGTGTAGTTGCCTGGTATAGTGGTGTGGTGAAGAAGCCTGGAATAGTGGCATGGTGTAGCAGCCTGGTATAGTGGTGTGGTGTAGTGGTGTGTTTTAGTAGCCTGGTATAGTGGTGTGTTGTAGTGGTGTGGGTTAGTGGTGTTATTTAGTGGTGTGGTGTAGTAGCCTGGTATAGTGGTGTGGTGTAGTGGTGTGGTCTAGTAGACTGGTATAGTGGCATGGTGTAGTAGCCTGCAATAGTGGTGTGGTGTAGTTGCCTGGTATAGTGGTGTGGTGTAGTAGACTGGTATAGTGGCGTGGTGTAGTAGCCTGATATAATGGTGTGGTGTAGTAGCCTGGTATAGTGGCGTGTAGTACCCTGCTGTAGTGGTGTTGTGTAGTAGCCTGGTATAGTGGTGTGGTGTAGTAGCCTGGTATAGTGGCATGTAGTAGCCTGGTGTAGTGGCGTTGTATAGTAGCCTGTTATAGTGGTATAGTGTAGTAGCCTGGTATAGTGGTGTGTTGTAGTGGTGTGGTTTAGTGGTGTTATTTAGTGGTGTGGTGTAGTAGCCTGGTATAGTGGTGAGGTGTAGTGGTGTGGTCTAGTAGACTGGTATAGTGGCATGGTGTAGTAGCCTGCAACAGTGGTGTGGTGTAGTTGCCTGGTATAGTGGTGTGGTGTAGTAGACTGGTGCGCGGTTTAGTGGACTGGTTCCCTGTGTTCCGATGTTCATGTTTATGTTTCCATTTTGTTTTATGTACAGTTTTTGTTTATGCATTCTTCTTCTACGGTTCTCGTGTTTTGTTCATGTGTTTCTTGCCTTGTAAATGTCGGTTTATGGTGCCCCGGGGCCTTTTATTTTATGACTGTATTTACCTGTTTTACCAAATAAAAAAAAAGGCCTTAGATCAATCCAAATTCTAAATCGAAGACTGAATATTATTCAAAGTGATTTAATACACTACATCCTGAACGATATTTTTACAATTCAAAATCAAACGTCTAGGCTCACCACAAAACTGTTCCGGCAATACAGTCTGATCCAAAACAAGCCTCAGACGGTTCGCCAACAGTTTCGATATTTTTTATAATCTTGATTTACAAGGAAAGAGGCCTCCAACTTCTCAAACCTGCAAGTCCCCCGACATTGGAAGGAGCGTATCTATACCAAAAGACTGGCACCTACTGATCACCTCATGTCGGAAACAATACTGCACCACCTGCACAAAGTCCCAGCCAATAACCTCCTACAAACACACATAAAACTCGGCCGGTAAGCCCTCACTCCCAGGTGACCTTCCCTTCGCCAAACCATGCACCACATCCCACACCTCTGCAGCAGAAACCTCTGCCAGCAGAGGGAAATAATCCTCCAAGGATAACACCTTCAAACAGTTGGCAAGAAGCTCACCCTGTCAATCAGCGTCTCTTCCCCACCTTCCTATAGATCTCTTCCAAGCAACCCCTCACATAGCCTAACACACTATCTGTAGTGGTGAGCACCACACTATTATCCAATCGAAGACCCAACAAAATCTTCGAAACCCATGCCTTCTTCTCCTTGCCCAACAGATAAAAGGAAGCCGTCTCACCATGGAGTCTCTCACTATTGCGAAACCGAACATTGATCCCCTCCAGAAAATTCGCACGTAACCCATTAATGCAGGCCTTCAGCGACGTAATCTCATCAAATTTATCCACACTACTGTCAATCAACCTATACAGTCTCCTCAACCTTGTCTGGAACAAGCCCAAAAGCTCAAACTTCTCTGCCGACTTACGCTTAGACCACAGCATGAACCATCGTTTGCACTCTATCTTACATTAATCGTACCAATCTAGGAAACAATTAAAACGCCCCTTTAAACGGCTTAACCGCCCCCACAGATTCCAAAACGAACAAATAACATCCGGACATTGAAGCAAACTACAGTTCAACTTACACCAATGTTACCGACCCGAGTCCAGCGTCCGAGCACGGAGCAGTGACGACAACGCCATCTGTGGGTCAGCTCCCGAAACCCCCTCCAAATGGACGACACCATCTAGTGAGGACGGGGTATACCGGCCACAGGGGCTGGATTCCCGTCTTAATCAGCTCGTGACATAGCCGCTGCTGACCTCTGGTGAGGTGACGCTTAGACAGCAACACCATCTATAGAGTGGATAGGTGGGCGTTTGTGTCTAAGCCTGTAAGTGAGGTGCCCTAGGGTGTCCCTAGTACTGATGACGTGTCTGATTACAGAGTCGACCTGGGACTGCTGGATTGGACGATGAGGCAGTCTACCCAAGGCAGCCATAGTCTCTCCACGTGTTTGCTGCAGAAGCTGTGAGTTGCTCCCGGACGTGCTGCCTGTGAGTGCTCCCGGACGAACACTGCTGAGAGTGTTAGCCTGCCTGTGATGTGGCAGAGTTGAGGAATCGTCGTACCCGGGGGTTGACTGGTGGAAGAGACTAGCCACTGTGGTGCTATAGAGAGGAGAGTGATCAGCGGAATCACACGAGGCTCCTGCCTAGGGCTCGCAACCCTAGTATCGGTTGTGGAGTGGCCTACGCAGCGGAGCTGATTGGAACCTGCCAGCTACAGGCTGGATTTGTGGTTGAAGGCCTCCACGACGGTGCACCCAGTGGGACTGTGATTTGGCTGGCCTGTGGCCAGGGTAGATTCGCCTAGAGAATCAAAGGATTCATCGTGAGGCCACGAGAAGAGAACCAGGGCTACTCATCTTGAGCACCGTAGAGCATCCTGTGTCTTCGGAGGAAGACAAGTTATTGTATATAAGTGTAGTTATAGCCCCAGCGAGTGACTGTGAGATATTTATTTATGGTGGTGGTTAATATATATATTTAAATTAGTGTATTTGTATCCCTTCCCCTTTAATTTACTTGCGTTACGGAACACACCCCTTGAAAGCCACTACTAACTTGGGGCCGGATACCCAAACTCTTATAACATCAGAGAAGAACCCCAGTTGCGACCCAATAGGGCCGTAACAACTCCGACCCAACTTTGATCAATAACCACAACACCCACGACCACCAGGCACTGATCAATAAAAAACTAACAGGGAACGTATCACAGCTAAGAACCCTACCATTCCGGCTATGCAGGTACATTCTATCAATTCAAGAACCATAAGTCTGTCGAACATACGTGTAACATGGAATCCTCCCCCCCCTTTCAGCATCTAGTGTCTCCATGATGTTATAAGCATCACGGAAACCAACACAGGACAGCGTTTGAACCAACGCTTTCGACACAACCGCCCTGGAGTTGGTACTACAGTCCCTCTCCGAGGTTACACATTTAAAAACCCTCACGAAAACTCCATACAAACGTTCTACTATTTCCCTGATAAAATTAATGTTAAAACCTATGTTATCATTACCAAAAAGTCGTACCTCTACTGAATAATAACATATTTCTAGAACATAGAAGTCGAAATGAGAGAGGTCTATTACTAGCTGTCAATGTAATTATAATGGCTGCAGATATACTGAAATTAATGTGTAAACAATTCCGTTAAAGTCTGATTAAAAAATGTTGCCCTCTGTAATATTTTCTTGAGCCTCAGCTCACGGGATTATTATCGGGTGAAACTGGCCTCCTCCAGCGACAATAATCAGTAAAATTATTGTCGCCGGAGGACAATATTTCCAATGATTATTCCACAATAATTCCATTAGGTCGACAACAACTTTGTGTAGCTGACTTAGTTTTCGACCTTGGTTGTCAACAAGAGTAATAGTGTGTGAGTTGATCAGATGTCTGTAATGAGAGAGCCGTGGTAATATGCCATGTGAGAAAGCCTGTAAGGAGAACATGGCATTTATAAATTTCGAAGACGAATAAGCCATGGTTAATAATTAAAAGAACGTTGGAGAGTGATGAACATTTATGGAAAAAATATTGGAATAATGTATGGGTGTATACATCAGTGTTTTACGATATCACTCATGTTATTCATTATGTACAGGGAAAGGGGTAATAAATAAGGTTACGTTAAGAATGTGTACTCCAGCAACTCAAAAAAATAGAATGAGTAGCCAGAGGATGTCAATGTATACATGGACATGATGCACCTCTTTTAGCAGTGTGCCTGAGCTACGTAGACAAATTGAATCGGGTTCAGAAGTGTGTCAAAGATTGTTATAAGTGAAATTGGAAGTAAGTGTTGCTGGGCGAGAGAAGGGTATAGGGTGTGAGAGAAATTCAGGTGCATAACGCAGTGCTGGAAAAGGTCGATGAGTTGAAATACTTGCAATGTACTATTGTTAAAAGAGGAACATGTGCAATCGAAGTTGAGAGTAGGGTAGCTTATTATATGAAAATAGCTAGTGCAATAAAGCTCTGGTTTGGAAAACAAGATAGGAATAGAGGTAATTAGAGGTCTGCATGCAGGAGTGGTGCTAACTCTTGTATATGTGTTATAAACTGGTGCTTGCTCTGTAGGGTTAATGTTTAAGGTAATGGAGGAACCAACTTATGAGGGTAGGTAAGGCCAGGCCCCCAGGGAAACTAGTTCCAGCAAAAAGATAAAAGATAACAAATAAATGGTCTGATGTCTATGGTAATCTCCTAACTCCCAAAACAGTGCAGGTGATGGAAATTCCAGTTAACATTTACCTTAATATAAAATTTATTAACCCTAATCGCCCAAAGTACAATTTTTTATTTTTTTGCAGGGATATTCCTGTGCGGGCCCCTAAGCCTCTGGCTAGCCCACTAAGTGCTGCTTGTTTCTGTTTTACTTGGGCGGAGTATGAGTATTTATGACTCGTATGGTCGCTTCAGTAAGATTTTGCCATATGTGTTTAACAACTTCTGCTCTGTTGAATCTAAGTTGAAATCTCAATGGGTTTGTAACTGTGCACTGTGTTTGATAATGTTCCAGTGGTCTGTCGGGGATTTCTCCACAGTGTTGACATTTCCTCTCATCTTCCGAAACCTATAAGCCTATTTCCATGCACATGGAGTATCCAAGCCTGATGCGATGTAAGTGTACGTCTGTTGTTCTACTGCTTCCTTTCATCAAAATAAGTGGTTCGTAGTTGGTTGAATTCTTGTACCAACCCGCAGATCCTGATGTTGCAACTGCTGTGTTGTGGTCACTGTACATCTTTTGCATTGCTCTGTTTCTAATTACTTTCTTAATCTGTGATAGACTGTTACGGCCCTCTCGGGTCGCAATTGGGTTCTTATTCTGATGTTGTTAGAGGAAGGGTATCCGGCCCCAAGCCAGTAGTGGCTTTCAAGGGATGAGATCCGTAACGCAAGTAACTTAAAGGGGAAGGGAAATAAAGTCAAAAACTTAATATAATATAATGACCACCACCAATAAATAATATATAATAGGTTACACAGGGGGAGGGGTATTAACACTTATTTACACTGTCGTCTTCACCTGAAGACTCTGGATCCTTTTGATGCCAAGTTCTCGGTGCTCTCGTGGCCTCTCGACGAATCCTTCGACAAGCTGAGTCTACCCCGGATACAGGCCAGCCAAAACACAGTTCCACTGGGGCACCGCCGTGGAGGCCGTCAACCACAAGTCCAGCAAACTGCTGGCAGGTTCCGGATCAGCAACGCTGTTCAGGCCACTCCACTAGCGATACTAGGGTAGCGCCCTAGTCAGGAGCCTCGTGTGATACCTCAGATCACTCTCCTGTCCACAATACCCCAGTGGTCAATCGTCTCCAACAGTCGGTCCCGGGTACGACAATCCTTCAACTGCCACTTCACTGGCAGGCTAACACCACAGTGTTTCTCCGGGAGGCGACTCACAGCTGCTGCAGCAAAGCACTTGGTATGGGGACGACTGCCTTGGGTAGACTCCCTCAACTTCCCTTACAGCAGTTTCAGGTCGACTCTGTAAGCAGACACGTCATCAATAACAGGGACTCACTAAAGCACCTCACTTACAGGCTCAGACACAAACGCCCGACGTATCCCCTCCATAGATGGCGTTGTCGTCTGAGCACCACCTCACCAGAGGTCAGCAGCGGCTGTGTTGTGAGCTGAACAGGACTGGAAACTGGCCCTTGTGGCCAGTACACTTCGTCCTCACCAGGTGTCGTCGTCCATTTGGAGGGGGTTTCGGGAGCTGACCCACAGATGGTGCGGTCGTCACTGCTCCGTGCTCGGACGCTGGATCCGGGTCCGTAACATAGACTCTGAGGTAAGTAAATGTCTACATTTCTTCTCTTAGTTGCAAGTTTTGCAGCTTCGTCTGCAATGTCATTTCCTATTATTCTCACATGACTTGGCACCCAGTTGATAAGTACCCGACGGCCTTGTCGTTTGAGTGTTTGCATTAATGATATGACATTTGTGATCAGATGGATGTTATCACATATGTGTTCTTGTTGCAAGGTTTCAATGGCGGTTCTCGAATCTGTATGTATGATAACATGTTGTCGGTGTTCAGCAAGAGCATGTTCCCAAGCCTTTTGAATGGCATCTCTGTTTGTAAAGTCGAACCCAAAGTACAATGAATACCTTACCCCCTCGATCTTAGCTTATTTCCCTGAATCCACATAGGCAGGAGACGAGCGTCACAAGAAGCAACTAGAGGTAAGTCTAGGTTCCTTAAGAGACAGCACACGACACTTAACAACTCCAACACGTGGACACTAGGCCACCCCAGAGAGGTAAACACTTTGGGCTCAAACAATGACCTAGTGAACACAGAACAAATAAACTTAGAACAACTAATGACCCATTAATATATATATATATATATATATAACCGTATCTCAAGAAGAACCGTATCTCCTTCATTCCAACACTATGAACGTTGAAAGGTGCGTTGTCTGAGCTTTGTGTATGGCGAGGCAGGTACAGTGTATGGGTGAGGGTGAGGGGAGGGTCGTCGTCGTCTCAGTGCCGCCACCCACCAGCCCCCAAGGCGGGGTACGGGGTGAAGGGGGGAGTGATGGGGGAGGCTCTCGAGCTGCCTACAGTGATGTTAGTGGAAAGTTAATGCGTTCATAAGCAAATTGGTGAGTGTAGTGTTAAAACAAAGTGCACTAGTGATTTCCCCGAGTGTTTGATAGTGTGTAACAAGTGTGACGGCGGCCTCCCTCGCGTGCCCCCCCTCCACCACCCCCGCCCGCCATCTTCCCCCACCCCGCTACCTGCGCCCGACCCAGCCAGCCGCCCATCAACACACAGCCTACCCACACACGGTGCCCAGGCCATGCCCAACTCCCCCAGGAGGGTAATGCTTGCCGTGTTACTCTCCATCTGGGAAGGAGAGGGTGCACTCAGCGGGCAGCCAGGCGTCATCACATCTAGGCATGGCACATGTCGCACCTGACACACAGCCTCTTTCCAGCCAAGAAGATGGCCGCCCAAGAGGAAACTGTCAAGTGTGTGACAGACGGTATCGTCTCAATTCAAATGGAACTGTCCGCTATCATTCTCTCAATTCAGGTGGTTGTCTAGGGTCTAGGCGCCTGCCCCGGGGCAGTGACGATGGACAACCTGCTGCAGGAGCGAGGAACAATACCTCCCTCAACTTCATTTCAGCAGATAATCTGCTTGAAGCAATCAAAGCGACGTCCACCAGGACCTTGCCCCACATCCCCAAGGCTGCCCGTCATCAAGCAGCAGCCAAACTCACCAGTCTGCTGACAAAGGTCAACAATGCTCCCAGAACCTCTGGACCGTGGCACAATCTCCTTCTATTTGGGAATGCATGCCTAGCATTACCGCCCAGGAGAGACAAGTCATTAGCAACCTCTGTAATCAGGGCACTTAATGAATTCCCCAGAGCAGACAACCTGGTCCCCCTCCCCCCTCGTGCCAAGAACACCAGCCGCAGGACTGGGGTTCGAGTCTCCTGGTGGGAAAGTGTTCTAAAGTTGGATACTTAACTCTCGTGTTTAGGAGAGTTGTGCCTTAAGCATAGACACTGTGTCTTCCCATATTAACAGGGACTTGATGAAATTAACGTATAAATGACCCCTCACTTGCTCTGGTGCTCTTGTGAGGTGTTGATCTTTGGGGTATTTAAATACTCCGAAATTACCATCTCTTTTAAGGGTCTGAGCGGGTGGTGGAGCGGGTTAAGGCGTACCTGTTATGCCAGTTGCTGGAAGGCTTCTGTGCTGGCTAGGGTTCGAGTCTCCTGGTGGGAAAGTGTTCTAAAGTTGGATACTTAACTCTCGTGTTTAGGAGAGTTGTGCCTTAAGCAGAGACACTGTGTCTTCCCATATTAACAGGGACTTGATGAAATTAACGTATAAATGACCCCTCACTTGCTCTGGTGCTCTTGGGAGGTGTTGATCTTTGGGGTATTTAAATACTCCAAAATTACCATCTCTTTTAAGGGTCTGAGCGGGTGGTGGAGCGGGTTAAGGCGTACCTATTATGCCAGTTGCAGGAAGGCTTCTGTGCAGGCTAGGGTTCGAGTCTCCTGGTGGGAAAGTGTTCTAAAGTTGGATATATATATATATATATATATATATATATATATATATATATATATATATATATATATATATATATATATATATATATATATATATATATATATATATATATATATATGTCGTACCTAATAGCCAGAACGCACTTCTCAGCCTACTATTCAAGGCCCGATTTGCCTAATAAGCCAAGTTTTCATGAATTAGTGTTTTTTTGTCTACCTAACCTACCTAACCTAACCTAACCTAGCTTTTTTTGGCTACCTAACCTAACCTTACCTATAAATATAGGTTAGGTTAGGTTAGGTAGGGTTGGTTAGGTTCGGTCATATATCTTCGTTAATTTTAACTCCAATAAAAAAAAATTGACCTCATGCATAGAGAAAAGGGTTGCTTTATCATTTCATAAGAAAAAAATTATAGTAAATATATTAATTCAGGAAAACTTGGCTTATTAGGCAAATCGGGCCTTGAATAGTAGGCTGAGAAGTGCGTTCTGGCTACTAGGTACGACATATATATATATATATATATATATATATATGTCGTACCTAATAGCCAGAACTCACTTCTCAGCCTACTATTCAAGGCCCGATTTGCCTAATAAGCCAAGTTTTCCTGAATTAATATATTTACTATAATTTTTTTCTTATAAAATGATAAAGCAACCCTTTTCTCTATGTATGAGGTCAATTTTTTTTTATTGGAGTTAAAATTAACGTAGATATATGACCGAACCTAACCAACCCTACCTAACCTAACCTAACCTATATTTATAGGTAAGATTAGGTTAGGTAGCCAAAAAAAGCTAGGTTAGGTTAGGTTAGGTAGGTTAGGTAGACGAAAAAACATTAATTCATGAAAACATGGCTTATTAGGCAAATCGGGCCTTGAATAGTAGGCTGAGAAGTGCGTTCTGGCTATTAGGTACGACATATATATATATATATATATATATATATATGTCGTACCTAGTAGCCAGAACGCACTTCTATGACTACTATGCAAGGCCCGATTTGCCTAATAAGCCAAGTTTTCATGAATTAATTGTTTTTCGACTACCTAACCTACCTAACCTAACCTAACCTAACCTTTTCAGCTACCTAACCTAACCTAACCTATAAAGATAGGTTAGGTTAGGTTAGGTAGGGTTGGTTAGGTTCGGTCATATATCTACGTTAATTTTAACTCCAATAAAAAAATATTGACCTCATACATAACGAAATGGGTAGCTTTATCATTTCATAAGAAAAAAAATAAAGAAAATATATTAATTCATGAAAACTTGGCTTATTAGGCAAATTGGGCCTTGCATATTAGGCATAGAAGTGAGTTCTGGCTACTAGGTACGACATATATATATATATATATATATATATATATATATATGTCGTACCTAGTAGCCAGAACGCACTTTTCGGCCTACTATGCAAGACCTGATTTGCCTAATAAGCCAAGTTTTCCTGAATTATTATATTTACTCTATTTTTTTTCTTATGAAATGATAAAGCTACCCATTTCATTATGTATGAGGTCAATTTTTTTTTATTGGAGTTAAAATTAACGAAGATATATGACCGAACCTAACCAACCCTACCTAACCTAACCTAACCTATCTTTATAGGTTAGGTTAGGTTAGGTAGCCGAAAAAGTTAGGTTAGGTTAGGTTAGGTAGGTTAGGTAGTCGAAAAACAATTAATTCATGAAAACTTGGCTTATTAGGCAAATCGGGCCTTGCATAGTAGGCAGAGAAGTGCGTTCTGGCTACTAGGTACGACATATATATATATATATATATATAAATATATATATATATATATATATATATATATATATATATATATATATATATATATATATATATATATATATATATATATATATATATATATATATATATATATATATATATATATATATATATATAACTGAAAACTCACACCCCAGAAGTGACTCGAACCCATACTCCCAGAATCAACGCAACTGGTATGTAGAAGACGCCTTAATCCACTTGACCATCACGACCGGACAAAATGAGGTGATAGCCTAAGCTATTTGAACCACCCCACCGCCGGCACTCGGATAGTAATCTTGGGCATAGCATTTTACCAAATCACATTATTCTTTGGGGCACACGTGAGGAACACAAATGCGAACAAGCCTGAATGGTCCCCAGGACAATATGCAACTGAAAACTCACACCCCAGAAGTGACTCGAACCCATACTCCCAGAAGCAACGCAACTGGTATGTACAAGACGCCTTAATCCACTTGACCATCACGACCGGACAAAATGAGGTGATAGCCTAAGCTATTTGAACCACCCCACCGCCGGCACTCGGATAGTAATCTTGGGCATAGCATTTTACCAAATCACCTCATTCTTTGGGGCACACGTGAGGAACACAAATGCGAACAAGCCTGAATGGTCCCAAGGACAATATGCAACTGAAAACTCACCCCAGAAGTGACTCAAACCCATACTCCCAGAAGCAACGCATCTGGTATGTACAAGACGCCTTAATCCACTTGACCATCACGACCGGACAAAATGAGGTGATAGCCTAAGCTATTTGAACCACCCCACCGCCGGCACTCGGATAGTAATCTTGGGCATAGCATTTTACCAAATCACCTCATTCTTTGGGGCACACGTGAGGAACACAAATGCGAACAAGCCTGAATGGTCCCCAGGACATTATGCAACTGAAAACTCACACCCCAGAAGTGACTCGAACCCATACTCCCAGAAGCAACGCAACTGGTATGTACAAGACGCCTTAATCCACTTGACCATCACGACCGGACAAAATGAGGTGATAGCCTAAGCTATTTGAACCACCCCACCGCCGGCATTCGGATAGTAATCTTGGGCATAGCATTTTACCAAATCACCTCATTCTTTGGGGCACACGTGAGGAACACAAATGCGAACAAACCTGAATGGTCCCCAGGACAATATGCAACTGAAAACTCACACCTCAGAAGTGACTCGAACCCATACTCCTAGAAGCAACGCAACTGGTATGTACAAGACGCCTTAATCCACTTGACCATCACGACCGGACAAAATGAGGTGATAGCCTAAGCCATTTGAACCACCCCACCGCCGGCACTCGGATAGTAATCTTGGGCATAGCATTTTACCAAATCACCTCATTCTTTGGGGCACACGTGAGGAACACAAATGCGAACAAGCCTGAATGGTCCCCAGGACAATATGCAACTGAAAACTCACACCCCAGAAATGACTCGAACCCATACTCCCAGAAGCAACGCAACTGGTATGTACAAGACGCCTTAATCCACTTGATCATCACGACCGGACAAAATGAGGTGATAGCCTAAGCTATTTGAACCACCCCACCGCCGGCACTCGGATAGTAATCTTGGGCATAGCATTTTACCAAGTCACCTCATTCTTTGGGGTACACGTGAGGAACACAAATGCGAACAAGCCTGAATGGTCCCCAGGACAATATGCAACTGAAAACTCACACCCCAGAAGTGACTCGAACCCATACTCCTAGAAGCAACGCAACTGGTATGTACAAGACGCCTTAATCCACTTGACCATCACGACCGGACAAAATGAGGTGATAGCCTAAGCTATTTGAACCACCCCACCGCCGGCACTCGGATAGTAATCTTGGGCATAGCATTTTACCAAATCACCTCATTCTTTGGGGCACACGTGAGGAACACAAATGCGAACAAGCCTGAATGGTCCCCAGGACAATATGCAACTGAAAACTCACACCCCAGAAGTGACTCGAACCCATACTCCCAGATGCAACGCAACTGGTATGTACAAGACGCCATAATCCACTTGACCATCACGACCGGACAAAATGAGGTGATAGCCTAAGCTATTTGAACCACCCCACCGCTGGCACGCGGATAGTAATCTTGGGCATAGCATTTTACCAAATCACCTCATTCTTTGGGGCACACGTGAGGAACACAAATGCGAATAAGCCTGAATGGTCCCCAGGACAATATGCAACTGAAAACTCACACCCCAGAAGTGACTCGATCCCATACTCCCAGAAGCAACGCAACTGGTATGTACAAGACGCCTTAATCCACTTGACCATCACGACCGGACAAAATGAGGTGATAGCCTAAGCTATTTGAACCACCCCACCGCCGGCACTCGGATAGTAATCTTGGGCATAGCATTTTACCAAATCACCTCATTCTTTGGGGCACACGTGAGGAACACAAATGCGAACAAGCCTGAATGGTCCCCAGGACAATATGCAACTGAAAACTCACACCCCAGAAGTGACTCGAACCCATACTCCCAGAAGCAACGCAACTGGTATGTACAAGACGCCTTAATCCACTTGACCATCACGACCGGACAAAATGAGGTGATAGCCTAAGCTATTTGAACCACCCCACCGCCGGCACTCGGATAGTAATCTTGGGCATAGCATTTTACCAAATCACCTCATTCTTTGGGGCACACGTGAGGAACACAAATGCGAACAAGCCTGAATGGTCCCCAGGACAATATGCAACTGAAAACTCACACCCCAGAAGTGACTCGAACCCATACTCCCTGAAGCAACGCAACTGGTATGTACAAGACGCCATAATCCACTTGACCATTACGACCGGACAAAATGAGGTGATAGCCTAAGCTATTTGAACCACCCCACCGCCGGCACTCGGATAGTAATCTTGGGCATAGCATTTTACCAAATCACCTCATTCTTTGGGGCACACGTGAGGAACACAAATGCGAACAAGCCTGAATGGTCCCCAGGACAATATGCAACTGAAAACTCACACCCCAGAAGTGACTCGAACCCATACTCCCAGAAGCAACGCAACTAGTATGTACAAGACGCCTTAATCCACTTGACCATCACGACCGGACAAAATGAGGTGATAGCCTAAGCTATTTGAACCACCCCACCGCCGGCACTCGGATAGTAATCTTGGGCATAGCATTTTACCAAATCACCTCATTCTTTGGGGCACACGTGAGGAACACAAATGCGAACAAGCCTGAATGGTCCCAAGGACAATATGCAACTGAAAACTCACCCCAGAAGTGACTCAAACCCATACTCCCAGAAGCAACGCATCTGGTATGTACAAGACGCCTTAATCCACTTGACCATCACGACCGGACAAAATGAGGTGATAGCCTAAGCTATTTGAACCACCCCACCGCCGGCACTCGGATAGTAATCTTGGGCATAGCATTTTACCAAATCACCTCATTCTTTGGGGCACACGTGAGGAACACAAATGCGAACAAGCCTGAATGGTCCCCAGGACATTATGCAACTGAAAACTCACACCCCAGAAGTGACTCGAACCCATACTCCCAGAAGCAACGCAACTGGTATGTACAAGACGCCTTAATCCACTTGACCATCACGACCGGACAAAATGAGGTGATAGCCTAAGCTATTTGAACCACCCCACCGCCGGCATTCGGATAGTAATCTTGGGCATAGCATTTTACCAAATCACCTCATTCTTTGGGGCACACGTGAGGAACACAAATGCGAACAAACCTGAATGGTCCCCAGGACAATATGCAACTGAAAACTCACACCTCAGAAGTGACTCGAACCCATACTCCTAGAAGCAACGCAACTGGTATGTACAAGACGCCTTAATCCACTTGACCATCACGACCGGACAAAATGAGGTGATAGCCTAAGCCATTTGAACCACCCCACCGCCGGCACTCGGATAGTAATCTTGGGCATAGCATTTTACCAAATCACCTCATTCTTTGGGGCACACGTGAGGAACACAAATGCGAACAAGCCTGAATGGTCCCCAGGACAATATGCAACTGAAAACTCACACCCCAGAAATGACTCGAACCCATACTCCCAGAAGCAACGCAACTGGTATGTACAAGACGCCTTAATCCACTTGATCATCACGACCGGACAAAATGAGGTGATAGCCTAAGCTATTTGAACCACCCCACCGCCGGCACTCGGATAGTAATCTTGGGCATAGCATTTTACCAAGTCACCTCATTCTTTGGGGTACACGTGAGGAACACAAATGCGAACAAGCCTGAATGGTCCCCAGGACAATATGCAACTGAAAACTCACACCCCAGAAGTGACTCGAACCCATACTCCTAGAAGCAACGCAACTGGTATGTACAAGACGCCTTAATCCACTTGACCATCACGACCGGACAAAATGAGGTGATAGCCTAAGCTATTTGAACCACCCCACCGCCGGCACTCGGATAGTAATCTTGGGCATAGCATTTTACCAAATCACCTCATTCTTTGGGGCACACGTGAGGAACACAAATGCGAACAAGCCTGAATGGTCCCCAGGACAATATGCAACTGAAAACTCACACCCCAGAAGTGACTCGAACCCATACTCCCAGATGCAACGCAACTGGTATGTACAAGACGCCATAATCCACTTGACCATCACGACCGGACAAAATGAGGTGATAGCCTAAGCTATTTGAACCACCCCACCGCTGGCACGCGGATAGTAATCTTGGGCATAGCATTTTACCAAATCACCTCATTCTTTGGGGCACACGTGAGGAACACAAATGCGAATAAGCCTGAATGGTCCCCAGGACAATATGCAACTGAAAACTCACACCCCAGAAGTGACTCGATCCCATACTCCCAGAAGCAACGCAACTGGTATGTACAAGACGCCTTAATCCACTTGACCATCACGACCGGACAAAATGAGGTGATAGCCTAAGCTATTTGAACCACCCCACCGCCGGCACTCGGATAGTAATCTTGGGCATAGCATTTTACCAAATCACCTCATTCTTTGGGGCACACGTGAGGAACACAAATGCGAACAAGCCTGAATGGTCCCCAGGACAATATGCAACTGAAAACTCACACCCCAGAAGTGACTCGAACCCATACTCCCAGAAGCAACGCACCTGGTATGTACAAGACGCCTTAATCCACTTGACCATCACGACCGGACAAAATGAGGTGATAGCCTAAGCTATTTGAACCACCCCACCGCCGGCACTCGGATAGTAATCTTGGGCATAGCATTTTACCAAATCACCTCATTCTTTGGGGCACACGTGAGGAACACAAATGCGAACAAGCCTGAATGGTCCCCAGGACAATATGCAACTGAAAACTCACACCCCAGAAGTGACTCGAACCCATACTCCCAGAAGCAACGCAACTGGTATGTACATGACGTCTTAATCCACTTGACCATCACGACCGGACAAAATGAGGTGATAGCCTAAGCTATTTGAACCACCCCACCGCCGGCACTCGGATAGTACTCTTGGGCATAGCATTTTACCAAATCACCTCATTCTTTGGGGCACACGTGAGGAACACAAATGCGAACAAGCCTGAATGGTCCCCAGGACAATATGCAACTGAAAACTCACACCCCAGAAGTGACTCGAACCCATACTCCCAGAAGCAATGCAACTGGTATGTACAAGACGCCTTAATCCACTTGACCATCACGACCGGACAAAATGAGGTGATAGCCTAAGCTATTTGAACCACCCCACCGCCGGCACTCGGATAGTAATCTTGGGCATAGCATTTTACCAAATCACCTCATTCTTTGGGGCACACGTGAGGAACACAAATGCGAACAAACCTGAATGGTCCCCAGGACAATATGCAACTGAAAACTCACACCCCAGAAGTGACTCGAACCCATTCTCCCAGAAGCAACACAACTGGTATGTACAAGACGCCTTAATCCACTTGACCATCACGACCGGACAAAATGAGGTGATAGCCTAAGCTATTTGAACCACCCCACCGCCGGCACTCGGATAGTAATCTTGGGCATAGCATTTTACCAAATCACCTCATTCTTTGGGGCACACGTGAGGAACACAAATGCGAACAAGCCTGAATGGTCCCCAGGACAATATGCAACTGAAAACTCACACCCCAGAAGTGACTCGAACCCATACTCCCTGAAGCAACGCAACTGGTATGTACAAGACGCCATAATCCACTTGACCATTACGACCGGACAAAATGAGGTGATAGCCTAAGCTATTTGAACCACCCCACCGCCGGCACTCGGATAGTAATCTTGGGCATAGCATTTTACCAAATCACCTCATTCTTTGGGGCACACGTGAGGAACACAAATGCGAACAAGCCTGAATGGTCCCCAGGACAATATGCAACTGAAAACTCACACCCCAGAAGTGACTCGAACCCATACTCCCAGAAGCAACGCAACTAGTATGTACAAGACGCCTTAATCCACTTGACCATCACGACCGGACAAAATGAGGTGATAGCCTAAGCTATTTGAAACACCCCACCACCGGCACTCGGATAGTAATCTTGGGCATAGCATTTTACCAAATCACCTCATTCTTTGGGGCACACGTGAGGAACACAAATGCGAACAAGCCTGAATGGTCCCCAGGACAATATGCAACTGAAAACTCACACCCCAGAAGTGACTCGAACCCATACTCCCAGAAGCAACGTAACTGGTATGTACAAGACGCCTTAATCCACTTGACCATCACGACCGGACAAAATGAGGTGATAGCCTAAGCTATTTGAACCACCCCACCGCCGGCACTCGGATAGTAATCTTGGGCATAGCATTTTACCAAATCACCTCATTCTTTGGGGCACACGTGAGGAACACAAATGCGAACAAGCCTGAATGGTCCCCAGGACAATATGCAACTGAAAACTCACACCCCAGAAGTGACTCGAACCCATACTCCCAGAAGCAACGCAACTGGTATGTACAAGACGCCTTAATCCACTTGACCATCACGACCGGACAAAATGAGGTGATAGCCTAAGCTATTTGAACCACCCCACCGCCGGCACTTGGATAGTAATCTTGGGCATAGCATTTTACCAAATCACCTCATTCTTTGGGTCACACGTGAGGAACACAAATGCGAACAAGCCTGAATGGTCCCCAGGACAATATGCAACTGAAAACTCACACCCCAGAAGTGACTCGAACCCATACTCCCAGAAGCAACGCAACTGGTATGTACATGACGTCTTAATCCACTTGACCATCACGACCGGACAAAATGAGGTGATAGCCTAAGCTATTTGAACCACCCCACCGCCGGCACTCGGATAGTAATCTTGGGCATAGCATTTTACCAAATCACCTCATTCTTTGGGGCACACGTGAGGAACACAAATGCGAACAAGCCTGAATGGTCCCCAGGACAATATGCAACTGAAAACTCACACCCCAGAAGTGACTCGAACCCATACTCCCAGAAGCAATGCAACTGGTATGTACAAGACGCCTTAATCCACTTGACCATCACGACCGGACAAAATGAGGTGATAGCCTAAGCTATTTGAACCACCCCACCGCCGGCACTCGGATAGTAATCTTGGGCATAGCATTTTACCAAATCACCTCATTCTTTGGGGCACACGTGAGGAACACAAATGCGAACAAACCTGAATGGTCCCCAGGACAATATGCAACTGAAAACTCACACCCCAGAAGTGACTCGAACCCATACTCCCAGAAGCAACACAACTGGCATGTACAAGACGCCTTAATCCACTTGACCATCACGACCGGACAAAATGAGGTGATAGCCTAAGCTATTTGAACCACCCCACCGCCGGCACTCGGATAGTAATCTTGGGCATAGCATTTTACCAAATCACCTCATTCTTTGGGGCACACGTGAGGAACACAAATGCGAACAAGCCTGAATGGTCCCCAGGACAATATGCAACTGAAAACTCACACCCCAGAAGTGACTCGAACCCATACTCCCTGAAGCAACGCAACTGGTATGTACAAGACGCCATAATCCACTTGACCATTACGACCGGACAAAATGAGGTGATAGCCTAAGCTATTTGAACCACCCCACCGCCAGCACTCGGATAGTAATCTTGGGCATAGCATTTTACCAAATCACCTCATTCTTTGGGGCACACGTGAGGAACACAAATGCGAACAAGCCTGAATGGTCCCCAGGACAATATGCAACTGAAAACTCACACCCCAGAAGTGACTCGAACCCATACTCCCAGAAGCAATGCAACTGGTATGTACAAGACGCCTTAATCCACTTGACCATCACGACCGGACAAAATGAGGTGATAGCCTAAGCTATTTGAACCACCCCACCGCCGGCACTCGGATAGTAATCTTGGGCATAGCATTTTACCAAATCACCTCATTCTTTGGGGCACACGTGAGGAACACAAATGCGAACAAACCTGAATGGTCCCCAGGACAATATGCAACTGAAAACTCACACCCCAGAAGTGACTCGAACCCATACTCCCAGAAGCAACACAACTGGTATGTACAAGACGCCTTAATCCACTTGACCATCACGACCGGACAAAATGAGGTGATAGCCTAAGCTATTTGAACCACCCCACCGCCGGCACTCGGATAGTAATCTTGGGCATAGCATTTTACCAAATCACCTCATTCTTTGGGGCACACGTGAGGAACACAAATGCGAACAAGCCTGAATGGTCCCCAGGACAATATGCAACTGAAAACTCACACCCCAGAAGTGACTCGAACCCATACTCCCTGAAGCAACGCAACTGGTATGTACAAGACGCCATAATCCACTTGACCATTACGACCGGACAAAATGAGGTGATAGCCTAAGCTATTTGAACCACCCCACCGCCGGCACTCGGATAGTAATCTTGGGCATAGCATTTTACCAAATCACCTCATTCTTTGGGGCACACGTGAGGAACACAAATGCGAACAAGCCTGAATGGTCCCCAGGACAATATGCAACTGAAAACTCACACCCCAGAAGTGACTCGAACCCATACTCCCAGAAGCAACGCAACTAGTATGTACAAGACGCCTTAATCCACTTGACCATCACGACCGGACAAAATGAGGTGATAGCCTAAGCTATTTGAAACACCCCACCACCGGCACTCGGATAGTAATCTTGGGCATAGCATTTTACCAAATCACCTCATTCTTTGGGGCACACGTGAGGAACACAAATGCGAACAAGCCTGAATGGTCCCCAGGACAATATGCAACTGAAAACTCACACCCCAGAAGTGACTCGAACCCATACTCCCAGAAGCAACGTAACTGGTATGTACAAGTCGCCTTAATCCACTTGACCATCACGACCGGACAAAATGAGGTGATAGCCTAAGCTATTTGAACCACCCCACCGCCGGCACTCGGATAGTAATCTTGGGCATAGCATTTTACCAAATCACCTCATTCTTCGGGGCACATGTGAGGAACACAAATGCGAACAAGCCTGAATGGTCCCCAGGACAATATGCAACTGAAAACAATTATGTCCGGTCGTGATGGTCAAGTGGATTAAGGCGTCTTGTACATACCAGTTGCGTTGCTCCTGGGAGTATGGGTTCGAGTCACTTCTGGGGTGTGAGTTTTCAGTTATATATATATATATATATATATATATATATATATATATATATATATATATGTCGTTCCTAGTAGCCAGAACGCACTTCTCAGCCTACAATGCAAGGCCCGATTTGCCTAGTAAGCCAAGTTTTCATGAATTAATATAATTTCTCAATTTTTTTTTTTATGAAATGATAAAGCTACCCATTTCATTATGTATGAGATCATTTTTTTTTTATTGGAGTTAAAATTAACGTAGATATATGACCGAACCTAACCAACCCTACCTAACCTAACCTAACCTATCTTAATAGGTTAGGTTAGGTTAGGTGGCCGAAGAGGTTAGGTTAGGTTAGGTAGGTTAGGTAGTCGAAAAACAACTAATTCATGAAAACTAGGCTTATTAGGCAAATCGGGCCTTGCATAGTAGGCAGAGAAGTGCGTTCTGGCAACTAGGTAAGACATATATATATATATATATATATATATATATATATATATATATATATATATATATATATATATATATGTCGTACCTAGTAGCCAGAACGCACTTCTCAGCCTACTATTCAAGGCCCGATTTGCCTAATAAGCCAAGTTTTCCTGAATTAATATATTTTCTCTAATTTTTTTCTTATCAAATGATAAAGCTACCCATTTCATTACGTATGAGGTCAATTTTTTTTTATTTGAGTTAAAATTAACGTAGATATATGACCGAACCTAACCAACCCTACCTAACCTAACCTAACCTATCTTTATAGGTTAGGTTAGGTTAGGTAGCCGAAAAAGTTAGGTTAGGTAGTCGAAAAACAACTAATTCATGAAAACTTGGCTTATTAGGCAAATTGGGCCTTGCATAGTAGGCATAGAAGTGCGTTCTGGCTACTAGGTACGACATATATATATATATATATATATATATATATATATATATATATATATATATATATATATATATATATATATATATATATATATGTCGTACCTAGTAGCCAGAACTCACTTCTCAGCCTACTATTCAAGGCCCGATTTGCCTAATAAGCCAAGTTTTCCTGAATTAATATATTTACTATAATTTTTTTCTTATGAAATGATAAAGCAACCCTTTTCTCTATGTATGAGGTCAATTTTTTTTTATTGCAGTTAAAATTAACGTAGATATAGGACCGAACCTAACCAACCCTACCTAACCTAACCTAACCTATATTTATAGGTAAGGTTAGGTTAGGTAGCCAAAAAAAGCTAGGTTAGGTTAGGTTAGGTAGGTTAGGTAGACGAAAAAAACATTAATTCATGAAAACTTGGCTTATTAGGCAAATCGGGCCTTGAATAGTAGGCTGAGAAGTGCGTTCTGGCTATTAGGTACGACATATATATATATATATATATATATATATATATATATATATATATATATATATATATATATATATATATATATATATATATATATATATATATATATATATATATATATATATATATATATGTCGTACCTAATAGCCAGAACGCACTTCTCAGCCTACTATTCAAGGCCCGATTTGCCTAATAAGCCAAGTTTTCATGAATTAATGTTTTTTCGTCTACCTAACCTACCTAACCTAACCTAACCTAGCTTTTTTTGGCTACCTAACCTAACCTTACCTATAAATATAGGTTAGGTTAGGTTAGGTAGGGTTGGTTAGGTTCGGTCATATATCTACGTTAATTTTAACTCCAATAACATAAAATTGACCTCATACATAGAGAAAAGGGTTGCTTTATCATTTCATAAGAAAAAAAATATAGTAAATATATTAATTCAGGAAAACTTGGCTTATTAGGCAAATCGGGCCTTGAATAGTAGGCTGAGAAGTGAGTTCTGGCTACTAGGTACGACATATATATATATATATATATATATATGTCGTACCTAGTAGCCAGAACTCACTTCTCAGCCTACTATGCAAGGCCCGATTTGCCTAATAAGACTAGTTTTCATGAATTAATGTTTTTTCGACAACCTAACCTACCTAACCTAACCTAACCTAACGTTTTTGGCTACCTAACCTAACCTAACCTATAAAGATAGGTTAGGTTAGGTTAGGTAGGGTTGGTTAGGTTCGGTCATATATCTACGTTAACTTTAACTCCAATAAAAAAAAATTGACCTCATACATAATGAAATGGGTAGCTTTATCATTTCATAAGAAAAAAATTAGAGAAAATATATTAATTCAGTAAAACTTGGCTTATTAGGCAAATCGGGCCTTGCATAGTAGGCTGAGAAGTGAGTTCTGGCTACTAGGTACGACATATATATATATATATATATATATATATATATATATATATATATATATATATATATATATATATATATATATGTCGTACCTAATAGCCAGAACGCACTTCTCAGCCTACTATTCAAGGCCCGATTTGCCTAATAAGCCAAGTTTTCATGAATTAATGTTTTTTCGTCTACCTAACCTACCTAACCTAACCTAACCTAGCTTTTTTTGGCTACCTAACCTAACCTTACCTATAAATATAGGTTAGGTTAGGTTAGGTAGGGTTGGTTAGGTTCGGTCATATATCTACGTTAATTTTAACTCCAATAAAATAAAATTGACCTCATACATAGAGAAAAGGGTTGCTTTATCATTTCATAAGAAAAAAATTATAGTAAATATATTAATTCAGGAAAACTTGGCTTATTAGGCAAATCGGGCCTTGAATAGTAGGCTGAAAAGTGAGTTCTGGCTACTAGGTACGACATATATATATATATATATATTTATATATATATATATATATATATATATATATATATATATATATATATATATATATATATGTCGTACCTAGTAGCCAGAACGCACTTCTCAGCCTACTATACAAGGCCCGATTTGCCTAATAAGCCAAGTTTTTCTGAATTAATATATTTTCTCTAATTTTTTTTCTTATGAAATGATAAAGCTAACTATTTCATTATGTATAAGGTCAATTTTTTTTTATTGGAGTTAAAATTAATGTAGATATATGACCGAACCTAACCAACCCTACCTAACCTAAGGGGTGCCTCATAGCCTGGTGGATAGCGCGCAGGACTCCTGATTCTGTGGCGCGGGTTCGATTCCCGCACGAGGCAGAAACAAAAGGGCAAAGTTTCTTTCACCCTGAATGCCCCTGTTACCTAGCAGTAAATAGGTACCTGGGTGTTAGTCAGCTGTCACGGGCTGCTTCCTGGGGGTGGAGGCCTGGTCGAGGACCGGGCCGCGGGGACACTAAAGCCCCGAAATCATCTCAAGATAACCTCAAGATAACCTAACCTAACCTATCTTTGTAGGTTAGGTTAGGTTAGGTAGATTTCTCTGGCGATGGTTTTGTTGTGGGAAGGGATTATATGTTCCTTAATGGAGCCCTGTTGCTTATGCATCGTTAAACGCCAGAGAAATCCTAGTAAACAACACAGAAATCATCGATAGATACAGGGATAGCAGACGGCTTGACGTTTGCGAGGCACTGCACATTAGGAAGTCAACACCAGCAATCAACAGCCAATTAATGCACAACTATATTCTACCCACCTCAAGACTCCGCTCCAATATAGAAGCATCAAAAAATATGGACCAATTGGCTTTCTACAATCACTTCCATTTCAATACCCATTGTTTCGTGTTCTGTCTTGTGTTGATGAAATTAATACCTTATTAAATACCACCTCACCCCATCCACCTCACTCAAATGTAGATATAAACAAATCGGAGATATGTAAGTTCTATTCAGTTGTGTATGTGTAAAGTCTTTGAAAATGTAATAAGTTTTACGAAACGCGCTCAAGTGTCGCGTCAGACTAGAAATAAAAATGAATTTTGGAGAATTGATTTTTGAATTACCTCCAACAGTGAAAAGAAATGTACGAAAGATTGAGAAAATTCGTGTTAGAATTATTAATCTTACTTTTTCGGTCATATTTAATAATATATGTCTACAGGAAAGACTGCTACCAAAATATACTAATATTAAAGCGCACGACCCAGCAGCAAGGAATCAAGCCTTCACGATAAAATATCGCCAGGATCTGATTCGTGATCAGATATACAAGGCAGAGAATGAAATCAAAGACAACAAAACGCAACTACTTCATGCTACAAACGAGTGGAGAAATAGCAACATCGACGAAAGTATCCGTACCCGCATTGAACAACACCTCGACATCCTCACAGACCGACATCACCTCAGCACTGAAACAAGGATTATCAAGAAACTAACAACATTATATGGAGGACCTATGGCAATTCCACGACCAAGAGATGGCTTCCTGAACCTTGCAGGAATTAACCTCACTGAGGACCAAGTCACTCTCCTAAATCTGGGCATAAACTGTCACGTTATGTCCAGACCGAGTGAGATGGCCCGGAAAGTAGAGTTGGAAATTCTGTTGGACGACATATTCGACCTCGAGACACAAAAGAAGGTCACTATCAAAGATACCTTACAAGCAGAACTTATTGCAGAAGGAGGAAAGAATCGAGGCAATTACAGAAGCACCATACTGTCCCCCGAGCTCAAAGCGGCAGCTAAAAGCCTTCGTGAGAACAAGTAGATAGTTGTCAGGAGAGGTGACGAGTCGCCAATATATGTCATTCTTAAAAAATACGAATATCTGGCGAAAATGAACCTCATACTCTCGACCAAACTAAGTTCCAAAGGGTAACGAAGGACACTACAGCCGAATTAAAAGCAAAGGTCAACAAACTGATCGAAACTGTGAACGCCAAGAAATCCGGACTCCACCTGCCAAAGATCATTGGGGAATATAAACCTGGATATGCGTATGGAAATGTCAAGACACACAAGCCTGGAAACCCACTTCGGCCAATCATTAGCCAGATACCCACACCCACGTACAGACTGGCGAAGCGACTCAATGGCCAGTTGACTCCTTATGTTCCTTGCGCCTTCAGCCTGAAGTCTCCAAAGGAATTTGTTGACTTACTGCGGGGCACACGGGCCACAGGGATAAGAGCCTCGTTGGACGTAGAATTGCTGTTTACCAACGTACCTGTGGACGAGACAATCGGGATGATAGCCGACAGAGTGTATCGTGATCCAGCCTGTACTCCTCTTGACATACCAGAAAATATTCTGAGGAAACTACTCCAAGCTTGTAATAAAGAGGCACCCTTCTTGAGCCCGGATGGGCACATGTATAAGCAAGTAGATGGGGTCGCCATGAGTTCTCCCCTAGGTGTCCTGTTTGCAAACTTCTACATGGGTACCATCGAGCAAAAAGTCTTAGTCGACATGAACTTGAAACCGGCCATATACTGCAGGTATGTTGACGACATTTTTACACAGGTACCTGATGTCAGACATCTGCAGGAGCTGAAGGAGGCATTTGAGCAGAGTTCCGTGCTGCGTTTCACTTACGAGATGGAAAAGGATGGGAAGCTGCCCTTTCTAGATGTAACAGTCATGGAAAAGAGCGGAGGTTTCCACACTGCAGTCTACACTAAGGAAACGAACATAGGAATGTGCCTAAATGCCAACAGCGACTGCCCAGACAGGTACAAGAGGAGTGTTGTTAACGCATATGTCGACCGTGCTCTCAGCCACAGCTCAGAATGGAAGCAAGTCGACGAAGAACTCTGTAGGGTAAGGCAGGTCCTAGTCAACAACGGCTTCTCCAATGGTTTCGTCGAAGACATCAAAAGAAGGAAAGTGAAACGCCATGCAACCTCTGAAGAGACAACTAACACAACACCTATACCCCTTATTAGACTATTTTACAGGAACTTCTTTCCCACAGTTCATAAAATGGAGGAAAGGGTCCTGAAAGATATTGTTAATAGAAACGTTATCCCTACAGACAAAAATCAGAGGATACAACTGACGATTTACTATAAAACCAGAAAAATGGCCAGCCTACTCATGAGAAACTCTCCAGACACAAAGCAGAACGCTTGAAAAGAGACCAACGTCGTCTATGCCTTCAAATGCCCAATTGGGGACTGTAAGCTCCAAAAAACCCAGTATATAGGCAAGACAACAACATCTCTTTCTAGGTGTTTAACGATGCATAAGCAACAGGGCTCCATTAAGGAACATATAATCTCTTCCCACAACCAAACCATCGCCAGAAAAATCCTAGTAAACAACACAGAAATCATCGATAGATACAGCGATAGCAGACGGCTTGACGTTTGCGAGGCACTGCACATTAAGAAGTCAACACCAGCAATCAACAGCCAATTAATGCACAACTATATTCTACCCACCTCAAGACTCCGCTCCAATATAGAAGCATCAAGAAATATGGACCAATAGGCTTTCTACAATCACTTCCATTTCAATACCCATTGTTTCGTGTTCTGTCTTGTGTTGATGAAATTAATACCCTATTAAATACCACCTCACCCCATCCACCTCACTCAAATGTAGATATAAACAAATCGGAGATATGTAAGTTCTATTCAGTTGTGTATGTGTAAAGTCTTTGAAAATGTAATAAGTTTTACGAAACGCGCTCAAGTGTCGCGTCAGACTAGAAATAAAAATGAATTTTGGAGAATTGATTTTTGAATTACCTCCAACAGTGAAAAGAAATGTACGAAAGATTGAGAAAATTCGTGTTAGAATTATTAATCTTACTTTTTCGGTCATATTTAATAATATATATATATATATATATATATATATATATATATATATATATATATATATATATATATATATATATATATATATATATATATATTGTGACGATAATCTCCTTCAAGAGAGATTGAGCCTGCTCTTCCCTCCTAAGTTCGTCCCTATACAACAATACAACTAATATGGAAGAAATATCCAACAAGTACAACACCAAGGTTTGCCCAGAGAGCAAACGTATTCAGCACCAGGAACACCTGCTCCGCCTCCGCCACTCGAACCAGCGAACTACCTGTCCGCCGCCTGCTCATCGCTGATTGGCTGGTGCCCAGTCGCACCTGCTCCCTCCACCCGCCACACTAGCTGATGTCTGGGGCCAACACGACCTACAGCCCTCAGCATATCCCGTACTTTCCACAAGTTAACACGTCTCATTGGTAGACTAAGCTCTGGCTTACGTGTACTAAGAGAGGTGGCAGCTTAAAGCCAATATTTCTGCACCCATATATCTCCTTGTATATTATTCACTTTGTTATTACTCACTTGTCTTAACGTAACTTTTCATTTTGCCAGTGATTATTCTTATTATTTTGTTTGATTGATTTATGTTACAATTTTTATGTCCATTTTATTCATGTTTTGCTTTTCTAACGTAATTAAAATTTCATTGTTAAATTTACTTGTGTTTTATGTGTCTTCCCATTACCTTACCACAGACGAAGTTCCAGATTTTCTCTTTTCTGTTTCTTTATGTGACGAGGCCATACCCCTAGCTTTTGAAACAGCCGAACACCAACGCGTTACCGTCACATATTAAGTGGTGGCCTGTCCGGGAGCTTCACTCAGGTACTGGTGCCAAGTAGTAATTAATGGTAAGCGTATTTAACTTTGGTAACGTAGCTTTTACTATTTTTCATATTAAATTTCATTTTTTATATGGTGCGGTGTGTATTGTGCATTACGAGAGTAGCATATGGTGAAGGTGAGACAACTTTGGATTACGTTTTGACTGTAGGCCTCAGTCATACTCTTAATTGGTCATCTCTCCCTCCGTGTTATTACTCGTGTTTACCATCTTTTATCCCTTGGATATTTCTCATATTTTCGACAGATCATCATATTGGTACCCTGGTACCGTGGTCTGCCCCGGGTCAAGTGCACCTAATCTTCTGCAATCTGACTGTAGGAGGACAAAGAGGGCCATAGTTCCTCTAGCTCGAACTTTAGTTGCTGAATTGGGACCTCAGCAGCAGTTCTCGTTACCAGTTGACACCTCGCACCCCTACACGTCAGTCAGAGATGATGATACATACAATGGTAGGGAATTAGCTTTCTTTTCAGAGCACAAAAGTTCGCTAATTCTGTAAGTATCATATTAATTTCAGTAGGAAAGACTTGCTTATGTCCTATAGAGACTCGGCAAGGTATGCCTACATCCTTGGACTACCAATTTTACTTTTGAGGCAATTAACTGTTTCATTTGTTTTCGAAACTCAGTTTCATTTGTTTAGTAGGATTTTCTTGCCCTTATCCTCTTACATGAGTACCGGGTACAAGATTTCCTGCGCCCTTGATTTAAATTAATCATTTAACATCTTGTACTTAACTTTAATTGTTAAAGATTCCACAGGATAGGTACCAGTTGCCACGTTGTCCTGTTTCTGACATTCACTATATAACGGTATATTCGTTGTACATTTATTTGCTAATTTCACCATGTTTCGTCTCCAAGCTTTCCGTGCAGATCCAGCTGGTACAATTGGGACTTTAAGTCATGCCAAGAGAGCTGAATTACAAACTCTTGCACATGAGTATCAACTAACAGTTCCCTACCAAGCCAACAAGAGTGAAATGCACAACCTGTTGCTGGATCATTTCTTAGAGCAAGTTAAGATAGACTCTGAAACTCATGAAACTTACTATATTGCAGATAAAACTGATTTGGCGACGATGAAACTCAAACTAGAGCTGGCCAAGATTGAACGTGAGCAGCAAAGGGAAGCAGCTGCCATACGAAGGGAAGAACAAGAACTTGAGGCTGCCTTGAGGAAGGAAGAACACGAACAAGAAATCGCCCTCAAGGAACGTGAACTCGCCCTCAAGGAACGTGAAACTGCCTTGAAGAAAGAAGAACAGGAACGTGAACTCGCCCTCAAGGAACGTGAAACTGCCTTGAAGAAAGAAGAACACGAACGTGAACTCGCCCTCCAGGAACGTGAGGTTGCAATGCTCCAGGAGCGGGGAACGAGTACAGCTTGAAACAAAACAACGCGAGTTGGAGATGCAACGCGAACATGACAAGCAACAAGCGACTCTGGCTCTAGAGTGTCGTCAACAAGAATTCGCGTTGGAAACTTCACACCTCGCTCAACGCCAGCAAGCTACTGCCAATCTTCCCGTCAGTTTTAATATATCACATGCAAGTAAGTTGATGCCATCCTTTGTAGAAGCAGAAGTTGACGTGTTTTTCACCACCTTTGAAACCCTTGCTAATCAACTCAGTTGGCCTGTCGACAAATGGGCCACACTTCTCAGAGTCCATCTTACAGGTAGAGCTGCAGTCACACTCAGTACTTTGGCGTCTGAGAATGACTACCAGACTCTGAAACAAGCAGTGTAGGACGCCTACCTCCTCTCCACAGAAAGTTATCGAAGGAAATTCCGTGACCACCTGAAGGCAAGTACCACTACCTTCCTCGAGTTTGCTAACACAAAACGGAGATATTTCATGAAATGGCTGGAAGCAGCACATGTCTCTACTTTTACAGAACTCGTCAACCTGATGCTAGTTGAAGAATTCTTGAGGCGTGTGCCGCCTCCTGTCCGTCTATACTTAGCAGATAAAGAAGAAACCGACTACCTGAAGTGTGCTAAGTCGGCTGACACTTACAGCCTCATCCACCGGCTGACACCCGAACCATCCTCCAGTAAGAAGTCGTGGTACAGTTACGAGAAAGCGAGTACCGATCAGGCTGGCTCGCAATTGTACTGCAAGTATTGTAGACTCTATGGACATACCATAGACAAGTGTGGTAAGTCTCAATACAAAGGAACTACTGACACACAGAAACCCAAACCAACTCCTCCTAAGTCCGGTAAGCCTGTGATGAATGTTGGTGTTCATGTTAATGATCTTTCTCTTTTCAGTAACCACCTGTATACTGGAACTGTCTCTGCCAACGGTTCAAATCCGGAGGGACGTTTCAAATTGAAAATCTTGAGGGACACAGCGGCTCTTCAATCCATCATCTTGAAGTCGGCTGTGCCCAACATCGCCTACACCGGAGAAACTGTCTTCATCACTGACCTCACTGCTACCACTCCTTATCCTCTCGCCAGAGTCCACCTGGATTGTCCCTACGTGAACGGAGAAGTCCAAGTCGCCGTCAGGGAAAAGCCTTTTCCCATGCCTGGAGTGCAACTTCTCCTAGGCAACGACTTGGCAGAAGACCTGCAACCGACCAACCTGATCGTCATGGACAAACCCCAGGTGTGTACCTCTGTGCCAATTAACCCTATATTCGAGTATGTTCCAGCAGAGGTTCAAGAGAGTGATGAAGTTTCTCCTCCGGTTCTAGTGACCACCCGTGCACAAGCTGCACGACCACAGCCAGCTGACTCTACTGCTACCGCTGTCCCTCAAGACCCTCAGAAACCACCCCCTCGAATCTGACCAAGTTGGAGTTCCGTAAGTTGCAGAGGGAAGGTCTTACCTTAATACCATTGTTTTTCCAGGCTGAGACTCAACCCGACAGTATTCCTGGGTTCTTCCTAGAGAACGACTTGCTCTACCGCAGATATAGACCCAGTAAACTGAAGGAGGAGGACGATTGGGCCAACATCGAACAACTTGTGATTCCTACCAGCCTGCGGCCCATTATTCTACACCTGGCCCACGGAGCACTCTCCCACTACGGATTCAACAAGACTTACCATGGAATTCGTCAAGACTACTACTGGCCAGGTATGGTAAATAGCGTCAAACAGTACGTAAAACAGTGTCATACATGTCAGATGGCAGGCAAACCGAACATCTCCATTCCCAGAGCGCCACTGATTCCCATACAGGTGCCTGCGGAACCTTTCCACAGACTTATTATAGACTGTGTTGGTCCTTTACCTCGGACCAGTTCAGGTAACGCCTATATCTTAACCATCCTGTGTCCTACCACCAGATTTCCAATAGCAGTTCCAGTGAATAACATCACGGCTGCTACGGTTGTAAAGCATTTATTGAAGATCTTCACTCAATATGGATTTCCCAGGGAGATTCAGAGCGACTGTGGTACCAACTTCACCAGTGATCTCTTCAAAAGGACACTGCAGGAGTTCAACATCAAACAGGTATTGTCCAGCCCTATCATCCTGCTTCACAGGGTTCTCTTGAGCGTAGTCATCAGACTATCAAAGCACTCCTGAAAAAGTTTTGTAGTTAAACCTCTAAGGATTGGGATAAGCAAATTGATTTGATAATGTGCATATATAGAAGTCTTCCCAATGAGTCCCTAGGAGTATCTCCTTATGAGATGCTCTACGGCCGTAAGTGCCGTACTCCCCTCAAGGCTTTCAAAGACTCTCTACGAGATGCCACCTTCAGTGAGCATCAGAATGTGCCCCAGTTTCTTCAAAACCTTCAACACATTCTAGAGAGAGTCCACAGTTTTGCCCATGATAATCTATAGAAAGCACAGGAGAGGATGAAGACTCATTGCGACCAGACCAGCAAAGTAAGAAAATTTAAGCCGGGAGACTTCGTGCTAGCATACTTCCCTATCCCAGGTTCTCCTTTACAAAACAGGTTTTCAGGACCCTACCGCATCAAGGAGTGCAGAAACAACCATAACTACGTTCTCGAGACTCCAGATAGGCGGCAGAAGACCCAGCTGTGCCACGTCAACCTCCTGAAGCAATATAATGGTACTCCTCCCACTGTCATGATAAACTATTCTACCTTCACAGAACCCTACATCCACAGTGAGACCTTCCCAGCTTCTCCTCCCGAAAGCACTGACAAGGAGTCAGCGCTTTCTAATTCCGAAATCCTTAATGATCTTCCCAAATACTTTCAGGATAATCATAGTGCACCTCTTGTCAAGATCTTCAGAGAACATCAGGAGTTGTTCCGAGATGACCCCCAAGAGTGTAATGTTACCCAGCACGACATCCAACTGCTCCCCGACACCCGGCCTATTCGTCAACCCTTCTACCGAATCAGCCCTAGCAAGAAGGAAGTCATGCGTGCTGAGGTGCAGTACCTCTTGGATCATGGACTGGCTACACCTTGTGAGTCCCCCTGGGCCTCACCCTGTATCTTGGTGCCCAAACCCCAAGGTAAGGTGCGGTTATGTACTGACTATCGTAAATTGAATAACGTAACAGTCAAGGATGCTTACCCCTTGCCAAGGATAGATGACATCCTTGACGCCATTGGCAATGCCCAGTACTTGTCCCAAGTGGACTTGCTGAAGGGGTACTATCAAGTGTGTCTAACGGAGCGAGCTAAAGAGATATCTGCCTTTATCACTCCTTTTGGACTTTTCAGATATGAACGCCTTCCTTTCGGACTATGTAATGCCCCGGCCACCTTTCAGAGAGCTGTCAACCGTGTCATCCAGGGCTTGGATAACACATACGCCTACCTGGATGATATCGTCGTAGCATCCAACACCTGGAGTGAACATCTGCTCCAGCTGCGACGTCTGTTCTCCAATCTCCTGACAGCCGGCCTCACCATCAACTTGGGCAAGTCCACATTCGCGAAAGGTAAAGTGCGTTATCTGGGTCATGTTATTGGGAGTGGCAGCCTAGCTCCGTTAAACTCACACACCCAAGCCATCCAACATTATCCACAGCCTACCACCAGGAAGCAGCTCCAGCGCTTCCTTGGTCTTGCCTCCTACTACCGTAGGTTTGTGAGAAATTTCAGAACAGTCGCCACACCTCTAATACTATTAACCAGTCCCAAGCAACGGTATAAGTGGACAATGCAGCAAACAGTTGCTTTCGAACAACTCAAATTCCTCCTCTGTTCTAATCCCATTCTCGCCTCGCCAGATATCACCAAGCCTTTCGTCCTTCATGTCGACGCCAGTGGTACCGGCGTTGGTGGTGTCCTGATGCAACAACGAGGCGAGGAGGTTCTACCTGTCAGCTACTACAGCTACAAATTGAAACCACACCAGAGGAACTACAGCACTATTGAAAAGGAGCTACTATCCATCGTCCTGAACCTCCAACACTTCGCTCCGTACCTACAAGGCGCAGAGGTCTACAACCATCTTCTCAGACCACAACCCTCTCCGCTTCCTACATCAAGCCCAATTCACTAACCAGCGTCTTCTATGATGGGCTTTGTATTTACAAGATTTCAACCTGGAGATCCGCTATATCAAGGGGTCTGACAACATCATAGCCGATGCCCTCTCCAGAGTTTATGAAGTAGAAGCGACTCCATCTATTACTCCACCACATAACGACGTACTTCTTCCAGAACTGCAGGCTTCGGGGGAGAGTTGTGACGATAATCTCCTTCAAGAGAGATTGAGCCTGCTCTTCCCTCCTAAGTTCGTCCCTATACAACAATACAACTAATATGGAAGAAATATCCAACAAGTACAACACCAAGGTTTGCCCAGAGAGCAAACGTATTCAGCACCAGGAACACCTGCTCCGCCTCCGCCACTCGAACCAGCGAACTACCTGTCCGTCGCCTGCTCATCGCTGATTGGCTGGTGCCCAGTCGCACCTGCTCCCTCCACCCGCCACACTAGCTGATGTCTGGGGCCACCACGACATACAGCCCTCAGAATATCCCGTGCTTTCCACAAGTTAACACGTCTCATTGGTAGACTAAGCTCTGGCTTACGTGTACTAAGAGAGGTGGCAGCTTAAAGCCAATATTCCTGCACCCATATATCTCCTTGTATATTATTTACTTTGTTATTACTCACTTGTCTTAACGTAACTTTTCATTTTGCCAGTGATTATTCTTATTATTTTGTTTGATTGATTTATGTTACAATTTTTATGTCCATTTTATTCATGTTTTGCTTTTCTAACGTAATTAAAATTTCATTGTTAAATTTACTTGTGTTTTGTATGTCTTCCCATTACCTTACCTCAGACGAAGTTCCAGATTTTCTCTTTTTTGTTTCTTTATGTGACGAGGCCATACCCCTAGCTTTTGAAACAGCCGAACACCAACGCGTTACCGTCACAATATATATATATATATATATATATATATATATATATATATATATATATATATATATATATATATATATATATATATATATATATATATACATGTATATATATATGTATACATATATACATATATGTATACATGTCAACCCGTTCTCACACAAGACAGCACATATATGACTTAATGCTTAAAGTCAATATGTTGAATATGATTTAGTACATATGTGATATATTTCCAGTTACCTTTTTTACCAAGGCTCAAACTCTTCCTCACGTACCAATTTACGTGTCACAGTACCCGTCCATCAACGTAGATAGCAGAATAGTCGTGATTGGTTCAATTATAAGGAAAATTGTAGTTTTCAGGTCCCACATGGGTTGTGAAATTTACCTACTATTGTCCATGCTCTTAGAATATTACAGATCAGCTACTTCCTATTGAAGGCTCGTAGTTTTGTTTTGAGAAATATTAGTTGTTCTTAGTAAATTATAATAAGCACTATAAATTATTACATAGAATAACAGTGCGTCACCAATCAATATTATATACCATAGTTTGCGCTTTAAAAATCTTTAAAGAATGTTTTGTAGGAACGCTAACAGAAAACGATGTTACATTGGAATGTCTATGGGGTAAACTACTGCAAACTTGGGGATCACTTCCACCCACAGGAAGGGAATGGGGTCCAATACCATCCACTGGATGTGTATGGCGTCCACTACCACCGACAGGATGGGTATGGGGCTCGCAACCACCCACAGGATGGGTATGGGGTCCAATACCACCCACAGGATGAGTATGGCGTCCACTATCACCCACAGGATGGGTATATGGGGCTCCAACCACCCACAGAATAAGTATGGGGTCCAATAACACCCACTGGATGTGTATGGCGTCCATTGCCGCCCACAGGATGAGTATAGGGTCCAGTATCGCCCACAGGATTAGTATATAGAGTCCACTGCCGCCCACAGGGTCGGTAAAGGGTCCACTACCGCCCACAGGGTTGGTAGGGGGTCAACTGGGCATATTTAAATTTAAAGCGAAGATACGTGTACTTTTATAATAGCCGGACAGATTGATCGACCGAGCAACTCTCTCTCAGAACAATGTTTATTTCAAGTGAATTCGTTAATAAACATATATGTTTTATATGTCTCAAGAAAGGCAGACATATAAGCTTCACTTTAAACACTTTACCATAGACATATTTAAAGTTCTAATGAAGATACATGAATTTAAAAAATTACGGAGCTCCCACCCCGTACAGACGGAACGACAGAGCAACTCTCTCTCAAATCAATGTTTATTTCACGTAAATTCGTTAATAAACACAAATGTTTTGTATGTCTTAAGCAAGATAGAAATAAGAGCTTCATTTTAAATACATTACAATAGACATATTTATAGCTCAAGTGAAGATACATATGTTTTTATAGTAGCGCTCAGTATAGCTTGTCGGGCATGGAGTGCAGACGCCTACGCACTTGCAGATATATTGTATAATTAACAAAGATACGCTAATAAAGCCTAAAATCTTATATGCCTCCAGAAAGACCGAGATATGAACATTATTATGATTTCACCAAATGAAATATATCATGTTCGAGAACAAAGATATATCAGTTTTAAATTAAGTTTCGACTCTTGCTCGGGCGAGAGAGATGGGGCGACTCTCGCCCCATCTATTGGAGATTCTGTCCACTAAAGACCCAAAGCTACTTAAACCCTCCTAGCATTATTTAAGTAATGAAGTAATATGGTATATTTACTATAATGTGGGTGCTGAATGCAGAACATGAGAAAACATATTTACTCCAAACTAATATAATTTCATTATGAAATAAGTAAATAAGTAGCATCAAAGGAAGTCGACGGTCCAAGCGTCAATGTTGTGGAGCGACTTATCCAAGATATATCGTTGTTTGGAAAGTGTTTGTTGGCATATCCAGTTGTCGCACTTCTCTGCACAAATTATCACAAATTTAAATTATAATGTTAACAAGTAGAATACGTATTTTTAATAAAATCTAACATAACTAGCCAGAAAACATTTAACATTTATTAAAAAAATATATGTTTGGAAGTTAAATCGACTTAATAGGACAATAGTTTTGTTATATATACTCGTTATTCGTTGACATGCGTTCGCTACTTAAACTACCATGTACTGTACTTATGTAAAATCTCCCATGTCAAGTTCAAGTTCAAGTATGTTTATTGAGATAAACAATAAATACATCTCAAAGGGATTGTTACGGACCCGAGCCCGACGTCCGAGCACGGAGCAGTGACGACCGCGCCATCTGTGGGTCAGCTCCCGAAACCCCCTCCAAATGGACGACGACACCTGGTGAGGACGAGGCGTACTGGCTACGAGGGCCAGTTTCCAGTCCTGTTCAGGTCACAACACAGCCGCTGCTGACCTCTGGTGAGGTGGTGCTCAGACGACAACGCCATCTATGGAGTGGATACGTCGGGCGTTTGGGTCTGAGCCTGTAAGTGAGGTGTTTTAGTGTGTCCCTGTTACTGATGACGTGTCTGCTTACAGAGTCGACCTGGGACTGCTGTAAAGGAAGTTGAGTCAGTCTACCCAAGGCGCCCGTCCCCATACCAAGTGCTTTGCTGCAGCAGCTGTGAGTCGCCTCCCGGAGGAACACTGTGGTGTTACCCTGCCAGTGAAGTGGCAGTTGAAGGATTGTCGTACCCTGGACCGACTGGCGGAGACGATTGACCACTGGGGTATTGTGGACAGGAGAGTGATCTGTGGTATCACACGAGGCTCCTGACTAGGGCGCTACCCTAGTATCGCTCGTGGAGTGGCCTGAACAGCGTTGCTGATCCGGAACCTGCCAGCAGTCTGCTGGACTTGTGGTTGACGGCCTCCACGGCGGTGCCCCCAGTGGAACTGTGTTTTGACTGGCCTGTGGCCGGGGTAGACTCAGCTTCTCGAAGAATTCGTCGTGAGGCCACGAGAGCACCGAGGGCTTGACACCGAGAGGATCCAGAGTCTTCAGAAGAAGACGACAGTGTAAATAAGTGTTTATACCCCTTCCCCCGTGTAATCTTTTTATATATTATTTATTGGTGGCGGTTATTATATTATATTAAGTTTTTGCCTTTCTTTCCCTTCCCCTTTTAGTTTACTCTCGTTACTGATCACATCCCTTGAAAGCCACTACTGGCTTGGGGCCGGATACCTTTCCTCTAACAACATCAGAGTAAGAACCCAGTTGCGACCCGAGAGGGCCGTAACAGGGATAGAGTAGCTTAGGCTATTTCTACCCCCCTCTACTTCAAGTCCCTCAAGGGGCGCACAAATTCAGTGAGTACAAATAGACAAATAACATTACAAGAATCCCATTTAATCTCCCATGTCTCTTCGCTCATCTCACCGAACCCTACAGGCTCTGTGATATATTGTTTAATTAATTGAGATTCACAAATAAAGCTGATAATTGTATCTGTTAACAAAAAGGCAGAGCTTAGTTTAGTTCATTTATTATGCACCCCATACCCATCCTATGGGCGATAGTGGAGTGTTACAGAGGCACATAATGGGCTCAGGGACTAAGCCCCACAATTCATATAGCCAAGGAAGTTATAACCTTGATAAGCTAGTTACAAAAGTCAATGCACATTGTCACATCAACAATGGGCTCGAGACCGACCACAAGTACAGTTTATAATTTAAGCAACTGACATATATGGAGGGCTAGTGTCACAATTGATATGTTTATCCTACACATAACCCCCTCTCCCCCATCCAATGGGCAGCGGTGGATAGGTTACAATCAAGTCGTTTTTTTGCGTTTTATTTAGAGATTAGATCTTATTGGGTGCGGAAAGATATTCATATTTTAAAGAAGGCTTCTTGGCTGATGCTCTCCATTGATGGAAAATATACAACCTTTGAAAATCAATGTTAGTTTGATCTAGATATTGTAATTAACGCAGTTACCTGGTGTTATTCTTCACCTATATCTTTTTCTGGTTAATCCCTATTTACATTATGCAGTTCAGGTTTCGTCGCCAGACTATAGTTTTTAGTTTAGTTAATTTATCACATAATGGGTTCAGGGACTAAACACACAATTTATTTATCTAAGCAAGTTACAATCTTGAGGAGCTAGCCACAAAATTCATAACACATCGTCACATCAACAACGTGGGTTCGAGATCGACCACAAGTACAGTTTCTAAATTAAGCAAATGCCATATGTGGAGAGCTAGTGTCACAATTGATATGTTTGTCCTGCACATTTCCACAGTGGTTTGCTTGGGTTCTTTTAATTATCTTAGATACCATTGAAGAGAACCTCCTAGGTACTATCGTGTATATATGCTGGTAAGAAGTATAATTATCCTGAGAAATCGTGTAAATTATGTTGTACGAGTGCTTCCAGTTAAGTAACATAGTTCATTTGTGTGCGCGTGCTTGAAGAGGAAATGTTATCCCCCCCCCCCCATTGTAAATATTTGTGGGTTTCAGACCATACGACCGCGGCTTACCCTCGCCGCGGTCGAGGGTAAGAACACCGGATGTATACCCAGTATTACAAGTAAACATTAGCAATAACAATTATGGAAAGTTCCTTCACCTATACATAGACAAGAGACTGAACTTCAGCACCCACATACAACACATAAGGGAATGCTCTGAGAGAGAGAGAGAGAGAGAGGGAGAGTAAAATTATCCACTGAGGTCTGATTAAGTCCTTTTGGGGACCTTAATCATTAGGACGTCCAATGATTAACGCAAAGTGAAGCGTATTCAGATGGTATATTGACAACATTCAGCATATCTCATAATGACCTAGTAGTACTTGGTGCACAAATACCTTTTCCAAAGGAATCGCAAAACATAATTAAACACAACTGTACCGTACAGTGTTATATATTTATTTCAGTTTGAACAATTTTTAACATTAACATTCCAACATTCATTTTAGCAAGTTCTCTCAGAATGACGTGTGGGTTAGCAATGTCAAAGGCTGACTTAAGATCTAGGAAAGTGGTATATGACCTATCAGTATGCAGGGTGAGGAATGTGGTAATACAGTGATGTACACTCTTTCCATGCATAAAGCCATATATCTGGGGAGACAACATATTAATAATTTTGTAAAGGAGACGGGTGAGAACCATCCTCTCAAGACACTTATAGAGACAACTAGTGAGGGAGATTGGGCGAAAAGCACTCGGCTGGAGAGGTTTTGGAATGGGAATAATAACACTGTTGGTCCATGACTTAGGAAGCTCCCCAGTTACATAGCTCATATTATACAATTGAAGAAAGGTATTCCCTGGAACTAGCAGAAGCATATGCAGTATGCCGTCAGTAACTCCATGTCCCCGGGTGATGTAGCTTTGCCTTTATGTAGAGCAGAATCTAGTTTGTATTCAGTAAAAAGCATGTCACAGTCATCCTCTTGATGAAGCATGAAGTCAAGGAACCTTGCCCTATCAGTATATCTATCATTTAATTCATTCTGTGAGGGTAGAGGAAGGCAGTCAAAGCTGGAAGTCGTGGCCCAAGCACCAACAAGCTCATTTGCTCTGTGCAGAGGATTAGGGTACGAGATCTCTGCAGCATTTTTCCCTTTGATCTTGTTGATATCCTTCCATGCCCGACTTAGTGGCGTGTGAGAATTGAGACCACGGACAAAAGTTTCCCAGTCTGTCTGCCTCAGCTCCACCATACGTTCCCTGGCCTTAGCCAGAGCCGCTTGAAAGAGCCGAAGCATTTCAGCAGTGCGGGTCCTTCTACAAGCTAGTTAAATTATTCTGGCAGTGCGTTTTAGTGTCTGCAATTTAGAATCATTATAATAAACATAAGTGCTATGACCAGTGTAATTTGGGTTACGTGGCCTGGACGATGAATCAAGTGATTCTATAAACTGTTCGATAGTACCTGTGAGCTCATTGTTAAAATCTTCAACTGATGAAGGCTCAGATGAACTGCACCAATCTGACACATGAGCAACAAGATTGTCTCGTTGATCGATGGGCACAACCAGCCTCTTCCGCTTGAACACTCCACCAGGGAGGATAGAGCTTCCAATGCTTACAGTGGCTAATATGGCCAGATGATCAGACGCCATAACTGGCACTATTGACGAGGCGCACACGGTGTGGGAGACGTTGAAACCGAGACATAGATCAAGAATACCTCCGTAGATATTTGTCGGTTCAAGGTCACCCACAATCTGTGCATCATCGTGACTACCTAATAGTGACACCAGTTGGTTGCCGTTACGATTACTGAACTGCGAATTACCAATATTCCTATGTCTAGCGTTATAATCACCTTTAATGATGGTAGGCTCAGTCTGAATACAGATAGGAAGGTCAGCATAATTAAAGTTACAAGGAGTCGATTATTTAGTACATAGTTGTTTTTCTCTTAAACTGGATGATAGAGGGGGAGTCTTTAACGTGATTGGGAATACATACATACATACATACATACATACATACATACATACATACATACATACATACATACATACATACATACATACATACATACATACATACATGCGTACAAACATACATACATACATCCATACATACATACATACATACATACATACATACATACATACATACATACATACATACATACATACATACATACATACATACATACATACATGCATACATACATACATCCATACATACATGCATGCGTACATCCCTCCATACATACATACATACATACATACATGCATACATACATACATACATACATACATACATACATACATACATGCATGCGTACATCCATACATACATACATACATACATACATACATACATACATACATACATACATACATACATACATACATACATACATACATACATACATACATGCATACATACATACATACATACATACATACATACATACATACATACATACATGCATGCAAGCATACATACATACATACATACATACATACATACATACATACATACATACATACATACATACATACATGCGTATATAAATACATGCGTATATACATGCGTATATAATTACATACATACATACATACATTACATACATACATACATGCTTGCGTACATACATACATCCATCCATCTATCCATACATACATACATACATGCATACATACATACATACATATATACATACATACATACATACATACATACATACATACATACATACATACATACATACATACATACATACATACATACATACATACATGCATGCATGCGTACATACATACATCCATCCATCTATCCATTCATACATGCATGCATACATACATACATACATACATACATACATACATACATACATACATACATACATGCATGCATACATACATACATACATACATACATACATACATACATACATACATACATACATACACGTCCAGTCAGTATATAGCTATTTCGGGACAAAATCCAATACAGTTTATATTGGTGAGACGCCACTGTGATGAGGAGTTTAAATATCACAGGAACTGTAGGTTAATGTGTGACATAGGTGAGGTTAGATGAAGCATCTACAAGCATCAGCTGGAGGCTGATGGAGTGTTGTGGAGGCTGCTGGTACTATGCCCAGATGTTGGAGGGTGGATTTGACTCTCCCACCCTCCCTCCCCCTCCCCCCCCCCCCACATTGACCGCAGTACGTCTAAGGTTACTTTCCACTCTCGCTTACCAAGGGTATAACCCCCTCCCCCTCCCCAACACACACACATGCATCAGATTCTTAACTTACAATATTTATGATTTACCAATTTATGTTACTACACTGACTCTCAATTTCACAATATTGTATAAACTTTGATGAATCGCTCGTCTATGGGTCATCCAATAATGTTAGCAGACTTCTAGATGTTACCACTGCTAGGTTTAGGCTCAGCTACAAGTACCTCTGGAAGTTTGTAACATCTGATGATGTAGATTTGACTAAATGTAAACTCTATCAGCAGAACTATTCGCATACTTTGCGTCATTATATAATGGAATGTGAAAAATCGCGGAATTTAAAGATAACAACATCAATAGTGTCCATGAAATGTGTAAGTACTTCATTCATAATGATGTGCTGCCCGAAATCTTAGCGAAGTATCCAAAATTTGCTTACTGTAGGTAATGCATACACATGATTGTAAAGCTGCCGCCCAGTTGGGTGGGTGTGGAGCGCATGACTGTAAAGCAGCCGCCCAGTTGGGTGGGTGTGGAGCACATGACTGTAAAGCAGCCGCCCAGTTGGGTGGGTGTGGAGCACATGACTGTAAAGCTGCCGCCCAGTTGGGTGGGTGTGGAGCACATGACTGTAAAGCTGCCGCCCAGTTGGGTGGGTGTGGAGCACATGACTGTAAAGCTGCCGCCCATTTGGGTGGGTGTGGAGCACATGACTGTAAAGCTGCCGCCCAGTTGGGTGGGTGTGGAGCACATGACTGTAAAGCTGCCGCCCAGTTGGGTGGGTGTGGAGCACATGACTGTAAAGCTGCCGCCCAGTTGGGTGGGTGTGGAGCACATGACTGTAAAGCTGCCGCCCAGTTGGGTGGGTGTGGAGCACATGACTGTAAAGCTGCCGCCCAGTTGGGTGGGTGTGGAGCACATGACTGTAAAGCTGCCGCCCAGTTGGGTGGGTGTGCAGCAAGACTAGTAACTGTGTGACTCACCATAAATGTAAAGTGCCTTGTATAGTGACTGTTGTGAGCCTCTTGTTGAATCACTTGTGACACAAAAGATTACTGATGTGTGTATTTGTGGTGGTGATTTAATATGTATGTGTATGTATATATGTATACGTATGAATATGTACATGTATGCATAAGTATGTGTACATTAATAATTTTGTAACTAGCGTCAAAAGATTGTTATTTGCTTAGCTAAACGAACTAGAGGGTTCAGTTCCTGAACCGATTATGTTCCTCTGTAATCCTTTACACCACCGCCCACGGGATGGGTATTATGGGGTGCATAATAAAGAAAGAAAATGAATGGACCGAACCCCACAATTCATTTAGCTAAGCAAGTTGCAATCTTGATGAGCTAGTTACAAAATTCACTATAAGTCGTCACATCATAAATGGGTTCGAGATGGACTACAAGTAGTGCATTACATAATTTATCAGTATTGTGCAGCCTGTGATCCCCGCCTGGCTGGATACTGATACCTAGGTAATTTTCATGTGTACGGACACCGGCAATAAGGTGGTATTATTTATTTAACTTAAGATATATATATTTTTAAATGTTGTCACATTAACGGCTACATCTTCCTTTCTTCTGACATATAGATTTTTAAGATTAATTAAAATATATGGAAACTAATTGTACAATTTATTGGCTGGTGTGCAGGGCTTCACACTCTCATAGCTAGCCATCAAGTAACTATCAAAACGCATACATCTTCGTTTTCACTTCAGTTATATTTATGATAAAGGATTTTAAATGTAGCCTATATTTCTACCTTTCAGATGACATAAATACTTTCGTTAATTACAATATCTAGATCAAACTAACATTGATTTTCAAAAGGTTGTATATTTTCCATCAATGGAGAGCATCAGCCAAGAAGCCTTCTTTAAAATATGAATATCTTTCCTCACCCAATAAGATCTAATCTCTGAATAAAACGCAAAAAACGACTTGATTGTAACCTATCCACCGCTGCACATTGGATGGGGGAGAGGGGGTTATGTGTAGGATAAACATATCAATTGTGACACTAGCCCTCCATATATGTCAGTTGCTTAAATTATAAACTGTACTTGTGGTCGGACTCGAGCCCATTGTTGATGTGACAATGTGCATTGACTTTTGTAACTAGCTTATCAAGATTATAACTTGCTTGGCTATATGAATTGTGGGGCTCAGTCCCTGAGCCCATTATGTGCCTCTGTAACACTCCACTATCGCTCATAGGATGGGTATGGGGTGCATAATAAATGAACTAAAATAAGCTCTGCCTTTTTGATAACATATACAATTATAAGCTTTATTTGTGAATCTCAATTAATTAAACAATATATCAAAGAGCCTGTAGGGTTCGGTGAGATGAGCGAAGAGACATGGGAGATTTTACATAAGTACAGTACATGGTAGTTTAAGTAGCGAACGCATGTCAACGAATAACGAGTATATATAACAAAACTATTGTCCTATGAAGTCGATTTAACTTCCAAACATATATTTTTTTAATAAATGTTAAATGTTTTCTGGCTAGTTATGTTAGATTTTATTAAAAATACGTATTCTACTTGTTAACATTATAATTTAAATTTGTGATAATTTGTGCAGAGAAGTGCGACAACTGGATATGCCAACAAACACTTTCCAAACAACGATATATCTTGGATAAGTCGCTCCACAACATTGACGCTTGGACCGTCGACTTCCTTTGATGCTACTTATTTACTTATTTCATAATGAAATTATATTAGTTTGGAGTAAATATATGTTTTCTCATGTTCTGCATTCAGCACCCACATTATAGTAAATATACCATATTACTTCATTACTTAAATAATGCTAGGAGGGTTTGAGTAGCTTTGGGTCTTTAGTGGACAGAATCTCCAATAGATGGGGCGAGAGTCGCTCCCTTTCTCTCGCCCGAGCAAGAGTCGAAACTTAATTTAAAATTGATATATCTTTGTTCTCGAACATGATATATTTCATTTGTTGAAATCATAATAATGTTCATATCTCGGTCTTTCTGGAGGCATATAAGATTTTAGGCTTTATTAACGTATCTTTGTTAATTATACAATATATCTGCAAGTGCGTAGGCGTCTGCACTCCATGCCCGACAAGCTATACTGAGCGCTACTATAAAGGCATATGTATCTTCACTTGAGCTATAAATATGTCTATTGTAATGTATTTAAAATGAAGCTCTTATTTCTATCTTGCTTAAGACATATAAAACATTTGTGTTTATTAACGAATTTACGTGAAATAAACATTGATCTGAGAGAGAGTTGCTCTGTCGTTCAGTCTGTACGGGGTGGGAGCTCCGTAATTTTTAAAATACATGTATCTTCGTTAGAACTTTAAATATGTCCATGGTAAAGTGTTTAAAGTGAAGCTTATATGTCTGCCTTTCTTGAGACATATAAAACATATATGTTTATTAACGAATTCACGTGAAATAAACATTGTTCTGAGAGAGAGTTGCTCGGTCGATCAATCTGTCCGGGGTTAAAGCTCGGCTATTATAAAAGTACACGTATCTTCGTTTTAAATTTAAATATGCCCATGGTAAGGTATTTAGAATGAAGCTTATATTTATATCTTTCTTGTGACATATAAAACTCTTACGTTTATTAAGGAATCTGTGTGAAATAGGCATGGTTCTGAGATGAATGCTGTGGTTTTCGAGCTCGACGCGCGGCAATGGACGCCATACACATCCAGTGGGTGTTTTTGGACCCTATACCCATTTTATTTGTGGTTGGAGCCCCATACCCATTCTATGGGTGGTTGGAGCCCCATACCCATCCTGTGGGTTGTAGTGGACGCCATACTCATCCTGTGGGTGGTATTGGACCCCCATACCCTTCCTATGGGTGGATGTGATCCCCATACTCATCCTGTGGGTGGATGTGACCCTCATACCCATCCTGTGGGTGGTATTGGACCCCTTTACCACCTAACAGGCGGTAGGTGACAATATACCCATCCTAGCTATAGTTGGTGTAGTAGACACAATACCGTCCTGTTTGCAGTAGTTTACCCCATAGACATTCCAACGTAACATCGTTTTCTGTTAGTGTTCCTACAAAACATCCTTTAAAGATTTGTAAAGCACAAACTATGGTATATAATATTGATTGACGAAGGACTGTTATTCTATGTAATAATTTTTAGTGCATATTATAATTTACTAAGAACAACTAATATTTCTCAAAACAAAACTACGAGCCTTCAATAGGAAGTAGCTGATCTGTAATATTCTAAGAGCATGGACAATAGTAGGTAAATTTCACAACCCATGTGGGACCTGAAAACTACAATTTTCCTTATAATTGAACCAATCACGACTATTCTGCTATCTATGTTGACGGACGGGTACTGTGACACGTAAATTGGTACGTGAGGAAGAGTTTGGGCCTTGGTAAAAAAAGTAACTGGGAATATATCACATATTTACTAATTCATATTCAACATATTGACTTTAAGCATTAAGTCATATATGTGCTGTCATGTGTGAGAACGGGTTGATACATGTATATATATATGTATATGTCGTACCTAGTAGCCAGAACGCACTTTTCAGCCTACTATGCAAGGCCCGATTTGCCTAATAAGCCAAGTTTTCCTGAATTAATTGTTTTTTGACTACCTAACCTACCTAACCTAACCTAACCTAAGGCAGCTAAGTACCCAGTGACCTAAATGTGACCGAAATATTCGACAAAACCTAACCTACTAACTCATCTCGACCTCATTAGTGTTGCTCCCTGGAGGAAGCTAACCTGATGTTTGCTGCTGCCATATCAACGAGTCTACCCCATCTGCTGCATACATCTCTGCTGCTACCATGCCAAACAATTCTAAGCTCGGTAAGGCCGTAAAGAATGATAGCACACCTATCAGGATGAACCCAACCAGCCAAGCTAGCAACAGGAATAATGTGACTGTCTCCCCCTTAGTGGCTACCGGGGGGAGTACCGACCCTCCCCGCGTCAACAATAACAAACCTTCCCAGCTGATTGAAGCGTCGTCACTGACTCGAGCCTTACAACAGTTATGTAACCATATGGAGCAACTTAAACGAGCTGCCTCCCCATGTACTGACTTTAAGTGTCTCGCTGATAATCCATGGCTCAGATTATTGACTCAAATACATGATGACCAAAAGTCTATAATCCGAGAGCAGTCGGACCTGATAATGAAGCTTCAGAGTGATGCTTTGGCCATGCACAAGATTAACCAAGATCTGTCTGCCAGAGTCGGCCACCTCGAACAGGAATTAAGCTCTCTTCAGATCTCGGTTACTAACTTTAAACCAGCAGAAACCTCTAAGAAGCAAGAAGAGATGCTACAAAAGTTAGAGAACCATTTTAACTCCCTACAACAGCAACACACTACAACCCAAGACGAATCAGACCAACTTAAGCTCCTTGATTCTGTCATCATCTCATCACAGGATTTTCCCCATGAAACTGACAGAGAAGACTGTACTGCCATCGTGATCCAGGAATTGCGTACTAAGTTGAATTATTCAATCGAAGCAAGAGACATTAAGTCAGCTTATAGAGTGGGTACCAAATCATCTGGTACAAACAACAGAAAGATAAGGGTGAAGTTAGATAGCTGCTCCCGCAAGTCAGACCTTATCACTACTGCAGTCGCTAGGAAATCCAATGTTTATGTGAACGAATGTCTTACCAGATTCAGACAAAATCTCTTATTTAAACTACGTGGAATTTGCAATAGATCCACTGCTATTAAACATTGTTTTGTGCGCGATGGTAAAATAATAGCTAGGAAGACTGACTCTGGAAAAACTTATGTCATAACCACTGAAGCACACCTCACTTCTTTCCTGGATGACTGTGGGATATCAGCTGAATAACCAGAACATGATTTGTAGTCTCACATACAACCAAAGTGTACTTAAGCTCTGCCTTTCCTTTCCAAAGGTGTTTATTTTTATTTTTATTTTATTTTATTTTATTTTTTTTTTTTTGTCATCTTTGCCTGTTTTATACTCTTAATTATTTGTTCTTAGTTAATCCCCTTGTCACTAAACCTAGGGCTTTTTATTACCCTGTTAATTAACCATTACTAAGCTAATTATCTTCAAGATCATTTTTTTTTATGATTATTATTTTTCTTATTACTTTTTATTTTACATTTATATTGTCAGCCTCTACTGATTTTTTGTTTTTTATTTTATGTAACTTCTGTGTCCTCCCTGGCTATCTATTGGATCTTTATTTTACTTCTAAATTGTTACTATTTTATTGTATTTGCTTTTATTCTTGTGTTTTGCTTTATCGTGTATCTGGTATCGTGATCCCTCTGCATCTCTATGCACACTGATATTGATCCTGATCAAAATCTTCTGTCTCATATCTACACCAACCAGCACATTGATCATCATTATTGCAAGTATTTCACAGCACACCAGGCTAAAAACAAACTTCAAAATAGCACCTGTCTATCAGTTTATAACCAAAATGTTAGATCACTTGGTAAACATTTTGACGATTTAAATGCATTACTCACAGCAACAGGTACTAACCTATCGTTCATTATTTTAACAGAAACTTGGCTAAATAAAGACTATACCCAACTCTACAACTTAGCTGGTTATAAAGCCATTCATAACTGCAGGCCTAATAAAAAAGGTGGTGGCACAGCTATATATTACCGAGATACATTTATCTGCAACAGTGTTATTAGTGACAGAGATGACTACTGTGAATATACTTTTGCTCAGTTTACAATTAAATCCCTTAAATCCTCTTTGACTATTGGAGCCATCTATAGATTTCCCAATACTAACATAGCTTCTTTCTCAGACAACCTAAGGAATCTTATTATAAACAACAATCTCAACAAAAACCACATCATTCTGGGAGGAGATTTTAATATTGACCTGGGTCAACAAAATTGCTCTCAAGTTGACTATTTCCTTAACAGCATGAACTCCTGTATGCTAATCCCCACAATCACCAAACCTACCCGAGTCACTCAAACATCATCCACTACCTTGGACCACATATGGACAAACATAACAGCTTCCCTTGTATCTGGTATAATCTACGACAGAACAACTGACCACTATCCTACCTTTCTCATAGCGAACATGGACATAACACCACCAAAAAGCAAGAAACTTTCATTTAGGCTACACAGTGAATCAGCTTTAGACAATCTTATAGAGGCACTTTACAATATTAACTGGGATTCTGAATTCAATAATACCCATGATATAAATTCATTAGCTAACCTCTTCCTCTCCAAAACTCTAAGCCTCTACAACCTTCATTGTCCCCTTCTTACCAAGCAAGTAACTGACAAAAGATTAAACAATCCATGGCTCACAAGTGGCATTCTCAACTCAATCAACAAGAAACATGAATATGAAAAGAAAGTTAGGATTGGCCTAGTTTCAAAGGAAGTAGCTAAAAGGTACTCATCAATGCTTACCAGTATCATAAGAAAGGCAAAACTTGCATATTATGTGAATAGATTCAATGAAGCAAAAGGCAACATGAAAAGCACTTGGAAAACTATCTCTAGTATCCTAGGAACTAAACAACACTCACATAACCAAATAAAACTCTACAAGGATGGTGATATACCGTCAACTGATTTAGAAATGGCAAATGAATTTAATAGTTTCTTTTCATCGGTTGGTGCTAATCTTGACAGTAAAATCCCACAGACTCAGACTCATATTAACACATATCTCTCAGGCAGCTATCCAAACTCTCTTCTCCTTTCACCAATCAGCCCGGCAGATGTTGTGTCCATCATACATTCTCTAAAAACCAAGGCAGGGAACACCAGTGAAATTCCGTCCATTGTGTACAAGAGAGCCTCCCATGCCCTTGCCCCACCCATAGCACTACCGTTCAACAAATCTATAGAGTATCACACCTTCCCTGATATCCTCAAAAAAGCAAGAGTAACGCCAGTCCATAAAGGAGGCAATCCGGCGGACATAAACAATTATAGACCAATATCAAATCTACCCATTCTGTCAAAAATATTTGAAAAAATTATTTACAAACAGCTCTATTCCTACCTCGTAAAATTCGACATACTCAGCCCCTGCCAGTTTGGCTTCCGGTCCCAAAAGAGCACCAACGATGCAATCATTAGTCTCCTTGACATTATCTACTCAGCCCTTGACAAAAATGAGTTTCCGATTGGACTCTTCATTGACCTAAGAAAAGCCTTTGATACTGTTAATCACAACTACCTCTTACTTAAACTCCAGCATTATGGAATCCGAGGCCTTGCCCTTGACTACATCCGATCCTATCTTAGTGACAGACACCAATATGTGACCATCAATGATACAACTTCTTCCACTCTACCAATTACCGTTGGAGTACCACAGGGCAGCATCTTAGGACCTCTTCTATTTCTTATATATATAAACGATCTGCCTAATGTCTCTAATATTCTCAAACCTATATTGTTTGCTGACGATACTACCCTTATCTACTCAAACCTCAACCCACATACACTAAATAATGTTGTGAATAATTAATTAAAAAAAGTCCACTTATGGATGTCAACGAACAAACTAACATTAAACATCGAAAAGATTTACTACATCTTATTTGGAAGCAAATCATCAAATGCAATTCAGCTACAGATAGACAACATTAACATCAGTAATAAAAATGATGGCAAGTTTCTTGGCCTATTCCTAGACAAGAGACTCAACTTCAGCACCCACATTCAACACATAACTAAGAAAGTTTCTAAGACAGTTGGTATACTCTCCAAAATCAGATATTATGTTCCTAACTCTGCTCTCCTCTCACTATATTATGCACTAATCTACCCCTATCTTAATTATGGTATCTGTGCATGGGGGTCTACCAATGCAAACCAACTTAAGCCCATCATCACACAGCAAAAATCTGCTATCAGAATAATAACTAACTCTGCTTTCAGACAACACTCAGCTCCCTAGTTTAAATCCCTAAACTTGCTAAATATTAACTCCCTCCACACATTCTCTTGTGTCAACTACATTTACAAAACCCTGTTCTTAAATGCAAACCATGCTCTGAAACTCTCCCTGGACAGATGTAATAGGACCCATTATCACCACACCAGAAATAAATATCTCTTTGATATCCCCAGGGTCAAACTTAATCTGTGTAAACACTCTATGCAAATTAAGGAACCTAGTCTATGGAACTCACTCCCTAGTGAATTGAAAAACTGTAAAACTTTTGCCTTATTTAAAAGCAAAACCAAAAAGTACCTAACTTCATCTTCTTAGTTTCCTACACTGAGCTTTAAATTTGCTCTGTACCTAGTGTTACCCAATCTCCTATTTTTTATGTAATATCAAACAACCTTATCATTGTGTTCATTGCTGTCTTCTTTTATGTGCTAGCCATATGCTGTATTGTGACTACCAATTTTTGTCAACTACCATTCAAGCTGTCATTGCAATCAATCTTATATTGTTTCTGCTGTATTGTGCCTACCAATTTGTTGTCAACTACCATTTTAAGCTGTCATTGCAATCAATCTTAGCTACCTATGTGCTTTAATATACTGTACCTACAATTTTCTCTCATCTTCTTTTTTTTTCATTTCATGTAATCTGTTAATTTTTTTGTCTATAAATTTTGCAAGTATTTACCTCCTTAAAATTTTCTTAGATTAAGGACCTGCCCGAAACGCTGCGCGTGCTAGTGGCTTTACAAGACTGTAATTACCATATTTGTATCCTCACATTCCTTATGTACATTCTTGTATATGCATAAATAAATAAATAAATAAACCTAACTTTTCCTGCTACCTAACCTAACCTAACCTATAAAGATAGGTTAGGTGAGGTTAGGTAGGGTTGGTTAGGTTCGGTCATATATCTAAGTTAATTTTAACTCCAATAAAAAAAATTTGACCCCATACATAATGAAATGGGTAGCTTTATCATTTCATAAGAAAAAAAATTAGAGAAAATTTATTAATTCATGAAAACTTGGCTTATTAGGCAAATCGGGCCTTGCGTAGTAGGCTGAGAAGTGCGTTCTGGCTACTAGGTACGACATATATATATATATATATATATATATATATATATATATATATATATATATATATATATATATATATATATAAATATATATATAATATATATATATTGTGACGGTAACGCGTTGGTGTTCGGCTGTTCAAAGCTAGGGGTATGGCCTCGTCACATAGTATAAAAAAAAATAGAAAAGCTGGAACTTCGTCTGTGGTAAGGTAAGGAGAAGACACACAAAACACAAGTAAATTTTAACAATGAAATTTTAATTACGTTAAATAAACAAAACATGAATAAAAATGGACAAACAAATTCGTATAATAAAATCAATCAAAATAATAAGAATAATTAAATGACACAATGAAAAGTTACGTTAAGACAAGTGAGCAAAATAACAAGAAGTGCAATATACAAGTAAATGAGAGGTGCGGGAATATTGGCTTTAAGCTATCACCTCTCTTAGTACACGTACGCCAAAGCTTACGTCTAGCAGGGAGAAGTGTTAACTGTGAGAAAGCACTGAATATTCTGAGGACTGAGGTCGTGGCGGCCCCAGACATCAAGTAGTATGGTGGGCGAGAGCAGTTGCAGCCAGACCGGCGACCAATCAGCGAGGAGCCGGCAGTAAGACGGGTAGTTTGGCGGTTTGAGTCTGAGCAGGTGTCCCTGGCTGCATACGTTTTGCTCTCTGGCAAACCTTGCTGGTGTTGTTGTCGTTGTTGGACATTTCTTCCATAGTAGTTTTATATAGATGTAACGACGTATTTGTGGAGGGAAGAGCAGGCTCAATCTCTTGAAGGAGATTATTGTCACAACTCTCCCCCGAAGCCTGCGGTTCTGGAAGAAGTACGTCGTTATGTGGTGGAGTAATGGATGGAGTTGCTTCTACTTCATAAACTCTGGAGAGATCATGGGCTAAGATGTTGTCGGAATCTTGGTATAGCGTGTCTCCAGGTTGAATTTCTGCAGTTAGCAAGCCCATAGTAGAAGACGTTGAGATGAGAAGTGGGCGTGCTGCAGGAGGTGTAGGGTGGTGTGGTCCGTGTTGATGGTGGACCGAGCACTTTTCATGTGTGGAGTGAAGTGCTGGAGCTTCAGAATGAGGAAGAGTAGCTCCTTGCCAATTGTTCCGTAGTTCCTTGTTGCAGTAGTCGCTGACAGGTGTATTCTCCTCGCCTCGTTGCTGCATCACGACACCACCAACGTCGGTACCACTGGCGTCGACATGGAGGATGAAGGGCTTATCTGACGAGGTGAGAGTGGAATTAGAATATGGCAAAGGAGCACGATTATTATCCTGAAAGTATTTGGGAAGATCATTAAGGATTTCGGGAATAGAAAGTGCTGACTCCTTGTCAGTGCTTTCGGGAGAAGAAGCTGGGAAGGTCTCACTGTGGATGTAGGGTTCTGTGAAGGTAGAACAGTTAATCAGGACTGTGGGAGGAGTACCATTATATTGCTTCAGGAGGTTGACGTGGCACAGCTGGGTCTTCCGCCGCCTATCTGGAGTCTCTATTACGTAGTTGTTGTTATTCCTGCACTCTTTGACGTGGTAGGGTCCTGAAAATCTGTTTTGTAGAGGTGAACCTGGGATAGGGAAGTATGCAAGGACGAAGTCTCCCGGCTTGAATTTTCTTACTTTGCTGGTCTGGTCGTAATGAGTCTTCATTCTCTCCTGGGCTTTCAATAGATTATCATGGGCAAAACGGTGGACTCTCTCTAGAATGTGTTGAAGGTTTTGAAGAAACTGGGGCACATTCTGATGCTCACTGAAGGTGGCATCTCTGAGAGAGTCTTTGAAAGCCTTAAGGGGAGTACGGCACTTACGGCCGTAGAGCATCTCATAAGGAGATACTCCTAGGGACTCATTGGGGAGACTTCTGTAAATACACATTATAAGGTCAATCTGCTTATCCCAATCCTTAGAGGTTTCACTACAAAACTTTTTCAAGAGTGCTTTGATAGTCTGATGACTACGTTCAAGAGAACCCTGTGAAGCAGGATGATAGGGGCTGGACAATACCTGCTGATGTTGAACTCCTCCAATGTCCTTTTGAAGAGATCACTGGTGAAGTTGGTACCACAGTCGCTCTGAATCTCCCTGGGAAATCCGTATTGAGTGAAGATCTTCAATAGATGTTTTATAACCGTAGCAGCCGTGATGTTCTTCACTGGAACCGCTATGGGAAATCTGGTGGTAGGACACAGGATGGTTAGGATGTAGGCGTTACCCGAACTGGTCCGAGGTAAAGGACCAACACAGTCTATTATGAGTCTGTGGAAAGGTTCCGCAGGCACCTGTATGGGAATCAGTGGCGCTCTGGGAATGGAGATGTTCGGTTTGCCTGCCATCTGACATGTATGACACTGTTTTACGTACTGTTTGACGTTATTTACCATACCTGGCCAGTAGTAGTCTTGACGAATTCCATGGTAAGTCTTGTTGAAGCCGTAGTGGGAGAGTGCTCCGTGGGCCAGGTGTAGAATAGTGGGCCGCAGGCTGGTAGGAATCACAAGTTGGTCGATGTTGGCCCAATCGTCCTCCTCCTTCAGTTTACTGGGTCTATATCTGCGGTAGAGCAAGTCGTTCTCTAGGAAGAACCCAGGAATACTGTCGGGTTGAGTCTCAGCCTGGAAAAACAATGGTGTTAAAGTAAGATCTTCCCTCTGCAACTTACGGAACTCCAACTTGGTCAGATGCGGGGGTAGTTTCTGAGGGTCTTGAGGGACAGCGGTAGCAGTAGAGTCAGCTGGCTGTGGACGTGCGGCTTGTGCACGGGTGGTCACGAGAACTGGAGGAGAAACTTCATCACTCTCTTGAACCTCTACTGGAACATACTCTAGAATAGGGTTACTTGGCACAGAGTTACACACCTGGGGTTTGTCCATGACGATCAGGTTGGTCGGTTGCAGGTCTTCTGCCAAGTCGTTGCCTAGGAGAAGTTGCACTCCAGGCATGGGAAAAGGCTTTTCCCTGACGGCGACTTGGACTTCTCCGTTCACGTAGGGACAATCCAGGTGGACTCGGGCGAGAGGGTATGGAGTGGTAGCAGTGAGGTCAGTGATGAAGACAGTTTCTCCGGTGTAGACGATGTTGGGCACAGCTGACTTCAAGATGATCGATTGAAGAGCCGCTGTGTCCCTCAAGATCTTCAATTTGAAACGTCCCTCCGGATTTGAACCGTTGGCAGAGACAGTTCCAGTATACAGGTGGTTACTGAAAAGAGAAAGATCATTAACATGAACACCAACATTCATCACAGGCTTACCGGACTTAGGAGGAGTTGGTTTGGGTTTTTGTTGGTCAGTGGTTCCCTTGTATTGAGACTTACCACACTTGTCTATGGTATGTCCATAGAGTCTACAATACTTGCAGTACAGTTGTGAACCAGCTTGATCGGGGCTCACTTTCTCGTAACTGTACCACGACTTCTTACTGGAGGATGGTTCGGGTGTCAGCCGGTGGATGAGGCTGTAAGTGTCAGCCGACTTAGCACACTTCAGGTAGTCGGTTTCTTCTTTATCTGCTAAGTAGAGGCGGACAGGAGGCGGCACACGTCTCAAGAATTCTTCAACAAGCATCAGGTTGACGAGTTCTGTAAAAGTAGAGACATGTGCTGCTTCCAGCCATTTCATGAAATACCTCCGTTTCGTGTTAGCAAACTCGAGGAAGGCAGTGGTACTTGCCTTCAGGTGGTCACGGAATTTCCTTCTATAACTTTCAGTAGAGAGGAGGTAGGCGTCCAACACTGCTTGTTTCACAGTGTGGTAGTCATTCTCAGACGCCAAAGTACTGAGTGTGACTGCAGCTCTACCTGTAAGATGGACTCTGAGAAGTGTGGCCCATTGGTCGACAGGCCAACTGAGTTGATTAGCAAGGGTTTCAAAGGCGGTAAAGAACACATCAACTTCTTCTTCTACAAAGGATGGCATTAACTTACTTGCATGTGATATATTAAAACTGACGGGAAGATTGGCAGTAGCTTGCTGGCGTTGAGTGAAGTGTGAAGTTTCCAACGTGTATTCGCGTTGACGACACTCTAGAGCCAGAGTTGCTTGTTGCTTGTCATGTTCGCGTTGCATCTCCAACTCGCGTTGTTTGGTTTCAAGCTGTACTCTTTCCCGCTCACGGAGCATTGCAAACTCACGTTCCTTGAGGGCGATTTCTTCCCTTCTTAAGGCAGCCTCACGTTCGTGTTCTTCTCTCCTCAAGGCAGCCTCACGTTCGTGTTCTTCCCTTCTTATGGCAGCTGCTCGTTCTTGTTGTTCGAGGGCTTCCCTTTGCTGCTCGCGTTCAATCTTGGCCAGCTCTAGTTTGAGTTTCAGCGTTGCCAAATCAGTTTTATCTGCAATATAGTAAGTTTCATGAGTTTCAGAGTCTATCTTACCTTGCTCTAAATAGTAATCTAGCAACAGGTTGTGTAGGTCGTTTTTGTTGGCTTGGTAGGGAACTTCTAGTTGATACTCATGTGCAAGAGTTTGTAATTCAGTCCTCTTGGCACGACTTAAAGTCCCTATTTCACCTGCTGGATTTGCACGGAAAGCTTGGAGACGAAACATGGTGAAATTAGCAAATAAAGGTACACGAATATTCAATAGTGAATGTCAGAAACAGGACAACGTGGCAACTGGTACCTATCCTGTGAGATCTTTAACAATTAAAGTTAAGTAAAAGATGTTAAATGATTAAATTAAATCAAGGGCGCAGGAAATCTTGTACCCGGTACTCATGTAAGAGGATAAGGGCAAGAAAATCCTACTAACAAATGAAACAGAGTTTCGAAAACAAATGAAACAGTTAAATGCCTCAAAAGTAAAATTGGTAGTCCAAGGATGTAGGCATACCTTGCCAAGTCTCTATAGGACATAAAGCAAGTTTTTCCTACTGAATTTAATATGATACTTACAGAATTAGCGAACTTTTGTGCTCTGAAAAAGTAAGCTAATTCCCTACCGTTGTATGTATCATCATCTCTGACTGACGTGTAGGGGTGCGAGGTGTCAACTGGTGACGAGAACTGCTGCTGAGGTCCTAATTCAGCAACTAAAGTTCGAGCTAGAGGAACTATGGCCCTCTTTGTCCTCCTACAGTCAGATTGCAGAAGATTGGGTACTCTTGACCCGGGGCAGACCACAGTACCAGGGTACCAATATGATGATCTGTCAAAATGAGAAATATCCAAGGGACAAAGATGGTAAACACGAGTAATAACACGGAGGGAGAGATGACCAATTAAGAGTATGACTGCGGCCTACAGTAACCACGTAATCCAAAGTTGTCTCACCTTCACTATATGTTACTCTCGTAATGCACAATACACCGCACCATATAAAAAATGAAATTGAATATGAAAAATAGTAAAAGCTACTTTAACAAAGTTAAATACGCTTACCATAAATTACCACTTGGCACCAGTACCTGAGTGAAGCATCCCGGACAGGCCCCCATATAATATGTGACGGTAACGCGTTGGTGTTCGGCTGTTCAAAGCTAGGGGTATGGCCTCGTCACATAGTATAAAAAAAATAGAAAAGCTGGAACTTCGTCTGTGGTAAGGTAAGGAGAAGACACACAAAACACAAGTAAATTTTAACAATGAAATTTTAATTACGTTAAATAAACAAAACATGAATAAAAATGGACAAACAAATTTGTATAATAAAATCAATCAAAATAATAAGAATAATTAAATGACACAATGAAAAGTTACGTTAAGACAAGTGAGCAAAATAACAAGAAGTGCAATATACAAGTAAATGAGAGGTGCGGGAATATTTGCTTTAAGCTATCACCTCTCTTAGTACACGTACGCCAAAGCTTACGTCTAGCAGGGAGAAGTGTTAACTGTGAGAAAGCACTGAATATTCTGAGGACTGAGGTCGTGGCGGCCCCAGACATCAAGTAGTATGGTGGGCGAGTGCAGTTGCAGCCAGACCGGCGACCAATCAGCGAGGAGCCGGCAGTAAGACGGGTAGTTTGGCGGTTTGAGTCTGAGCAGGTGTCCCTGGCTGCATACGTTTTGCTCTCTGGCAAACCTTGCTGGTGTTGTTGTCGTTGTTGGACATTTCTTCCATAGTAGTTTTATATCGATGTAACGACGTATTTGTGGAGGGAAGAGCAGGCTCAATCTCTTGAAGGAGATTATTGTCACAATATATATATATATATACATATATATATATATATATATATATATATATATATATATATATATATATATATATATATATACATATATATATACATATATATATATATATATATATATATATATATATAAATATATATATATATACATATATATATATATATATATGTCGTACCTAGTAGCCAGAACGCACTTCTCAGCCTACTATGCAAGGCCCGATTTGCCTAATAAGACAAGTTTTCATGAATTAATGTTTTTTCGACTACCTAACCTACCTAACCTAACTTTTTCGGCAACCTAACCAATAAAGATAGGTTAGGTTAGGTAGGGTTGGTTAGGTTCGGTCATATATCTATGTTAATTTTAACTCCAATAAAAAAAAATTGACCTCATACATAATGAAATGGGTAGCTTTATCATTTCAAAAGAAAAAAATTAGAGAAAATATATTAATTCAGGACAACTTGGCTTATTAGGCAAATCGGGCCTTGCATAGTAGGCTGAGAAGTGCATTCTGGCTACTAGGTACGACATATATATATATATATATATATATATATATATATATATATATATATATATATATATATATATATATATATATATATATATATATATTTGACTGAAAAAGTAAGATTAATAATTGTAACACGAATTTTCTCAATATTTCTTATATTTCTTTTCACTGTTGATGGTAACTGAAAAATCAATTCTCCAAAATTCATTTTTATTTCTAGTCTGACGCGACACTTGAACCCGTTTCGTAATAACTTATTACATTTTCAAACACTTTAGTTTACACACACACACAACTATAACTAAACAGAGTTTACACAGCTTCGATTTTATACCTGCATTTGGGTGATGTGATATGTTACAACAGTTTTGGATGAGGTGAAAACAAACTTTCTACACAAGACTTCTATTCAGGCTTGTTCGCATTTGTGTTCCTCACGTGTGCCCCAAAGAATGAGGTGATTTGGTGAAATGCTATGTCCAAGATTACCATCCGAGTTGCCGTCGGGGAAGTGGCTCAAATAGCCTCGGCTATCACTTCCTTTTGACGGCCGTGATGGTCAAGTGGATTAAGGCGCCCTGTAGTTACCAGTTGCGTTGCTCCTGGGAGTATGGGTTCGAGTCACTTCTGGGATGTGAGTTTTCATTCGCATATAGTCCTGGGGACCATTCAGGCTTGTTCGCATTTGTGTTCCTCACGTGTGCCCCAAAGAATGAGGTGATTTGGTGAAATGCTATGCCCAAGATTACCATCCGAGTTGCCGTCGGGGAAGTGGCTCAAATAGCCTCGGCTATCACTTCCTTTTGACGGCCGTGATGGTCAAGTGGATTAAGGCGCCCTGTAGTTACCAGTTGCGTTGCTCCTGGGAGTATGGGTTCGAGTCACTTCTGGGGTGTGAGTTTTCATTCGCATATAGTCCTGGGGACCATTCAGGCTTGTTCGCATTTGTGTTCCTCACGTGTGCCCCAAAGAATGAGGTGATTTGGTGAAATGCTATGCCCAAGATTACCATCCGAGTTGCCGTCGGGGAAGTGGCTCAAATAGCCTCGGCTATCACTTCCTTTTGACGGCCGTGATGGTCAAGTGGATTAAGGCGCCCTGTAGTTACCAGTTGCGTTGCTCCTGGGAGTATGGGTTCGAGTCACTTCTGGGGTGTGAGTTTTCATTCGCATATAGTCCTGGGGACCATTCAGGCTTGTTCGCATTTGTGTTCCTCACGTGTGCCCCAAAGAATGAGGTGATTTGGTGAAATGCTATGCCCAAGATTACCATCCGAGTTGCCGTCGGGGAAGTGGCTCAAATAGCCTCGGCTATCACTTCCTTTTGACGGCCGTGATGGTCAAGTGGATTAAGGCGCCCTGTAGTTACCAGTTGCGTTGCTCCTGGGAGTATGGGTTCGAGTCACTTCTGGGGTGTGAGTTTTCATTCGCATATAGTCCTGGGGACCATTCAGGCTTGTTCGCATATATATATATATATATATATATATATATATATATATATATATATATATATATATATATATATATACATATATATATATATATATATATATATATACCTTCTTCTATATATATATATATATATATATATATATATATATATATATATATATATATATATATATGTATATATACCTTCTTCTATATATATATATATATATATATATATGTATATATATATATATATATATATATATATATATATATTTTATATATATATATATATATATATATATATATATATTTACTTATCTTGTTGTTTAAAGAATAAAGAGAGATAATAAGGAATGAGGTAAGCAAGGAGAGCCAACAGCACAATGTCCGGCCAATAGCTCAGTTCAGCAGTATATATATATATATATATATATATATATATATATATATATATATATATATATATATATATATATATATATATATATATATATATATATATATATATATATATATATATACCTTCTTCTATATATATATATATATATATATATATATATATATATATATATATATATATATATATATATATATATATATATATTTACTTATCTTGTTATTTAAAGAATAAAGAGAGATAATAAGGAATGAGGTAAGCAAGGAGAGCCAACAGCACAATGTCCGGCCAATAGCTCAGTTCAGCAGAGAAAAAGCTCTTCCTTACAATGTGGCCGCTGCCTAAATAAAAAAAACTGATCGTACAGTAACATTGCTTATTCTTCAATACAAATATTCCTACTAATCAGTTCTAAGTATAACTAACATCTATCTTTACATTACAATAATACTGAATTATTGCAGAGTATAACAGCTCTCTGAGCACCAAGTTGGACCTACATCTTTTCAGGGAAACGGGTCCGCCATCCCAGATAAGATCTCAAGCCCTCTTCATATATAAGATTGCCCGATACTTCTCCTCCTCCGTCACCCAGCCTATTAATGTTCTATAATTTAACTAATCCGAATCCAACACACATAATCCCAAACAATCAGGACCTATCACAAAAATAATGAAGTAAAGGGTCCCTGCATGTAGGTAAACAGGAGGGTATGATCTTGGACCTAGATTCACGAAGCTCCATTTATTTCTTCATAAGTAAGTGTGCTACGAACGTTCAAAGTATTGCCTAAGAACGTTCCTACGTCCAATTCAGAAAGATGTACCTACGAAGATTTTAGCAACTTCACTTAAGTCCCGCAAGATGTCACTAGGGCTTTTCGTTTTGCCAGTCAGACATAAGGTAACATTTCCCCAAGGACCACTAACTATCTAGTGGTCTCGATGTGGAAAGAAAGCTGGCGGCTTGTTAAAGGTCCCGTAAATTGTCCTAATGATATTTTCTAGCTGGATTTTGGCATTTACGGAATCAGCGGGTAGGCGGTTCCATGGTTTTTTAACCCTCTGGGTGAAAAAGCATCTGTTTTCAGTCCTACTTGAGAGGACATGCTCTTTAATACTATGTTTAAATTTTTCACTTCTTTGGATATACAGTAGAAATGAACGTTTAAACAACCCATAAATATGGGTTGCATTGTTTTTTTTATTTAAATAGCTGGATTAATATTTTTTCAGCTGACAGGATTTGTTTTATTCACAGGTGCATTATTTGTTAACAAAAATTGGTTTATTGTTACACACAATGTTACTACATAGCCTGTCCCGGCTTGGTGCCTTTTGATAATTACTTATTGTTACACACAGCCAAATTGTGTAACAGAAAGGGGTCTTGGACCCCTGCTTCCCCCTCTCTTTTTTAACAGACCATAATAGTCCATATAGTCATAATTATAGGCCTAAGTGATGACAAACGTTTTTGAAGTTTTTACCCTTACCCTTATCTAACATCATTTGTGCAATATATTTTTATTTTAAGTCTCATCCAGATTAAATTTCAAAATAAAAACAAACAAAATAAATTAAAAATGGGTAAGTATAGCTAAGATAAACCCCTATCTATACTTATTGCTAGGTGAACAGGGGCATTTGGTGATAATAAATGCTCCCATTAGCTCGGGATTATCACCTTCTCTCATATTTCATGTTGACCAGTGTTTATTTACTTAATAACTATTAGTATAATATCTTGCAATTATAAAACTAATTCTATAATCATAAAAGACATATTTACTACAAGTTTAGAGCAGAGAATGCATATATAGCTAACACGAAGGACTCCTTCTTGATGAGACTCCCAGCTAAAATGTTTGTTTATAATAACATCGATCATCCGTGTTGTGTAGTAGAGAAAATTTTAGTTATATCCAGTTTACTTAAAGCTACGAGTGGTCGAGAGCGACCTTAGTGGAACGGTGTATATTTACGATGATTTTCATACTCAGATACCTACCTGAATACCGACGTAGCTGCTACGAAGATGCTAAGAAGGAAAATGTTTGTAAGAACGTACGTAACTGCTTCCTGAATATGGTCCCTGGTTTCTTTGCACTACCAGTTATGGACCCAGGGTCGTAACAACATGGTTGCGAGCTGATGGTGTGAGAGGTATTTGTATACTTATGATTTAGATCAATAGAAATGGACATTGAGAAACAGGCATGGTGAAAGGAGTGTAAATAGAGTATTATGGAATAAATCCTTAATCAAAGGATACTTAGTTCTATGGACAATAAAATGCAAGATTGAGGAAGCATACAAAGATAGGTTATGGATCTCTATGATTAAATGCAAGAAATTCTATTATTCTTTTCTTATGCAATGAACTGTAAAATTCTATACATTCTAGAACCTCTTCCCATGACACATTTTGGGAGGGTCTTTTATGAGGTTAGTCTACATAATGCATCATATGTATAACAAATTGTAGACATGATAATGATAATAATATGCACACACATAGATTATAATGATTAGAAAAATGTAATGAGAAAATACTACTGCATGTTAACGATTGAATACAATGTATTATCAATATGCAATAATGTAAATGTATTGACTCTCACAACTGTGAAGAACTATCTACAATGAAACTAATTAAATCTTAACTGTGACAGAGGAATGTAGTTGGAGTCCAATTTCTACAGCAGTCTGAAATCAGCCCTGAGATAGTGATCCTTTGGAACACGTGAGTATATGACACACGCCTCCTCAGTTGTGTTGCACCATGCTGCAATAAATAACTTCCATAATTTCCACTGCAAACTATTATTTACACACATAAATGCATTATCTAAATGACTGGAGGGGTGAAAGTTGCACTTACATGGGGTTTATTTATTGGCCAACAGCGTCACGACAGGGAAAGTACATTAGTTACATATTTAAGAGCTCATTAACTACTACTAAGTGGTAAATGCCTGCCGAAACAGGTGTCCGTGATTCTGGTTAGCTGCGCCCTAAATCTGACGCCCGATGATGTACGGATGCTTACAGGATTGTGAGAATTATAAGGACTGCTTCGGAACACCTTCTTGCTAGGGGATCTAATATGGCCAGAGTGTCCTCCTTCCCTTTCGGGGGACGCGCATGCGCGATAGTTCCCAATGGGGGCCCCGAGCATAAATTATATTTATTCATTAAATTCTAAATTGGGTAGAAAGTGTTTATGACGAATATTTACGTCATATATAAATGTATTATGTTGTAATATTTGATTCTCGCAGTGCAGGTCAGTTAATGTAGAGTGCACAAATAAATCGAGAATCCTTTGGAAGTGAAATGATTTTAGGTTATAATATTATTTACTGGAACAGCTATTTAGCTAGTAAGTGAATTCCAGTAAAGTGTAATATACTAAACAAAGTAAACCTATTAATAAATAATTATCCTTAACAAAGGAAAGTAAATGATTGGACATCTATATTAGATGTAAAGATATGTGGAAATTTATTCTCTGTGGGTGGCTGACGCAATACTGCCACAATTCTAGGAGAAATTACATGATGTTCCACATCCTAATGCAATGAATTTTGTGATACTAAACTACGGATTAGTAGTGTTAGTTAATTATGACGCTTAGTGCAGAAAATACATCCCATTGTACTAAGGATTAGTAAATGAATATTAAAAGAGTATGACGCCCAATACAGGAAATACATCCTATTGCATTAGGGGATGAGAAATAATTGTTGAATATTTCCAACAGGTGTTAGTAGACTGGCGAAAGAGAGTAATAAGGTAATTTATGACTTATTTATTAGGAGAAAGTGAAGGTTAGGAAGAAAGTGAGCAAAAATAGTGATTGAGGGTGTGAGGAAGCAAGGATTTTTAGTGGATTTCAAACGGCATAAGACAAGGGACAAGGCTGGCAGTAGGTGGGTTTGTAAGAAGGACGTATATATATGTGCATTTGAATGCGCCGGGAATCAAACCCGGGCCACAGGATTACGAGTCCCGTGCGCTGTCCACTCATCTATCAGACCCTTAGGGTCTGGTGTCCCTCATGCAGAACGTGTCCGGAGTCCCTCATGCAGAACGTGTCCGGAGTCCCTCATGCAGAACGTGTCTGGTGTCCCTCATGCAGAACGTGTCCGGAGTCCCTCATGCAGAACTTGTCTGGTGTCCCCCATGCAGAACTTGTCTGGTGTCCCCCATGCAGAACTTGTCTGGTGTCCCCCATGCAGAACTTGTCTGGTGTCCCCCATGCAGAACTTGTCTGGTGTTCCCCATGCAGAACGTGTCTGGTGTCCCCCATGCAGAACGTGTCTGGTGTCCCCCATGCAGAACGTGTCTGGTGTCCCCCATGCAGAACTTGTCTGGTGTCCCTCATGCAGAACGTGTCTGGTGTCCCCCATGCAGAACGTGTCCGGAGTCCCTCATGCAGAACGTATCCGGAGTCCCTCATGCAGAACGTGTCTGGTGTCCCTCATGCAGAACGTGTCTGGTGTCCCCCATGCACAACGAGTGTCTGTATATTATATTTTGTATTTGATTCAAGAGAAATGCAAGTTAATTTGTCTTAAACTCTGGGAATAGCGCTGTAATTCGAGGCTTCGTAAAGGTCTAATGAGGTCAACCTCAACAATTATGATATTTTTTGTATGGAGACTAGGCATATAGACCAAATAAAATTAATTTTTTATCTTAAATACTGACCAGCATCTTATTGGAAAAGATGGCAATGTATATCACTGTTTTTTTCAGATGGCTAGGCCTATTACTACCCTGGAAACACAAACCGAAACTGTCTCTATTTTCCGCTTGTTACAACTTGTAATAAAGTTGTTACATTTGATTTAACGTGTTTATGACGTATTAGAACGTTGTTACAACGTGCTATATTGGTTGTTATAACTGGTTAGGAGGTGTTAAAACTTGCTCGAACGTTGTACCAACGTCGTAGTTTCGGTGTGTGTTTGGCGGGTAGGCAGCACAATTATATAATGAACACCTGCTGCTAGTGCTGTAGGCCATGAGCGCTATTTAAAGAGGTTAAAGCGTTCAATTCCTTAGCACAAAAAGTGTGGTACTGTACTTGTAATCGAAAGAAAGGTTTAGTTTGGTTAGGCTCGCGCTTCTCAATGTCCTGAGAGTTATTGTAAACCGGGATAATGTCTATGGTAGCTATTGTAAACCAGGACACAATGTCCATGATAGCTATTACAAATCAGGACACAATATCCATGATTGCTATTACAAACCAGGACACAATGTCCATGATAACCATTACAAACCAGGACACAATGACCATGATTGCTATTACCAACTAGCAGATATTCCTTAGTCCTAAACATTGTCCAGGACAAAACTCGGCACATATACACGTAGCAGAGGAGGCTACACCTCTTGGAAACTATATCAATTTGATTTTTTTTTTTAAACATACAAATTCGGTTGTGTTGTGGGAAATTTACCTGTGCGATTTTATTTATTATATGTTGATTTTACTGATTAAATTACTTATGTTGATTTTTACTATTAAATTATTTATTTTGCAAGTAGACTGTATAGACGATTATTTTCCGCATTATTAAACTCCTCACAAATTTTGGGGGTTTTCTAGTTTATTCTACTAAATTGAAACTAATCAATTAAGAGTAAATTCATACTAATGATTAAGGTACGTATTAAATACGTGCTAATTATATAAGTATAGACAAGCTTAGCTGTCTTTGTAGAATGTTGCCCTTTTAACAGGCAATGGTCGCGTCCGGACCACGTGATCTGTCACTCGTAGACCATGAGGCTTATGGCGTCGTCTCGTCCAGCTTGATAATCCTGTTTAGAAGCTGCTAATGTCTCATGCAGTCACAATTTTACCTGCCGGAATGTTATCTTATAACTAATCCAAACAACAGCTATAGTGCAGATATGACAATGGGAATAATAAAGAATAATGCTGGACGCTCAACAGTTTCGGGTTTTATGCCCTGCAGTATATAACCAGTTAACCTTTGATATATACAAAATATGGTGACATATGTTATACTCAAGTTATGCTAACCGAAAACACAGCACTTCACAATAGTTTAGCGAAGTCGTTGTAGAGAATAGCGGTAGAATATTCCTTAATACAAGACCAGCCGCACTATACCGCTTGACTCGCGGGAGGTGTCTGTAACGTAATGGCGTCTCTCTCTCTCTCCCTCCCGGTCTCGTTTTCTTTACGAAATACGGGTAATAATTAATTCTTTATTAGGAAGGGATGGATTTGGACTTTAAATATTTAGTATTTTAATTGAATGAATTTAAACAAGCATAATTTAGCCTTCAGACTGTACGCGTGTAGAGTTTAAATAAAGATGTAAATACGCCTGATATGTTATATTTATTGAGACGAAATTTCGCGCTTTCTCCACAGAGAATGGAGAATTTAACCATGATGGTTCTTATTCGTGAATATTTAGTTATGTTAAAGTTTCTACGAGAACAGAAATAATTTTTAAAAATCTTAGTGTAGATTTATTTGTATAATATTTATGCAAAATATGTGGGATATTCTCCAGCATGTGTATCTCTCCTTTTGTTGACACGAAAATCAATAATGTGGTTTACGTTCAGTGACATTACTAGCACAATCATGAGGGCTTTTCCCACTGGACTCAAGTATGACCAGCTGTCTTAGTAACTCACAGGGCAGGTTTTTTGGGTGAATAATGTGCAGTACATTGCAAATATTCCACGTTGCTCCTGTAGGCTTCTTCAGATGACTTGTTGATTTGAAATATTGCAAAAAAAAATAACAGGCCATTGTCCCATTGTAGTAACCTCTGTCGCAAGGCACATCATTCTCAACTTTCTTGTCAGTATTTCATAAGAAACTATATACCACCGACTACAGCTGCTTGAGAGTTGGTCCTCTGGTACTCTGCTTCACAATGAGATCACCGCAGCTCTAAATTTGGGTCGGTCCAGCTTACACAGCTTAATTTCAAATCCAGTATGCTGAAGTTGAGAGCCAACACAACAGATATGCAGGCGATGAGTCACAATAATGTGACTCAAGGTATGATGACCAAACCACACATCAGAGATGGAGAAACGACGACGTTTCGGTCCGTCCTGGACCATTATCAACTTAAAACTTGATAATGGTTCTGGACAGACCGAAACGTCGTCCTTTCGCCTTCCTCTGATGTATGGTTTGGACATCAATGGCTAAATAGTTAAGGGCTCTCACTGTAAATGTCAAACCATAGATTATTGAAACCTTCAGAAGACCCTGCGAGTATATAATACATTCCCAACACCATGAAATAATTTAGCTTGGATACGGACAGTCATTTATCCGTCAGTAAGACACATGAGCGTAAGATTTCGTTCAATAGTCACATTAGTCTACCATTACCTGTTGGAGAGGTGTGAGTAGGTGCCGGTGCGAGGATCCACTCCGTTATAATCCAACTCCAGCTGCTGTGAAGAGCTTCTGGGAGGAGCCAACACTGACCAATCAGCCTCGCTTGGCTAGCACACCATTGGTCGCCTCCGGAGCCACATTCACTTGTACGGGCTACCATTGGTTCGTTAAAAGTAACTTATGAATGTTCCTAAGGATATAAACTGAATATAACATTGTATGAACCCATGTAATTAAGGCAGGGACATAAAACACGCTTTGGAAATGCGTTCGAGTAAAAAAGAAACCAATTTGCTTCAGAAATGGTAATGTTGTATTGCACGTGAATTTTGAAAAAGAAAAAAATATATATAACATATTGAATATGACAAAAATTATGATTGAAAAATTCAACGCGTCAATAAAATGTTACATTGCACATGGTTACATAAGGTATTACCATAGATTCAGAAATATATCTGTATAAAAGATTTAGGAGACTGAATTAACGTGATCACATTTTTTCTTCTAAAATGTTATTGCACATACACACACGAGGCTTCAGACAGACCTGTAATTTACCAGCATCAAACACACACACACACACACACACACACACACACACACACACACACACACACACACACACACACACACACACACACACACACACACACACACACACACACACACACACACACACATACACACACGAGGCTTCAGACATGTGGGACATTTGGGCTTGACTCTATTTATTTAAATATTAATGTAATGAAAATCAATTACGAAGGACCACCCGCTTTTATAGTAAAGAGGGAAACTAATAAAATGTGATCATTTGAAATTTCTAGATGAACCAGTAACTATGGATAAATACTAGAGAATATAATCACTTGTATAATTAATGGGCTGTATATAATTTAACTGAATCAAAGCCTCAAACACCTACATTGGGGGTTATTACTAGAACTTCATATATGTCTAGGAACTAGTGTGGTTCGTGCACCAGTTCATTATGCAATAATCTAATCCTATGACCAATTATAGAATCAATAAAACAATCACCAATAAGAACATAGATTATGAACATGAGAAATTAATGATTATAATAAACACATGTTAATCCAGAAAACAGTGATCCGCAAGAATAATATACTACAGATAATGTAATTTAAGGAATACGGAAAAGGGTCTTAGCTTGAAGACGTTTTCCAAGACATCGGTTATGACTCATCCTCGGAATCTCCTGAACTCATCATGGAACACTGGGAGATGATTAACACGGGAAATAACAGCTCGGGGAATTCTTCACACACGCTGCAAATCAAAATATATTCAGTAGCAACATATTAGGTTGCTAAATATCTATGTTCAAGAAATTAAAATAGAGAGTGGAGACAGATAATAACCTGTGGTTTATTATAGTCGCTCGGCGTAACGACAAGCTACCCAGCTATAACCTATCCATAATGATGCATCAAAAGGGAATAAAGGTACTTAGCTAATAGGGCACTG
>NC_091179.1:41409348-41545719 GCF_040958095.1 Procambarus clarkii
CTGAATCAGCAGTCTGAATAAGGGCATTAACAGTTTGGCCTATATCAGAAATTAATCCCATTAAACGATTAATTATTTGTATTTGGGGTCTATATGTAATAGCTGGACATAGACACACACTCTTGGGTAAAGTTAAAGCCCTTGGTGCTAATGGTACCATTGTATAGTATGAAATATGAGTACCACCTTCTGCTGTTATTGTACCTGGATGAAGTTGCTCAATTTTAGTTCCCAAGCAATAATGAATGCAACTAGTTGATTTATACATATGAAGAGGTCGAATTTTAATGGTACTCAAAAAGCGCTGGTGGTTGATCTCATCATCATTTTGATTTATTATTTGATTAAACCATTGTGTTACTTCATTTCTAATATTCTTAAAAATGTGAGCTGGGTCATTGTCACGTAAAATCATAAGAACATGTTGCAATAAATTTGTTAAGTCACGATGATTACTAAGGTTCATACGTTTTTTATAACCACTGATTTTACATTTATTGCCAACTTGTCTTTCTTGTATAGCCATATAATGTTTTTTTTTTATTAGCACTAGAACACCAAATGCATTTTCGAAAGCTAGTTTGAGATAAGATGTAGAAGGTATATCTTGTCTGAGATTAGTATTATAACGATTAGCCAATTCATCTCCAGTTCCTGCTGAACGAGATACCTTCAGAAATAATGAATCAGTGTCGACATATAAAACTGTCGCTCCAATTCCATTTTCATCTTTAGTATAAAAATGTTGAGCCCGATTAAGATGATACCGACCATAACCAGTAACCATGCATGGGACCAGTTCATCTGCGAGTAGTTTAATGGCCGCCATTGCCCCATAAATAGAATTTACCATAATCTTAAGAGCGTTAGCTTGAGTGGTCATTCCTAATTTTTTCATAATACCTCGTTCATTTACTAATTTTTCACATATCTGACGTAATGGTGATTGAGTGTATGGTTTTCCTTCTTGGACTTTAACACTCACATAAGCAAAATAAGGATCTTCATCCATAATAAGTATATGAAATAAATTTTCATCAACTTCTGGGAGTTGACAACGTGAAATTCGAGTCACGAACCCTCGATTTAAATTATAGTCAATAATTAAACTAGGATATAATGAACAAAAATCAAAAACAAATATTGAATGAGTATTAGAAGCTAAATGTACTCCAATTTTCGGTTCAAGAACTTCAGCGCCTTTGTAAGTGTTTTTTCTACCTGTATCCAAATGATCCTTTTTTTCGATGGAATGTCTAGCGTATCGATTTTGTGGAAGAATACGACCTATTTCCCATTGAGATTGTGAATAACAGTTTACCTTATTAATGAGATGTTCGTCAATAGGAGCCGTATAAATTGAATTAAGTAAATTTATAAGGTAACGTCTCACAATAGCTGTAGAACTGGCACCAAGACAATGGTATGGGTCAAGGTCGCCCATACGAGATAAACCCATTGTAATTCTAATAGTATTAAGATGCCCATTCAATTGAGCGACCAGATCCACATCTACAGTACAATAATCTAGAAAATTTTCAAAAAAAAAACTATCCGGTTCCTCTCCATTGTCTTCTAAATTTTTATACATTTTATTTATAGCTACAATATTAAAATCTACTTTATTGCCGCCCATTATAGCTTCTGCACAAGCATCTAAACTATCAGAAGGTGGTTCAAGAAACTTACCAACTGGAAATTTTTTTTTATGACAAATCATAACATCTACATCTAAAATCCAAGGTGGAGTCATATGGGGTACGGTTCTCATATCACAATATGACCTTAAAGTGTATGTGTGGAAAAATAAATGTCCAGGTAAAAGACCATGAAATAGTGCTCGTTTGAAGAGGAATGGATGGTCGTATCCATCAGTGTTATAACCAGTAGCGAAAATATGTTGAGGTTTGCTTAGTAACTCAAAAGATCGAGAAAGAGTCTGTTTTTCTGAAGAATATAATTCAACATGGATCGAAATTCCTTGTTTAGTTATCATGGAAAATTCTCTATTTTTGTTTTGAGAATTTGGATAATATACAACCAAAAGGGTATTTATGTCACTTAATTCAGTTGGATATTGGGCATTCATTACAGTTGCTGTCTGAAAAGAAGTAGCAACTAACCTATCATTTGAACTATCCCCTAGAGGAATGGCACCAGTTAAATCATGCCGACTAGTTTCTATATCAAATGAGAGGATCCGATATGGTGGAAAAAAGTTGTCGATATCGCCACTCACAAAAACAAGTTGATTGTCATGTACTTTAAATAAACCCCTAGATTGAAATTTTGGATTGTGTCGTCGTTCACAGTCAAAATAACATTGGTATGAATTAAAATATTTACCCATAGCATTAATACCAAATGGATGATAGTTATATTTTAGAAAGTTAAAGAGATCCATACACCTATGATAACCTTTACAAAAAACGCGAGCGGCATAACCTCGATATTTTTCCAATTGCAAATCTTCCAATGAGGCTTCGCCCATAATCAAATGACCATTCTGACTATGTTCAGCTTCAAGAGTATAATAATCTATCAGCCCACAATTATACAAAAATATCATAGAACGATCAAATAGTTCACGTTGTTGTGTAACTAAAACTAAGTGATCAAAATTTGATGTATCAAAAATTACTCGTATAGTGTCTTGTGGTACTATATTTTCACGATTTAAACCACTATCTTGAATTTGACTTTGAGGCACTGGAATCCCATAAAATTCTTGTTCTTCAACATTCCATGAATATATCCACACATAATCTAGCATGGATAATTCAACTAGTTTGGGTTTCATATTTAAGTTTACAAGAAGAGAAAGGTAGAAGAAGGATAAATATACTGTCATATATATATTTTTTTTGTATTATAATACTATAATATTCTTCTGCCATATAAATATAACCCAATTAGTTTTTTTATATAGTGAAACATTTTACATTTGTTTAATCAATTTCATCATTACTTGACTTGATGATAACACTTTCAAATAGTACAGTCAACATTTTTAGTTTGTCACTATTTAATGACTTTGCATGCTGATGAAGTATATCTGTTATTCTAATGAATGATATTGATTTATTGTCAGTCATTAAATAATCCTTAACCCATTTATTGTTATCTGGAGAGAGATTTGGAAAAATAATATGGATATAAAATGTATTTGAACAGAGTGTTATTTGGTAAAAAACATCTAATTCTTTATAATCTAATTCTTTATCGTTTTCTATAAACAAAATTTCTAGATCAATATTAGCAGTTGTTTGCTTATCATGATCTTTCTTTTTCAACTTTTTTTTTGTTTTTGTTTTTTTCTTCTTCTGCAAATCCATTATTAATGCCAAATGGGACAGTCAAGAGTTATTTAATTTCTGCATAATGAACAACACACCATCTTTAACTGTAAAAAAAAAAGGGAAATTACCATAATTTATTAGAAAAATTGACTATTTCATAATGAAAGTATATCATTTCAGAGAAAAATGAGGCAAAAAAAAAAAAAAAAAAAAGTACAGTTCAATAATTTGAAAATTAAATTTAATTAATTAACACTTTTCTGAGAACTTCATTTGGATTTACGGGAAGGTTTATTTAAGCACTTGTCGGATCACGACGTACATTTACGGACTGTGTTATAGTGGGTATATACTACTCGATCGACTTGGGGTTTGTATGAATATGCTTGCCATTAAATTTCTTGTTTTCTCTAATAGGCACAGTGCCTATTTGAGAAAACGGTAATGTATTGTAACTTGAAGGAGAGATTATTGAATTGGTGACACAACGAGGGTAATCGCGCACTCCACACACTCTTGTGTTGGCCGCGATCATGATTCTACATTTATATCCATATGTCTGTGTAGAGAATTTTATTCCGAACTATACAAACCAAAAAAAAACCGGTGTGAAATAAGTATAAACTTGAAAAACATGAGCAAAGTAAAAAAATTTTTATGCTCATGGGTACAATCACAACAGTGTCGTCGCTGCTGAAATCACGGCTAACGCTTTGCCCAGTTCCCACACTCGTGTGGAACATAATTAGACATTGATAGGCATATGTCTGGGTGGGGAATTTTATTGCGAGTTCCGTGATATCAAAATAAGCGCTGTAGGATGACTGTGAGGCTGGTAACAAACGAAAGAGTATGAACATTTACTTTCTGTTTGGGGGTCACGGCGAGTCATCTTTGTGTTTATTTACTTCGTGGTGGGATAGCAAATGCTTTGGTGACATTCACTTTTTTGTGCACTAAGGTGTTTTAAACCTTTAATAATCAAATATATGACAAAAGGATAATAATAATAATAATACAACTTTAATCTTACTGTGAATCCTCCAGAAGTAGGACGACCAGTATGTTGCTTATTGATTGGTCAAAAGATCGATGGATACTGAATGTGTTGTGGAGCGGTGGGTGTGTGTGGTTGGGAGCAGGTTGAGCACGATGTGGATTAGGCACACTGGAGCCACAAACTGAAGGTCTGACGGAGGGCTCTGGGTGCTACTCTCCCGGTGGAGAGAAGTGGTGGGGGTGGGGAAGGGGGTGAGCTCTTAATTTATATGACATTATGTCTCATTGTTCGTTGTTGCTAGTGAGAAAGCAAATGTTTTTCATTATTTTGGAAGTTGACTCCTTTCCCTTTTACCCATTTAATCAACCAATATAGATTTCTGAACCTACTGGGTTTTATTTATCATATCTACATTTAAACTGTGTATAAAGCCAATTTATAAACTACCACCACATCCCAAATAATTTCATTCACTCTCTCTTTCTCATTCACTCTCTCTCTCTTTCTCATTCTCTCTCTCTCTCTCTCTCTCTCTCTCTCTCTCTCTCTCTCTCTCTCTCTCTCTCTCTCTCTCTCTCTCTCTCTCTCTCTCTCTCTCTCTCTCTTTCTCTCTCTTTCTCATTCACTCTCTCTCTCTCATTCACTTTCTCTCTCTCTTTCTCATTCACTCTCTCTCTCTCTCTCTCTCTCTCTCTCTCTCTCTCTCTCTCTCTCTCTCTCTCTCTCTCTCTCTCTCTCTCTCTCTCTCTCTCTCTCTCTCATTCTCTTTCTCTTTCTCTCTCTCTTTCTCATTCACTCTCTCTCTATCTCTCTCTCTCTCTCTCTCGTTCTTCTTTTCTTTTCTTTTCTTTTCTTCCACTAAAATTAAACTAAATTATAAAATATCTTCCAGACAGTCAGCAGCGAGAATTCCACGTGGTGTATAAATTCTACCGTCATAACCACAAATAAGTAAACAAGTACAATACAATAGTTTTATATAAGCATATCCATATAGAGCTATGTCTTTATTAGATGCATCACGTGACAGTTGGGCCATTTTAATAAAGCTTTGACTGTTCATTCCTTCAAGAAAACTTTGATGAACTCGTTCATTTATTTTGCCGACAATCTACCATAAATGATCGATTGAAAAACGAGATGATTCAGACTGAATCATACATTTTATAGTATTATTATTACTTACACTAGGAAATATTTTTTCAACAAAATCAACATAGGATGGTGTAGGTTGACGAATAAACTGTAGCAAATCATTATAAGATATCGAAAAAACTTTTTGAGTTTTAGTTATTTTATGACAAATCTTTCTAAGATGAATGAATATATCATATGCTCTCGAGGAAGATTCAGTTATAGCTAAACGATACAGAGCTCCATGAATTTCATTTCTATTAAGACCATATAGGTAATATAACATTAAAATTTCATCATGATCAAAAGCTAAACGTGCACTACCTGGTAAGACAAAATTTGTACGAGGATGGAAAAGAATAACGGCTTCAGCTTCAGAAGCCACATTATAACTTACTGGAATAACTTGCATGGCATCACCATCAAAGTCGGCATGATTACCATGCACAATGCTAGTAGGGATAGCCATGACTGGATAGATCCAAAAAGCTTTCACCCGATGCAAGGTAAAATTTCTATCATCAAGTGTAGGATAACGGTGGGCAAGAACATAACGTGGACAATCTAGTCGTCTCCATACACTAATAGGAAGAATACATTCATCTGGTTCAAGTTCATTACAGGGGGTAATAATGACGCGGGCTGAACCAATGTATCGTTTATTGTGTCCATGTTGACGTATAGAAGAAAATTTACCACTTTTCATTCGACTCAACACTGATCCATAACTCGTTTTAACTTTACTCATATTTACACTAGGATCTGAAATAAGTTTTTTGTAAAACGGCAATGATCGTTGATGATTCATAAGGAAGGCTAAAGGTGGTATTAACCGGTGAATTCCATTAGATAACTTTATATGCACACTATAATTAAGTTCATTAGGATCATTTCTTAATTCAAATTGTGATTGGGTTGTAAGTCGCTCTAATAATATTCTTGGGTTTCTAAAGAGGAATTAATCATGAGTGTTATTATTATCTGCTTTTGATGAGCTATTTCCTTGCCAAATATGATTAAGGTAAATTCTAAATTCAGCATATGAATGTTCATATTTTGTTTGGCACGCTTTACATTGCCATCCACCTGTTGTTGGACGAAAAATACGGTTTCTCACTTTAAGATAACGAAAAATAGCATTAGAAAGACCCTGGACTGAATTTGCATTTGGGAATACAATTGATAATAATTCTTCATGGGGTTTGAAAATTAAATGACATTGAGAGCACTTTATAAAACGAGGATAACTATCATTTAAGTTTCTAGATAAAACTTTATAATTACTCATGTAACGTTTAAATTTATTTCGATCAATACAAATTACACAATTTACAAAGTAACAACTAGGACAGATTGACTGACTAAATGCTATGAAATATTTTAGATCTGTCTTAACCAGTTGGTTTGTTAATTTAGATATTCGTATATACTTATACGATATATTTTCATTTCCAATATTTTGTTTTCCTTTTATGTTGCTTTCAAAATTAGTAGATTTAGATTTAATGTTGCAAATATTTAATACAATGTCATCATTAGTTTCTAATGAAATTGTTAATGGTTTTATTGTATAATATGATTGTTGTTTTTGTCCCAATTGGGAAACTTTTTTACCCATGAAAGCTTTTTCGATATTTAATGATGTATTTTTATATCCCCTAATAGGCATTAACCATTTGTAAGAGGTCATTATAGTGAAAGAGTGTTAGTATTTATGAAAAAAATATTACATCACGTTCCTATATAAAGTACAGTACCCTTCCTTCTGATATTATTTATTCTCTGACTCCCAAACCTTACAATGGTTAGGAAGAATCCCACTCAAACTAAAACTTCAGCATCAGTTATGGACATAGCAGCAATTGCTAATCAACCTGAAGTGGTTGAATTAACTAACAAGAAACAATCACGCAAAAGGAAATCACAATCTCCTAATGCTCTATATCGTAATTTAATGATTATTAATGAAGAACAGGAAGACGAAAAATATTTAATTACATACAATTCAGGTAATAGGGAACTGAAAACCAAGGAAGAAATTATCCAAAAAGTGGATGAAACTTTTCATGTATTTAATGAAAGTCAAAGAGAAGAAAGTAAATACCGCATCATTGCAGGGCATGAAGATATAAAAAAAGGACAAATGCGAAAGTATTTTGATTAAGTTTTATAAAAAAACATTGCCACCATCAATTCCAAATATACCCATTCCCGAAGTTGTGGTAATGGAACCTGATGAAGGAAAAGGAAAAGAAATTTCGGCTTCAGAGTTATCAGTAGAAGAATCATCGCAAGCATTTATATCTCCATCTCCATCAACATCCACAGCAAAAACAGACGCTAACCTTATCCAAGATCCATTATGTTCATCAGAAAAAGTTGTTTTTAACACCCCTCCATCTTCACTATTACCATCATTTCCTTAGGTACTTAAATTACTGCCACCACCACCACCACAACAACTACCACCAACTCCAACTTTATCCATCCCCCCCCCAAAAAAAAAATGTGATAATAGAACAGATGATGATGGAAAAGAAGAAAAAGAATAAGAAGAAGAAAAATTTAAAGCACTATATATCTCATATCATTGTTCCATTTTGATCACCATCATAATTCCCTTAGAAACTTAAAATAGAATATTAAAAAAATTGTATAAACTATATGAATTATAAAATTATAACTATAACCACCATAATATAATAAAAAAAAATATATAACTTATTTTTTTTCCTAATGTATATATATATATATATATATATATATATATATATATATATATATATATATATATATATATATATATATATATATATATATGCGGAAAATCCACAAAGAAATATGAAATGAGGTGAACGTTTCGGCTCTGTTAAAGCCTTTGTCAACACCAGACTGACTGATGTCAGTCTGGTGTTGACAAAGGCTTTAACAGAGCCGAAACGTTCACCTCATTTCATATTTCTTTGTGGATTTTCCGCATAAAATGATCAGTGTTTTGTGATCGTCAATTGCATATATATATATATATATATATATATATATATATATATATATATATATATATATATATATATATATATATATATATATATATATATATATAGCTTACCATTTCATTCACCATAATTTAGTTCAACATGTTGAAGAACAAAATAGACATAGGACAGATTACATCACTATATCAACCTCCTCCAGATGGTTGTTATGCTGGTGTTGTTGTTGATAGTATATTTAAACATAGAAAACTGACAATAATGAAGAATATTGAAACTATTTTAAAAAGTCTTAATTATCAGCTTCTCTATTTACCATCAAAAAGTAATGAGAATAATGGCACTTATGATGATCTATTAGAGATGTTAGAGATACTTCCACCCAAACTACCAATATATACCAATTCCTTTCTTGTTATTTATGTGACGCATGGTAATGCAAATGGATACAATGAAGACGAAGAGTTATGAGCTGTCTCCTCATCAGTATCATTTTCTGTTGATATTACTACCAGTCTTGGTTTGGCTGTTGTTGAGTTGCTAATAAGAGGTTTAGTTATCTTTTTCTTTTTAGTTGATGTTGTGTTGTAAGCTGCTCTCTCATTTTCTGAAGTTATCATTAGTGAGACAAATGTAGATGTTTCCGTCACTATCATTTTCCCATGATGTTAGAGGGGCTGTTGATGTTTTCTCATTTTCATCCGTTACAATTAAGTGGGAAGATGTAATTGGTGTAGTTGTGTTTTTCTTTTGGGACCACATACAACTTTTGGTAAATCCAACTATTAATATGAGTATTAGCACATTCATTTTCTTTTAGTGTCAGGAAAAGGTTGATATGTGAATCGATCAAAATTCACAGAAGAAATGAAATAAATTTGCTGTGATTTACTATATTTATATGGCCCACTAGGAAAATCGAGCACAAGACACTGCCAGGGTAGCAGGCACAAACCCCGTTAACAGCACTAGCCTGTGTGAGAGAGAGACACACACACACGTCCGCTCTCTCCGGGAGGCAGCGTGCCACTGTAAAGAAAAGGAGCCGGAGGATCTTTTTTTATCTCCTCTCTCCATGGTGTAGGTGCCGGAACCACTCAACTATCTTTTAATATCAAATCTTGTTTGCTCCCAGTATGTGATTTACCTACCAATTTCAGAAGAATTTCGCAAAATTTTTAGGCAAATTTCCTTACAAATGGTGATTTACTAAAAAAAAAAAAAAAAAAAGAATTTTGTTTTGTTAAAAAAAAAAATATAGCATATTGGAATAATACAAAAATCTATTAATTTCTTTTAATAATTTTTAGTTTTACATTATCATTTTTAATGTATAATTTCTTATTAGAACATATTAAGGAAATTTAATGCTACTTCCTCTTGATTTTCATAATTAATACAATTCTCCTCTTCATTTAATTCTCCAACTAAAGGAGCTACTATTTTACACATCTAAATTACACTTCTCTGCCTCTTTAAAATCGTCCTCATTAACTTTTTTCTCAATTTTTATTCGTTTGAATGGTGGTTCTTCTGCTGTGACACTTCCATTACATATAGGTTCTTCTACCTGAACTTCATCTATTACTTTAGAAATAATATCTTTATATTTGGGGATTAGTTTCTTCCTAATGCTATTATTAGTTAAAAGAATTTGTTTAATTGCATCAGAGGCTTGATTTCGGATATTGTTAGCTGGGACATCTGAATAAAAAACAGAATCTAAATTACGTAGATACAGAATTATTTTGTTATTAAAAACTCCAATTTCAGATAAACCAAATGAAATTAAAGCATTAACAGGACACGGGGATTCTCTAATTTCAACAAAGGTTTCACTTGAGTAAGGGATTGGGTTACGACCAATCCCATATATTTTAGAATTTTTGATGTAAACATTTCCTAGCGGCGAACCCATGTAAACTTCATCTTCTTTAGGGTTGGCCACAAAAGGACAAAATTGAACACCTAAATTTATACGTTGACGCAAACACTCGTTCTGAAATTGTGGCTGTTTTTGTATAAGTATTTCATTACATTTTAAAGAACATTGTTTATCTTTATGACCATCTATATACATTGACGCGCTCCAGATTTTACCCTGGAAAGGTTTATCAATTTTTAATGCCTCAGCTATTGGTTGGATTAGATTTTCTTCAAATATTTTCTGAATATCTTCACCGAATTCAATATTTCCAATCTTATTAGGTACTAAGGCAAATTTTGTTCCTCCCGAAACTATAAAACATTTGACCTCCAACAACTTAACGGTTAAGCTAGTTAAATAATTATTGTTAATTCTATAATATTTCATGTTGTTTTGGTTATTTGCCTTGATATTTTCTTCAAATACAGAACTACCGAGTTTTTCATATTGTTCTTTAAATTTAGTTAATTTCTCTAAAATATTGTTTTTATTCAACTCTCTTAAATTTTCGATGGTTATATATTTTTTGTGAATATTGGGTGGCTCATTGGGAAGTATATAATAATTCGAACTTGAAGCTTTGTTCAGCATTTCTGCAATAATTTCCATAACCTCTTCATCTTCGTTGATGAAGTTGAGGGTGCTATAATACTTTTCTTCAGTTTGAAGTTGAGGGGGAGGAGGGTGAGATTGATAAATTCCATCTGTAGTCGTTGGTTGGTGATATATTGAGGTTGCATTTTTTGCCTGAATTATTGTTTGTTGTTGCTGTAGTTGTGTTGTTGCTGCTGGTGGATAGGTAGTAGAAGGTAAATATTGACCATAATATCCTGAGGTATTCATTGTATGAAAGAGTCAAAATGATATAATGAGTTATGAACTTTTGATATCCTAATATATACTGATTGACTTAAAATATATATATATATATATATATATATATATATATATATATATATATATATATATATATATATATATATATATATATATATATATATATTTATATATATATATATATATATATATATATATATATATATATATATATATATATATATATATATATATATATAACTTTTAATAAAAAGTATAATATGAATTTTCTGCCAATGTGTCTCGCCTTATGGCGACAAATGGTAATATAATTAATCACCAATCATCATCATTATCGATCTTATTTTGTTTATTTTCCATAATTATATCATACATATCACACTCCAAACTATAAACAAAAATAAAAAAGGCTAACATCTCTTCGAAACAGTTAGAATTTAATGTGAATAAAATGTCTGTATTATTAATATTGCTACTATTCACCATTGAGATCATTGGTACCAAATGTGTCAGTTTGCTTACATTACCAGAAAGAAAATGTGATATATTTTTTAAATTGCTAAATTTTCGACATTGAGAATCAGAATCTAGAGTCACCCACATTTTTCTTTTGGTCTTATCATAATGAAAAGTTGTACGTAAAATAAAATTACATTCAGAATTTTTTTTCTTATTCTTATTATTATTATTATTATTATTATTATTAGTAGTAGTAGTAGTAGTATACCACCATTTATGTTTTCTAGTCAAAGACGACATATAAAATTTTGAATTTTCTAAACACTCGTAATGAAATGAGGGTCATATTGAAGTTATTTCAATGCAAGGAATATTTAACAAAAGCTTACAGGCACTCAGATTACAAACTCTATAACCATGTGCAACATGTTTTTCATAGAGCTGATATCTTTCATTTTTTTGATAATCCAAGCCTGACTTTTCTATACTATATTGAGACGCATTTTCTGAATCAGCAGTCTGAATAAGGGCATTAACAGTTTGGCCTATATCAGAAATTAATCCCATTAAACGATTAATTATTTGTATTTGGGGTCTATATGTAATAGCTGGACATAGACACACACTCTTGGGTAAAGTTAAAGCCCTTGGTACTAATGGTACCATTGTATAGTATGAAATATGAGTACCACCTTCTGCTGTTATTGTACCTGGATGAAGTTGCTCAATTTTAGTTCCCAAGCAATAATGAATGCAACTAGTTGATTTATACATATGAAGAGGTCAAATTTTAATGGTACTCAAAAAGCGCTGGTGGTTGATCTCATCATCATTTTGATTTATTATTTGATTAAACCATTGTGTTACTTCATTTCTAATATTCTTAAAAATGTGAGCTGGGTTATTGTCCCGTAAAATCATAAGAACATGTTGCAATAAATTTGTTAAGTCACGATGATTACTAAGGTTCATACGTTTTTTATAACCACTGATTTTACATTTATTGCCAACTTGTCTTTCTTGTATAGCCATATAATGGTTTTTTTTTATTAGCACTAGAACACCAAATGCATTTTCGAAAGCTAGTTTGAGATAACATGTAGAAGGTATATCTTGTCTGAGATCAGTATTATAACGATTAGCCAATTCATCTCCAGTTCCTGCTGAACGAGATACCTTCAGAAATAATGAATCAGTGTCGCCATATAAAACTGTCGCTCCAATTCCATTTTCATCTTTAGTATAAAAATGTTGAGCCCGATTAAGATGATACCGACCATAACCAGTAACCATGCATGGGACCAGTTCATCTGCGAGTAGTTTAATGGCCGCCATTGCCCCATAAATAGAATTTACCATAATCTTAAGAGCGTTAGCTTGAGTGGTCATTCCTAATTTTTTCATAATACCTCGTTCATTTACTAATTTTTCACATATCTGACGTAATGGTGATTGAGTGTATGGTTTTCCTTCTTGGACTTTAACACTCACATAAGCAAAATAAGGATCATCATCCATAATAAGTATATGAAATAAATTTTCATCAACTTCTGGGAGTTGACAACGTGAAATTCGAGTCACGAACCCTCGATTTAAATTATAGTCAATAATTAAACTAGGATATAATGAACAAAAATCAAAAACAAATATTGAATGAGTATTAGAAGCTAAATGTACTCCAATTTTCGGTTCAAGAACTTCAGCGCCTTTGTAAGTGTTTTTTCTACCTGTATCCAAATGATCCTTTTTTTCGATGGAATGTCTAGCGTATCGATTTTGTGGAAGAATACGACCTATTTCCCATTGAGATTGTGAATAACAGTTTACCTTATTAAGGAGATGTGCGTCAATAGGAGCCGTATAAATTGAATTAAGTAAATTTATAAGGTAACGTCTCACAATAGCTGTAGAACTGGCACCAAGACAATGGTATGGGTCAAGGTCGCCCATACGAGATAAACCCATTGTAATTCTAATAGTATTAAGGTGCCCATTCAATTGAGTGACCAGATCCACATCTACAGTACAATAATCTAGAAAATTTTCAGAAAAAAACTATCCGGTTCCTCTCCATTGTGTGCTAAATTTTTATACATTTTATTTATAGCTACAATATTAAAATCTACTTTATTGCGGCCCATTATAGCTTCTGCACAAGCATCTAAACTATCAGAAGGTGGTTCAAGAAACTTACCAACTGGAAAATTTTTTTTATGACAAATCATAACATCTACATCTAAAATCCAAGGTGGAGTCATATGGGGTACGGTTCTCATATCACAATATGACCTTAAAGTGTAAGTGTGGAAAAATAAATGTCCAGGTAAAAGACCATGAAATAGTGCTCGTTTGAAGAAGAATGGATGGTCGTATCCATCAGTGTTATAACCAGTAGCGAAAATATGTTGAGGTTTGCTTAGTAACTCAAAAGATCGAGAAAGAGTCTGTTTTTCTGAAGAATATAATTCAACATGGATCGAAATTCCTTGTTTAGTTATCATGGAAAATTCTCTATTTTTGTTTTGAGAATTTGGATAATATACAACCAAAAGGGTATTTATGTCACTTAATTCAGTTGGATATTGGGCATTCATTACAGTTGCTGTCTGAAAAGAAGTAGCAACTAACCTATCATATGAACCATCCCCTAGAGGAATGGCACCAGGTAAATCATGCCGACTAGTTTCTATATCAAATGAGAGGATCCGATATGGTGGAAAAAAGTTGTCGATATCGCCACTCACAAAAACAAGTTGATTGTCATGTACTTTAAATAAACCCCTAGATTGAAATTTTGGATTGTGTCGTCGTTCACAGTCAAAATAACATTGGTATGAATTAAAATATTTACCCATAGCATTAATACCAAATGGATGATAGTTATATTTTAGAAAGTTAAAGAGATCCATACACCTATGATAACCTTTACAAAAAACGCGAGCGGCATAACCTCGATATTTTTCCAATTGCAAATCTTCCAATGAGGCTTCGCCCATAATCAAATGACCATTCTGACTATGTTCAGCTTCAAGAGTATAATAATCTATCAGCCCACAATTATACAAAAATATCATAGAACGATCAAATAGTTCACGTTGTTGTGTAACTAAAACTAAGTGATCAAAATTTGATGTATCAAAAATTACTCGTATAGGGTCTTGTGGTACAATATTTTCACGATTTAAACCACTATCTTGAATTTGACTTTGAGGCACTGGAATCCCATAAAATTCTTGTTCTTCAACATTCCATGAATATATCCACACATAATCTAGCATGGATAATTCAACTAGTTTGGGTTTCATATTTAAGTTTACAAGAAGAGAAAGGTAGAAGAAGGATAAATATACTGTCATATATATTTTTTTTTTGTATTATAATACTATAATATTCTTCTGCCATATAAATATAACCCAATTAGTTTTTTTATATAGTGAAACATTTTACATTTGTTTAATCAATTTCATCATTACTTGACTTGATGATAACACTTTCAAATAGTACAGTCAACATTTTTAGTTTGTCACTATTTAATGACTTTGCATGCTGATGAAGTATATCTGTTATTCTAATGAATGATATTGATTTATTGTCAGTCATTAAATAATCCTTAACCCATTTATTGTTATCTGGAGAGAGATTTGGAAAAATAATATGGATATAAAATGTATTTGAACAGAGTGTTATTTGGTAAAAAACATCTAATTCTTTATAATCTAATTCTTTATCGTTTTCTATAAACAAAATTTCTAGATCAATATTAGCAGTTGTTTGCTTATCATGATCTTTCTTTTTCAACTTTTTTTTGTTGTTTTTGTTTTTTTCTTCTTCTTCTGCAAATCCATTATTAATGCCAAATGGGACAGTCAAGAGTAATTTAATTTCTGCATAATGAACAACACACCATCTTTAACTGTAAAAAAAAAAAGGGAAATTACCATAATTTATTAGAAAAATTGACTATTTCATAATGAAAGTATATCATTTCAGAGAAAAATGAGGCAAAAAAAAAAAAAAAAAAAAGTACAGTTCAATAATTTGAAAATTAAATTTAATTAATTAACACTTTTCTGAGAACTTCATTTGGATTTACGGGAAGGTTTATTTAAGCGCTTGTCGGATCACGACGTACATTACATTTACGGACTGTGTTATAGAGGGTATATACTACTCGATCGACTTGGGGTTTGTATGAATATGTTTGCCATTAAATTTCTTGTTTTCTCTAATAGGCACAGTGCCTATTTGAGAAAACGGTAATGTATTGTAACTTGAAGGAGAGACTATTGAATTGGTGACACAACGAGGGTAATTGCACACTCCACACACTCTTGTGTTGGCCGCGATCATGATTCTACATTTATATCCATATGTCTGTGTAGAGAATTTTATTCCGAACTATACAAACCAAAAAAAAACGGTGTGAAATAAGTATAAACTTGAAAAACATGAGCAAAGTAAACAAATTTTTTACGCTCATGGGTACAATCACAACAGTGTCGTCGCTGCTGAAATCACGGCTAACGCTTCGCCCAGTTCCCACACTCGTGTGGAACATAATTAGACATTGATAGGCATATGTCTGGGTGGGGAATTTTATTGCGAGTTCCGTGATATCAAAATAAGCGCTGTAGGATGACTGTGAGGCTGGTAACAAACGAAAGTGTATGAACATTTACTTTCTGTTTGGGGGTCACGGCGAGTCATCTTTGTGTTTATTTACTTCGTGGTGGGATAGCAAATGCTTTGGTGACATTCACTTTTTTGTGCACTAAAGTGTTTTAAACCTTTAATAATCAAATATATGGCAAAAGGATAATAATAATAATAATAATAATAATAATAATAATAATAATACAACTTTAATCTTACTGTGAATCCTCCAGAAGTAGGACGACCAGTATGTTGCTTATTGATTGGTCAAAAGATCGATGGATACTGAATGTGTTGTGGAGCGGTGGGTGTGTGTGGCTGGGAGCAGGTTGAGCATGATGTGGATGAGGCACACTGGAGCCACAAACTGAAGGTCTGACGGAGGGCTCTGGGTGCTACTCTCCCGGTATAGAGAAGTGGTGGGGGTGGGGGAGGGGGGTGAGCTCTTAATTTATATGACATTATGTCTCATTGTTCGTTGTTGCTAGTGAGAAAGCAAATGTTTTTCATTATTTTGGGAGTTGACTCCTTTCCCTTTTACCCATTTAATCAACCAATATAGATTTCTGAACCTACTGGGTTTTATTTATCATATCTACATTTAAACTGTGTATGAAGCCAATTTATAAACTACCACCACATCCCAAATAATTTCATTCACTCTCTCTTTCTCATTCACTCGCTCTCTCTTTCTCATTCACTCTCTCTCTCTCTCTCTCTCTCTTTCTCTCTCTCTTTCTCATTCACTCTCTCTCTCTCATTCACTCTCTCTTTCTCTCTCTCTTTCTCATTCACTCTCTCTCTCTCTCTCATTCTCTTTCTCTCTCTCTTTCTCATTCACTCTCGCTCTCTCTCTCTCTCTCTCTCTCTCTCTCGTTCTTCTTTTCTTTTCTTTTCTTTTCTTCCACTAAAATTAAACTAAATTATAAAATATCTTCCAGACAGTCAGCAGCGAGAATTCCACGTGGTGTATAAATTCTACCGTCATAACCACAAATAAGTAAACAAGTACAATACAATAGTTTTATATAAGCATATCCATATAGAGCTATGTCTTTATTAGATGCATCACGTGACAGTTGGGCCATTTTAATAAAGCTTTGACGGTTCATTCCTTCAAGAAAACTTTGATGAACTCGTTCATTTATTTTGCCGACAATCTGCCATAAATGATCGATTGAAAAACGAGATGATTCAGACTGAATCATACATTTTATAGTATTATTATTACTTACACTTGGAAATATTTTTTCAACAAAATCAACATAGGATGGTGTAGGTTGACGAATAAACTGTAGCAAATCATTATAAGATATCGAAAAAACTTTTTGAGTTTTAGTTATTTTATGACAAATCTTTCTAAGATGAATGAATATATCATATGCTCTCGAGGAAGATTCAGTTATAGCTAAACGATACAGAGCTCCATGAATTTCATTTCTATTAAGACCATATAGGTAATATAACATTAAAATTTCATCATGATCAAAAGCTAAACGTACACTACCTGGTAAGACAAAATTTGTACGAGGATGGAAAAGAATAACGGCTTCAGCTTCAGAAGCCACATTATGACTTACTGGAATAACTTGCATGGCATCACCATCAAAGTCGGCATGATTACCATGCACAATGCTAGTGGGGATAGCCATGACTGGATAGATCCAAAAAGCTTTCACCCGATGCAAGGTAAAATTTCTATCATCAAGTGTAGGATAACGGTGGGCAAGAACATATCGTGGACAATCTAGTCGTCTCCATACACTAATAGGAAGAATACATTCATCTGGTTCAAGTTCATTACAGGGGGTAATAATGACGCGGGATGAACCAATGTATCGTTTATTGTGTCCATGTTGACGTATAGAAGAAAATTTACCACTTTTCATTCGACTCAACACTGATCCATAACTCGTTTTAACTTTACTCATATTTACACTAGGATCTGAAATAAGTTTTTTGTAAAACGGCAATGATCGTTGATGATTCATAAGGAAGGCTAAAGGTGGTATTAACCGGGGAATTCCATTCGATAACTTTATATGCACACTATAATTAAAGTCATTAGGATCATTTCTTAATTCAAATTGGGATTGGGTTGTAAGTCGCTCTAATAATATTCTTGGGTTTCTAAAGAGGAATTAATCATGAGTGTTATTATTATCTGCTTTTGATGAGCTATTTCCTTGCCAAATATGATTAAGGTAAATTCTAAATTCAGCATATGAATGTTCATATTTTGTTTGGCATGCTTTACATTGCCATCCACCTGTTGTTGGACGAAAAATACGGTTTCTCACTTTAAGATAACGAAAAATAGCATTAGAAAGACCCTGGACTGAATTTGCATTTGGGAATACAATTGATAATAATTCTTCATGGGGTTTGAAAATTAAATGACATTGAGAGCACTTTATAAAACGAGGATAACTATCATTTAAGTTTCTAGTTAAAACTTTATAATTACTCATGTAACGTTTAAATTTATTTCGATCAATACAAATTACACAATATACAAAGTAACAACTAGGACAGATTGACTGACTAAATGCTATGAAATATTTTAGATCTGTCTTAACCAGTTGGTTTGTTAATTTAGATATTCGTATATACTTATACGATATATTTTCATTTCCAATATTTTGTTTTCCTTTTATGTTGCTTTCAAAATTAGTAGATTTAGATTTAATGTTGCAAATATTTAATACAATGTCATCATTAGTTTCTAATGAAATTGTTAATGGTTTTATTGTATAATATGATTGTTGTTTTTGTCCCAATTGGGAAACTTTTTTACCCATGAAAGCTTTTTCGATATTTAATGATGTATTTTTATATCCCCTAATAGGCATTAACCATTTGTAAGAGGTCATTATAGTGAAAGAGTGTTAGTATTTATGAAAAAAATATTACATCACGTTCCTATATAAAGTACAGTACCCTTCCTTCTGATATTATTTATTCTCTGACTCCCAAACCTTACAATGGTTAGGAAGAATCCCACTCAAACTAAAACTTCAGCATCAGTTATGGACATAGCAGCAATTGCTAATCAACCTGAAGTGGTTGAATTAACTAACAAGAAACAATCACTCAAAAGGAAATCACAATCTCCTAATGCTCTATATCGTAATTTAATGATTATTAATGAAGAACAGGAAGACGAAAAATATTTAATTACATACAATTCAGGTAATAGGAAACTGAAAACCAAGGAAGAAATTATCCAAAAAGTGGATGAAACTTTTCATGTATTTAAAGAAAGTCAAAGAGAAGAAAGTAAATACCGCATCATTGCAGGGCATGAAGATAAAAAAATGGACAAATGCGAAAGTATTTTGATTAAGTTTTATAAAAAAACATTGCCACCATCAATTCCAAATATACCCATTCCCGAAGTTGTGGTAATGGAACCTGATGAAGGAAAAGGAAAAGAAATTTCGGCTTCAGAGTTATCAGTAGAAGAATCATCGCAAGCATTTATATCTCCATCTCCATCAACATCCACAGCAAAAACAGACGCTAACCTTATCCAAGATCCATTATGTTCATCAGAAAAAGTTGTTTTTAACACCCCTCCATCTTCACCATTACCATCATTTCCTTAGGTACTTAAATTACTGCCACCACCACCACCACAACAACCACCACCAACTCCAACTTTATCCATCCCCCCCCCAAAAAAAAAAAAATGTGGTAATAGAACAGATGATGATGGAAAAGAAGAAAAAGAAGAAGAAAAAAAATTTAAAGCACTATATATCTCATATCATTGTTCCATTTTGATCACCATCATAATTCCCTTAGAAACTTAAAATAGAATATTAAAAAAATTGTATAAACTATATGAATTATAAAATTATAACTATAACCACCATAATATAATAAAAAAAATATATAACTTAATTTTTTTTCCTAATGTATATATATATATATATATATATATATATATATATATATATATATATATATATATATATATATATATATAGCTTACCATTTCATTCACCATAATTTAGTTCAACATGTTGAAGAACAAAATAGACATAGGACAGATTACATCACTATATCAACCTCCTCCAGATGGTTGTTATGCTGGTGTTGTTCTTGATAGTATATTTAAACATAGAAAACTGACAATAATGAAGAATATTGAAACTATTTTAAAAAGTCTTAATTATCAGCTTCTCTATTTACCATCAAAAAGTAATGAGAATAATGGCACTTATGATGATCTATTAGAGATGTTAGAGATACTTCCACCCAAACTACCAATATATACCAATTCCTTTCTTGTTATTTATGTGACACATGGTAATGCAAATGGATACAATGAAGACGAAGAGTTACTAAATGTACCTCATTATAATAGTTCACCTCTAAATATCAGGCAGCTAGTCGAACAATTTGAAAATGAAATTAACCGGCCCAGTCTTCAAAAAACATATATATTTATTGTGGTTACTTACAACAGTAGCAGCAAAAAAGACTTTTCAGAATCCTCTTCCTTTGTATCTTTTTATACAAAAGCTAACACTAATGTAATGTATGTTAGAACAGAGACATCAACCACATCTTGTTTAGACAAAATACTCCTAATGAATGCTGACCTAAGATCTATTGTATCAATTATTTTAGGGGAATTAAATTCTCTGTAACACTGTTATGAATATGAGAATATATATCGTTGGGAGTTGAATTTTCCAACTGACATAAATTATCAGACAGCTTACTGGGACGAATATTAATGTAATAATGTTGTCGACATTGTGGACATGGAATAATAATGGGCAACAGGCTAGGATAGCTATTTATAACATATGCTATGTTGGAATCTTTTCTAAACCGATCATCTTTCTGGCTATATTTGGCCAGTGTGTGGAATATTCGCCAATAAAATGGGCCCCAAAATTTTGTACCCATACGCTGAGGCAAAGGATATGTTTTTGTGGTAGCTGTCGTATAATGCAATGAACCGGGTGGAAATTTAGATGTGGCTGTTGAAATGAAAGATAATTCGCCTTCAACAAGAGGTACTGCCCCATCAGCTTCTAGTTTATTCAGAAGATCTACCAAATTTGAAACTCCATTAATGCGAAAGTTTGTCTGAAAGAGTTGTTGTAAATATTTTAAGCGACTGATATCATTTGTTATATAGGTTTCTAAAGCAAAGAATGAAGGCTTGATTTTATTTTTATTATTATTCCTAATTTTACTGTTAATAATAGACTGGGCCTCGAATAAGAAAATATTATGAAGTTCCTTGGGACTTTTTAGTTGTATACCATTATTATCTCTGTCATCATCACCATCTTCATCATCTACATAAACCACCATATTGACGACTGTTTGAAGTGTATATAAAAAGGATGAAATTAAGATATTATTGGCGGACTGAATAGTTGATGAGTTGGTTTGATAAGAAGGGTTTAGAGCTTGAATGTAATAATCTAAGATTATTGAAAACGTATATAATATAAATGTTGGTAAACATAAAATGGCTGGAAATTTTACGTTCCTTTTATAATCAAAAAACAGTTTATAATTGAAAAGACACTGCTGTTGCTGCTGCTTTTTCATTTTTTGTATTTCTCTAAAAACAATATTAATGTTTTAATGATAATTTGTACATGACCCTGGTAACGGGAATATCTTGAGGTTATATTGAGATGATTTCGGGCTATTTAGTGTTCCCGTGGCCCGATCCTAGCTAGACCAAGCCGCCAGTGACAGCTGATTAACTCCTAGGTACCTAATTCAAGTTCAAGTATGTTTATTGAGATAAGCAATAAATACATCTCAAAGGGATAGAGTAGCTTAGGCTATTTCTATCCTCCCCAAGGTACCTAATTACTACTAGGAATCAGGGGCATCAGGGAGAAAGAAACTCTGCCTAATGTTTCTCGCGGGCACCCGGGATTTTGATCCAATGTGCTGTCAACTCAGCTGCGCGGAACAATTTTATTTCTTTAATTTAGATATGAGGTGGAGTATTTTGAAACAAGTTTTTTTTTTATGAATTATCCTAAATAAAAAATAATAAGCAATGACTGTATTTTTAATAATAATATTATTCTTTATAACAGTTATAATAATTATTTATTTATGTAAAAGAGGAGAAAGAGGAAGAGACAAAGGAATAGATGCAGCAGGTGGAAGTGTAAGTGGCAGTGAAGGAGGTGAAAGAACAGATGCAGGTGGTAGAGGAAGTGAAGGAGGAGGAGGAGGAACAGATGCAGATGGAAGAGGAAGTGAAGGAGGAGGAGGAGGTGGCGGCAAAGGAACAGATGCAGGTGGAAGAGGAAGTGAAGGAGGAGGAACAGATGCAGATGGAAGAGGAAGTGAAGGAGGAGGAGGAGGAGGTGGCAGCAAAGGAACAGATGCAGATGGAAGAGGAAGTGAAGGAGGAGGCAAAGAAATTCCTCAAGGCCTATTACAATCTTCTTCAATTAGTCAAATAGAAAATTCTGTGCCTCAGGTGGTACAATTCTCTACGACTCAAACAGGGAAACAATACAACATCAGGAAATCAATTTTAGAATCACTATTCTTCCCTTTTATTGAGGAAGATATAAGAATAAAATCAGGTTTTATCATTGTTCCTACATTACCATTATCATATAATCTTAAGAATAAATTTGAAATTGAAAATACCATAGTAAAACCTTTTAATACCTTTCTTATTAATTATAATAATGCTTACAAATATTGGCATAATAGTGAATCTTTTCACATAAATAAAATATTGCAAAATTGTGTATATGATAAAGGATATTATTCCAAAAACCCAATTGTTTTAATATTTCCATGGAATATTTCAGATAGTGTTGACGTTACTGATTTGAGTGAAATACGAGATGTCCAGTTAAATAATCATATAGAATCAATACGAGTAAGATCACAAAATGAATCCAAACCAATTTACATGAATAGACTCTGGATATCATGTACCCATGCAGCCAGTCAAGATTGATTTATACAGGGATTTTCAAAATATGATTTCCCAATGGAAGAAGATTCATTACCGCCATTTGTGGTAATGAAACTTGAACTTCAAGAAGATAACAATGAAGTGGAATTTAAAATTGAGACAAGGAACATTATATTTAAAAATATAAAATTGAACATTAAGGTAGAGGGGTCTGAAGATATGGATATGGTAGAAGAGGTGGAGCAAAAAAAAGGAGAAACTGGAGAAGGAACCACCATTTTCATATAATCCCAATATACCATTATATACTACTACAGTTCGTTCTCTTCTTTCCTTCCTTCAAAAATATCAATTATCCTCCTCTCTTTTTTTTTGTTTTTTAATGATGGTAAAATTATCATATTATTTTTTAATAAACTTGAATCCAATTCAAATTTCTATAAAGGTTATGATACAAAAAATCTAAATAATAGAACAAAATGAAGGAAAGTAGTCATGTACCTATGCCAAATATCAGGATGAGATGAGATTGTTGAACCTCTCCCCCTACTCCTGGTAACCCCAAAATACTATGATGTCAACAGATGGGAGCAGACAGTAGAGAATCCACCATTTGTATAAGGAGAAGGATTATGGGGAAATTTATTTTCTCTGTTTATTACTTCAGCCTTCAACATCGATCTTAACAGACGTCTGGAATACACCATCATACAGAGTCGTCTCTCGACACCAACCAAAAATTTGGGTATCAGGAAAATATATATGACTACAGTCGAACACTATGGTAGTAACTCCCAGGCACCTTGTGTGTACGTCGCATTAAATCAGTACTGGAAAAGAGTGGTAAAAGATGTTACTTTTTAATATAATATCATAATGATCTTTTAAGAGGAAATGACGTCATAACATTCTGACAGTATATATATTAGTGAATGTAACTCTTAGGCTGTTCATTTGTGGTAATTCACATGGAGAACAAAGAGGCTGGGGCCAAGATAAGCCCTCGTTACCTCCAGTTTAACAGTGAAATAGGGAAAAGTATTAAACTTTAAAACGTTGGAATTTTGCAGGCTCGTAACGTTAGAACATTTCGTCTATTGGTGGAAAAGAGAATTGCTTGTGGAGCCATACCTTCTGAAGGACGATCATGAGGATGCTCTGACTATAATGTGGGATACCTCCTGAATGACAATCAGTTGAGGATGCTCTGACTTATAATGTGGGATACCTCCTGAAGGACAATCAGTTGAGGATGCTCTGACTGTCATACTGAAGCGTATGGATACCAATGATAACGCATGATAACATTCATTAAGTTATCTTCTCAGCTCATTACCACCAACTTTTTCACCAGTAAAATGGATAGAATTGAAATATCTATTCCCATAAATGTAAAGGTTGAAGCTTATCATCTTCTTTCCTCACAAATTGTAAGTATTAGTTATCATTCTCTTTCATTATTATATGTCGTACCTACTAGTCTTTATGGGTTAATTTAGGTTAGGTAGCCGAAAATTTTAATAATATTTATGAAAATACATTGAAATTATTTTTACAGGCTGAAGGAAGGATGGATGTTATTCTACATTTACCTTCTACTCTCCCTGACGTTTTTACCCAATTATCATATAATATACTGATGATTGATACTTCAACTTTAATGAGTGTTTATTGGTCAGCATTAATGAACCAATGGAATAAGTATATGGCTCATATTTTAGATAAGTGTGGAAATGAAACTGTTAGGTATACCTTTAGTGATGTTATTGAGAAAAAGGGATGTAGCCCACAGATTCAAAAAAGTGATTTTAGAAATAGTTCTACTGATTTAATCGGAGCATTAAAGAAAATTCAAGAGGAAATTGAAAGTTGTCAATCAAAAGATATTAAAGTGTTTTTTATTACTGATGGCTTCCATAGTGTATCAAGAGATAAGGCTGAAACTCAACTTGAAAAAATGAAATGTCCTGTTGGAAAAAAGTGGGAATTTTTTGTGTTAGGAATTGGAAAAGAATATCCAGTTAAACAGAGTTTATTTTTACAAGCACAACTTAATACTGGAAATACAATACCAAATTTATTTCAAGTACTTGAAATGGATGATATGGAAGATGTAATGAAGAATATAAGTAGTCATTGCAGTTCTGTAAAAATACGTTTATCTGTAGAAGGCTCTTTACTGCCTGGTGGAACATTAGAAAGTGAATTTTATCTTGATGAGTATGTTTATCTTAAACAATATAATGCTGAAAAAATATACATGTTTACAAATAGCAAAACTGAATATATCCTTCATTTACAATTTCAAGATTTATATGTAAAAATAATGGATCAACTGATTACACAATTGAATCGGAGAATACTTCAAATTTATAACAAAGACAAAGAGAAATTTTTTTGAGAGAGAGATTATTAACATAGAAAAGAACATTTGTGATGAACTATTTCTAAGGATTATGAACATAAAAGATGTAAGAGGTAATTTTACTGGGTGTTTTAAGGGAGTTTACACCAATATTGAAACTAATCTCAGGGAAAAAATCAATGGAATAAAGAAACTTATTGAGGAAGGATAATATCTTAAAGAAATGGAATTAGCTGGTGTAGTTTTGAACTCAATAACAGTATCAAGTCACTACTATTCAAAGAAGGCCTATCAACTAAAAGGATACACTGACAATGACTTTAAAAAGGATATAGATGACTTTGTGAAAATATTTGAAAAAGTAAAACACCATATTCTTGCATTACAAGTTTTACCTGAAAATTGTTGTAGGATTTCTCTCACTTCAACAGTCAGTGATTTACAAGAACCAAAATTTCTAACACTGTTAAATTCAGTCAATAAATTCCAGTTATTGACTGTTTGGAACATAACAGGCATTCCTGTACTTTTTCGTAACTTAAACTGTACAGTCTTAAATATTTGGTCATATAATATTATTCAAATTGTTGAAGCCCCCTTTGATTTAATTGGAGTGACAGCCCTTGTGGATTTTGTTAACATATATGGGGAAGTTGGTCATAAATACAATGAAATTGAAATTATTAATGGTAAACAAGAAACTCGCTTTAATGCTATTATACCAATTTTCACACCTGAGGAGGCTCATGTTATGGGATCACTGATGGAAACTAACCTTTTTGCTAAAATGATAACTTTTGCAGTTTTGAAGAATCCGATTATTAAGGATCACAATGCTCATCTAGGATCATTAGCTGTCTTGTTGATAAAACTCTTTGAGAAGTATCCAATTAAAAGCCGACCCAAGTATGTTTGTAGAATAATTAATAGTATTCAAGCTACTGTTGTTAATGGATACATGAAACGATGGAAACTGAAAAAATATTGGGAGATTTTGAAAAGTGAAAATAATATAAATCAAGCATTAATGACAGAGAGTATTTTAAAATTTGATGGAATATCTCTTAAGTGTGAAACGCTAATTAAACCCATGTTCATAATGTATATGATGATGAGAGATAATAACCCACAGTCCCCTCAGTATATGAAGACTTTAATAAAGAGAATCATGAAAATAATCATTTTAGAATATGTGGGCAGATGTGTTTGTAAAGGCAAATTTGAGTATCCTTACTCACATTTTTTTATCACCTCTGATAAATATAAGAAAGAGAAGCAGAAATGTTTGGAACATAATATTGAAGAATCTGAATATAATATAGAAAATTATTATACATTACATGAAGTTCGAAAAGCTTTAAAACATTTAGATGTGACCAAACTTTGTCCAGCCAATATTTTTCCTTTAAAGGAAATACAAATAAATGGTGAGAAAATTGCAGCCCTTTATTCATGGTCTCATGCAGGAGATTTGTCTTTAAAAACTTTGAGGATATTTGTCATAGAGATGATGAAAGAATTTGAAGAGTATGAAATCGAATTAGTATTGAATGAGTTGTTTAATGACATTTTTTTTTTTAATTGTTTGTATCATGCTTTGAAGTTTCCAAGCTCTCGTGAAAGACTAAAAAAATTTGAGCAAATTGAGGACTATGATAAATGTCGCTTTAATATTAGAAATGAGATGATTAGAGAAGTCATAGAGAAATGGAATCTCAGAGATATTTATAAAAAAAAAGTGGAAAAAAATTGGGTGATGTCATACATGAAAGTTCACCAAGAAATATTGAATCCAATGACACCTAAGGAAATAATGGATAAAGTCCATCAGATGGGATTGTTTAATTGTGAGAAAACATCATTCCATGATATATATATATTCAGCTATGATGTTAAATCTTAACAAATGCTTGTCAGATATCCACTTGCCCCTATTATCTAATTCCCAGTAAGAATTGTGGTCAACATTTATTTATGGAACGATCCCAAATGGGCGAGGCCTTTCCTCATGCTCTTCACAAAACAGCTCATAAGACTAAATATAGTATTAAAAAAGGTCTTGAAGAATTTCAGAATGGAACATATACGAAAAAAGGAATGAAATTATTAGATTCAACATAAAAAGAATACAAAAAACATTTGATACAATTGCCAAAAATATATAAACATGATTGATACGTGGTAGGGGGATTGTATATTAAACTGATGATTTAGTTTTTTTTTAGAATCAAATTAAAGAAATTAGTTCCTACTGGCGGTGGGAGATTAGTTGTAAGACGTGATACAAAGGAACTCATATCATCTCGAAGTAAATCTGAACGTTCAGTGGCCATAATTTGACATTTAACATCCTCAAAACTTGTCGCAGAAATAATATTGGTGGGAAATTTATTTCCTCTGCGATTTATGGAATTAATAGAGGCATTAGATAACACCGTTAATTGGAGAAGTAATGCAGAATAATTTATATTAATGTTTTCAAAGCGTCTAAATATATGATGTAAATTTATTAAACTACATAGTTGACCAAGATGTTTATTAACCCCTCTAATATCTGTAGAATATATTAGAGAGATATTGGGGTTTGCAATCTGTAGATGAACAGCATCAATTAACCACCCGGGACAATTGTTGAAGATTGGATGATTATGACAGGTTCCGTATCGTTTGATTTTATCTGTCAGGTATTCACACCATACTCGTGCCATTCGCAAGTCAATGAGGTTTTTTATGCCTATTAGTGATTTATTTTCATAAAGAGCAATATCACGTTTGAAAATGGGATCGAAAATAATTGGGATAAGAGGACATTCAAGCAATTTATGTTGTACAAAGTATAAACTATCACTAATATTTTTACAATCATCTATTAATCCTGAATATACCGAATTGGATGATGTTTGAGTAATAGGATAGGTAAAATATGGCATTATAGTAGTAGTAGGAGTACTATTAGTAGTGGTAGTGTTTGTGGTGGTGATAGTAATAGTATTAGTAGTAGTAGTAGTAGTAGTTAATTTGTACATATCATGTGTTGAATCTAATTGATTCTGAATTGAAGTATGTTGGATCATTTTCCAGAGAAAAGCTGTAATATCAGTTCCTGGTTCCAAAAGTTTATAAAGTTCTTTTTTTTTTTACAAATTCCATAGTTGCAATGTAATAAAAACATGCATATATATATATATATATATATATATATATATGTCGTACCTAGTAGCCAGAACTCACTTCTCAGCCTACTATGCATGGCCCGATTTGCCTAATAAGCCTAGTTTTCATGAATTAATGTTTTTTCGACAACCTAACCTAACCTAACCTAACGTTTTCGGCTACCTAACCTAACCTAACATATAAAGATAGGTTAGGTTAGGTTAGGTAGGGTTGGTTAGGTTCGGTCATATATCTACGTTAATTTTAACTCCAATAAAAAAAAATTGACCTCATACATAATGAAATGGGTAGCTTTATCATTTCATAAGAAAAAAATTAGAGAAAATATATTAATTCAGTAAAACTTGGCTTATTAGGCAAATCGGGCCTCGCATAGTAGGCTGAGAAGTGAGTTCTGGCTACTAGGTACGACATATATATATATATATATATATATATATATATATATATATATATATATATATATATATATATATATATACTATAACTGGAGAAATAAAAAAAAATGAATGAACTTGATGAAATACCTTATGAATTAGTTGATGATGAAGGCCAACCTTTAATTAATAATTTAATTGACTTTGATATTAAAAAGTTACACTTGGTTCCTAAAATACATTTTCTTTCTATTTTTAAGAAAAAACATAAATTTATTCAATCTTTTACTCAAAAGGAATCTGCTTTTGTAGCGGCCTTAACATTAGAATTTATTCAATATGTCAAGAAAAATGGATTTATATTAACAATATCAAATATTGTACATGAGTCCCTCTTAGAACCTAATTGGGGAATGTCAAATACATTTCCTCTTGAAATATATTGGCATCGAAATGGTGACTATTCATCACCAAAAACTTTTACTTCAAACCAAAATCATTATATCCTGAACCGTTTTCATCATATTGAAAAAGAAAACAAAAAATCTTAATTAAATATATTTCAGTATACCATATTTCTTATTCTTGTAATTTTAATAACATTATTTTGTTTTTATTATTTTATATTTTATATTTTATTAGTGAAAATGTAATAAATGATAATAATGATGAATATTTTATTATTATCCTTCATTATTCATTAACTTCTTTTGTTTTGTTAATGTTAATATATTATGTATATTTGATGTCATATGATTGGTGTATTAAAAAATATAATGAATATTTAGAGAATCATTCTAAGAAGAAAAAGGAGTATGCATATCAACAGACTAATATTATATAAGTGATGTTATAATGATAATGTTTCCTCATCAGTGTACTGTTTGTTGCTTACTACAATCATTTAATATGGATCTAATTAATACATATCAACAGCTATTATCAAATCTTGTATTTTCTCCTTAAAGTAAATCTTCAAAACCTAATTTCTAGCATCTAATTATTACTAACACCCAAGAGGTCATGTCCTCTGCCTTCATTAACCATTAATAAAAAGTCTACAGTTTACGAACTCCACAGTAATTATTCTTTACATCCTTTCTGGTCGTATAATTATATAAATTTACACCAGTTAGTTTCTTTAATAATTTCTTCTTCTTCTTCAGGTGTCAAATCGTTAGTTATATGAAATATTTTTCTGATTTCTTCTACTGTCAATTTTTTAATAATATTGGCAAACATTTTGATTCCTTTGTCAGTTAGATCTTTAATATTTAAGTAATCAGCCGCCAAAATTATTGGCAACAATGTATCTTGTTCAAAAAAATCAAAATCCCATTTTGAAAATGACATTATAGAACTATCATTATTATTGTGATGGTAACCACACCATTCAATTATTTTTTTTTAAATAATAGTGTTTACATTTGGAAGAGGAATAGCTTCATCATTGGTATCATCACTCAAATCATTTAAAATGGTTTTTATAACACCACTCTGTCTGATAATATCATATTCTACTTCAAAAATATCACCATCACTACTTTGCAGTTTTATGATTGAATAAGGAGGAGGAGGAGGATGATGTGGTAGAGAGGAATAAGAACTTGTTGCCATTATTTATTTCAGACTTTCTTGACTCAGTTGTAGAAGAGAAATACCCCAAATGAGGGATTTCATAAAATCTGAGGGTTGAAATGAATCGTGTTGTAGTTTTTGGTTGATCGGTAAATGCTTTGAGTGAAAGACTGCAATAGAAAATGTATTTTCATTAAGATGAGACTTGGGAAAATATTGAATGATATAATGAGAACCGAGAAGTTTTAAACTTGCTTCTTTATCATTAAGATATTTTTTACTTTTATTTACTAATTGATGTGGATCCCACTTACCCTTTAGGTTTTTAGATTGAAGCTGAGAAGAAGGTATCACCAATATGGGTTCTAAGAGCAAAAAGAGAATAGATGACCAATGATAAGCTACTACTAAACCACTGTCAGCAAGACTGAAGATACTAATAGGGTGGGGTAAATTAAAAACAGGTGGTATTTTAGGTTTTAGCATTGTAGTTGCAATCCAACCTGGATTGGTAACAATTTCAGAATAATAAGAAATCGAAGTTGGAATAACCCAAGTGCATGGCAAATCACTGGTGAAAAATGAGAAAGATACTATTTCTTTCTTTCTTTTCTCAGTATCATAACCTAAGAGCAAGAGTCCTGGTAATTGGCGTAGTCGGCATCTTCCTGCTATATATTCATTATGATTATGGTTTTTATCATTAGAGAGTGAATTATATATTTGGCTACAATATTTGAGAAACATGGTAACAATTTGATAAAATCCTTTATTGTCATGTAGTGGAAGGTAATAATATTCATCAAATTTTGAATTATTCTCTGAGGAATTATTAATACTCCACGACCAACTTTCATAGGAAAAAGGCATATAACTGAAAGCACATTCTTTTAAGGAATTAACTTCTTTTTGACATATAAACATTCTCTATTTTTTTAAAGAGGAATATTTTGTTTTATATTTCTGATCTTTAGGTAACAAAATAACAAATAAAACAGCTTTATATTTTATTATGTTATATTTATACAATTACAAAATGGGCTAAAAAATAGAACATATAACTAACTACATACATAATGAATCAAGTAACCCTAAACAAAACCATGAACACTCTGACATTGTTTGTTTTTTAATATCCTTAACTATTTTCAAAATAATTTGTTTTTCTTCTTCTGTATAATTAGGAAGTGTTTTTTTTAGAGAACTTCGCTAAATTTCTAAGGGAATCAACATTTATTTGACCATTATATTTATGGTTACATTTATATACCATCTCATTAAGTAAACTCATATAAAGCCAAGAATTAGACATTTCTTGTTTAATACCATTTACAATTTGAGGATAATACTTAATCTCTTTTTTGTGGTCATTTATAAATTGAAAACTGGATGCATGCCAAGACATTTTATGTAGATTCTGTAGTGTGTTAGCTAAAGATGCTACAAGTGATAATTTATTTAATTCATATGCACCAATAATATTGGGGTGTAAGAAAAAATAATCTAGTTCGTTACTCATCTTTTGATAAATTTTTTGGCATAGATGTCGTTGGTAACTTATCATTTCAAAATGTATTTGAATTTTGACTTTATTCCATAAAAAATGGGTAAATTCCTCAACCTTAATATAAACTTTTTTATCCGTTTCAATTGTTTGGTCTTTTATACGAAGAATAAATTTTAAATCAGCATCTTTTATATATTATTCATGAATGGCTTTTGTTAACAACCAATCTTCAATTTCTTTTTGGACATAAGTTGGAATAAGTGGGGTAGCACATACCCAGCAAACACAAATCATCTACACAACGTTCGCCTATCTCTTCCCATAGGTGTGGGAATGATTTGCATTGAGAATGGTGCAGGAGAGCCTTTGAGAAACTTTTACTAAAAAAATCCAAACACAAAGGTTTAATTATAAATAGTTTTTCTACAATTATTTTCTTCCAAATGTAAAACAAATAGTTTTTACATGTTTAAATATAAAATTTATGGTGTTTTTTTGTAAAATTCATTAATAAATTGTGAATGATATATATTGGCTGAGTGAAACCTTTAAAATCCATTTAGTTATAATATGAACAGAAAAAAGTAGTTTTCCAAATTTTCTAAAAATCGCTCTTTTTAACACAATTTGACTCCTTATGCATTCCACTAAACACTAATATCATGTTTAAATATATAATTTATGTATTATTCCCTAAGATAATTTATATAAATTATAAAAGTTGCTGGAAAGTGGTGAGAAAGAATCTGAACACGTTTTGTTGTCTTATATTGGCGTGTTCTTATTAACTAGAGTGAGTAAGAGTGAGCGAGAGTGGGTAAGAGTGAGTAAGAGTGACTGAAGGTGAGTGAGAGTGCCAGAGAGTGTGTAAGTGTGAGTAAGAGTGAGTATAAGTAAGAGTGACTGAGAGTGAGTAAGAGTGAGAGTAAGGGTGACAGAATGAGTAAGAGTGAGAGTAAAGTGATTGAGAGTTAGAGTGAGAGTAAGAGTGATTGAGAGTTAGTGAGAGTAAGAGTGATTGAGAGTAAGAGTGATTGAGAGTAAGAGTGATTGAGAGTAAGAGTGATTGAGAGTAAGAGTGATTGGGAGTAAGAGTGATTGAGAGTAAGAGTGATTGGGAGTAAGAGTGATTGGGAGTAAGAGTGAGAGTAAGAGTAAGAATGAGAATAAGAGTGATTGAGAGTAAGAGTGATTGGGAGTAAGAGTAAGAATGAGAGTAGGAGTGATTGAGAGTAGGAGTGATTGGGAGTAGGAGTGATTGGGAGTAAGAGTGATTGAGAGTAAGAGTAATTGAGAGTAAGAATATGAGAGTAAGAGTGAGAGAGTGAGTATGAATGGGTAAGGGTGACTGAGAGTGAGTAAGAGTGACAGAGTAAGAATGACAGAGTAAGAGTGATAGAGAGTAAGAGTGACAGAGAGTAAGAGTGACAGAGAGTAAGAGTGACAGAGAGTAAGAGTGACAGAGAGTAAGAGTGACAGAGAGTAAGAGTGACAGAGTAAGAGTGAGTATGAGAGTGAGTAAGGATGACTGAGAGAAAGAGTGAGTAATAGTGCGTAAGAGTGATTGAGAGTTAGAGTGAGAGTAAGAGTGATTGAGAGTTAGTGAGAGTAAGAGTGATTGAGAGTAAGAGTGATTGAGAGTAAAAGTGATTGAGAGTAAGAGTGATTGAGAGTAAGAGTGATTGGGAGTAAGAGTGATTGAGAGTAAGAGTGATTGGGAGTAAGAGTGATTGGGAGTAAGAGTGATTGGGAGTAGGAGTAAGAATGAGAATAAGAGTGATTGAGAGTAAGAGTGAGTAAGAGTAAGAATGAGAGTAAGAGTGATTGAGAGTAAGAGTGATTGAGAGTAAGAGTGATTGAGAGTAAGAGTGATTGGGAGTAAGAGTGATTGAGAGTAAGAGTGATTGGGAGTAAGAGTGATTGAGAGTAAGAGTGATTGGGAGTAAGAGTGATTGGGAGTAGGAGTAAGAATGAGAATAAGAGTGATTGAGAGTAAGAGTGAGTAAGAGTAAGAATGAGAGTAAGAGTGATTGAGAGTAAGAGTGATTGAGAGTAAGAGTGATTGAGAGTAAGAGTGATTGAGAGTAAGAGTGATTGAGAGTAAGAGTGATTGGGAGTAAGAGTGATTGGGAGTAAGAGTGAGAGTAAGAGTAAGAATGAGAATAAGAGTGATTGAGAGTAAGAGTGATTGGGAGTAAGAGTAAGAGTAAGAATGTGAGTAGGAGTGATTGAGAGTAGGAGTGATTGGGAGTAGGAGTGATTGGGAGTAAGAGTGATTGAGAGTAAGAGTAATTGAGAGTAAGAGTATGAGAGTAAGAGTGAGAGAGTGAGTATGAATGGGTAAGGGTGACAGAGTGAGTAAGAATGACAGAGTAAGAGTGACAGAGAGTAAGAGTGACAGAGAGTAAGAGTGACAGAGAGTAAGAGTGAAAGAGTAAGAGTGACAGAGAGTAAGAGTGACAGAGAGTAAGAGTGACAGAGAGTAAGAGTGACAGAGAGTAAGAGTGACAGAGAGTAAGAGTGACAGAGTAAGAGTGACAGAGTAAGAGTGACAGAGTAAGAGTGACAGAGAGTAAGAGTGACAGAGAGTAAGAGTGACAGAGAGTAAGAGTGACAGAGAGTAAGAGTGACAGAGTAAGAGTGACAGAGAGTAAGAGTGACAGAGTAAGAGTGACAGAGTAAGAGTGATAGAGAGTAAGAGTGACAGAGAGTAGGAGTGACAGAGACTAAGAGTGACAGAGTAAGAGTGACAGAGTAAGAGTGATAGAGAGTAAGAGTGACAGTGAGTAAGAGTGACAGAGAGTAAGAGTGACAGAGTAAGAGTGACAGAGAGTAAGAGTGACAGAGTGTAAGAGTGACAGAGTAAGAGTGACAGAGTAAGAGTGACAGAGTAAGAGTGACAGAGAGTAAGAGTGACAGAGTAAGAGTGACAGAGTAAGAGTGATAGAGAGTAAGAGTGACAGTGAGTAAGAGTGACAGAGAGTAAGAGTGACAGAGTAAGAGTGACAGAGTGTAAGAGTGACAGAGTAAGAGTGACAGAGTAAGAGTGACAGAGTAAGAGTGACAGAGAGTAAGAGTGACAGAGAGTAAGAGTGACAGAGTAAGAGTGACAGAGTAAGAGAGTGAGAGTGATTATGAGAGAGTTAAGAGTGTGAGGTGTGTGAGTGTAGCAGGCCAGGGAGGCAGGATGTGTGGTCACAGGCGAGGCCTAGGCCTCGTGATCTCTAATGTTGGTTTTTATATATATGTTGGATTTTTTGTCCTGTTTCAAATTATAATTATTTAGCAGGAATGTAATAAGATATTGCACAGTATTAATGTGACAATAATATATGCATTATTTCCTTGATAATCAAACTTGTTGTTCAAAGATAATATACAATCTTTGAAGGAAACATTTTGAGAGCGCGAGCTGGCACCACTGTTCTGGTGGTGAGAGAGACATATGGTTAGTTGTACTCAGACCTTCACTGGTGAAGGGTGTGTCCCAGCTGGCCGCCACCAGCCGCCACCCGCCGCCACCCGCCGCCACCCGCCACCACCCGCCACCCACCACCAGCCGCCACCAGCCGCCACCCGCCGCCCACCACCAGCCGCCACCCGCCACCACCGACCACCAGCCGCCACCCACCACCAGCCGCCACCCACCACCCGCCACCCACCACCAGCCGCCACCCGCCGCCACCCACCACCAGCCGCCACCCGCCACCCGCCACCCGCCACCACCCACCACCAGCCGCCACCTGCCACCACCCACCACCGGCCGCCACCCGCCACCACCCACCACCAGCCGCCACCCACCACCAGCCGCCACCCGCCACCACCCACCACCAGCCGCCACCCGCCACCACCCACCACCAGCCGCCACCGCCACTCACCACCCGCCGCCACCCGCCACCACCCACCACCAGCCGCCACCCGCCACCACCCACCACCAGCCGCCACCGCCACTCACCACCCGCCGCCACCCGCCACCACCCACCACCAGCCGCCACCCGCCACCACCCACCACCAGCCGCCACCCGCCACCACCCGCCACCACCCGCCACCCGCCACCAACCACCGCCACCCACCACCGCCACTCACCACCCGCCGCCACCATCCACCACCAGCCGCCACCCGCCACCAGCCACCGCCACCCACCACCGCCACCCGCCGCCACCACCCACCACCAGCCGACACCCGCCACCACCCACCACCAGCCGCCACCCGCCACCACCCACCACCAGCCGCCACCCGCCACCACCCACCACCAGCCGCCACCCGCCACCAGCCACCGCCACCCAGCACCGCCATTCACCACCCGCCGCCACCACCCGCCACCCACCACCAGCCGCCACCCGCCACCACCCACCACCAGCCGCCACCCACCACCAGCCGCCACCCACCACCAGCCGCCACCCACCACCAGCCGCCACCCGCCACCAGCCGCCACCCGCCACCAGCCACCGCCACCCACCACCGCCACTCACCACCCGCCGCCACCACCCACCACCAGCCGCCACCCGCCACCAGCCACCGCCACCCACCACCGCCACCCGCCGCCACCACCCACCACCACCACCCACCACCACCAGCCGCCGCCGCCACCACCACCCACCACCACCGCCGCCACCACCCATCACCGCCGCCGCCACCACCACCCACCACCACCGCCGCCGCCACCACCCATCACCGCTGCCGCCACCACCACCTGCCACCAGCCGCCACCACCGCCCGCTATCAGCCGTCACCGCCCGTTGCCACAGTCGCCACCGCAAGCCGCCACCGACACCGCCAGCCGCCACCAGCCCCCCCACCGCCGATCGTCACCACCCACCACAGCCGCCGCCGCCCGCCACCGCCCGCCACCACCCACCACAGCCGCCACCACCCACCACCCGCCGCCACCACCCACCACCACCAGCCGCCGCCGCCACCCACCACCCGCCGCCACCACCCACCACCACCACCAGCCGCCGCCGCCACCACCACCCACCACCACCGCCGCCACCACCCACCACCACCAGCCGCCGCCGCCACCACCACCACCGCCGCCACCACCACCCACCACCACCACCGCCGCCACCACCCACCACCGCCAGCCGCCACTACTCATCACAGACGCCGCCACCCGCCACCGCCCGCCACCACCGCCAGACACAGCCGCCAGTGTCCGCCACCGCCGCCACTGTCCACCACTGCCGCCACTGTCCGCCACCGCCGTCACTGTCCGCCACCGCCACCACTGTTTGCCACCGCCACCACTGTCCGCCCGCCGCTACCACTGTCCGCCCGCCGCCACCACTGTCCGCCCGCCGCCTCCACTGTCCGCCCGCCGCCGCCACTGTCCGCCCGCCGCCGCCACTGTTCGCCAGCCGCCGCCACTGTCCGCCCGCCGCCGCCACTGTCCGCCCGCCGCCGCCACTGTCCGCCCGCCGCCGCCACTGTCCGCCCGCCGCCACTGTCCACCACCGCCGCCAAAGCCGCCACTATCCGCCACAGCCGCCACTGTCCGCCCGCCGCCACTGTCCGCCCGCCGCCACTATCCGCCACCGCCGCCACTGTCCGCCCGCCGCCGCCCTGTCCGCCCGCCGCCACTATCCGCCACCGCCGCCACTGTCCGCCCGCCGCCACTGTCCGCCCGCCGCCACTATCCGCCACCGCCGCCACTGTCCGCCCGACGCCACTGTCCGCCCGACGCCACTGTCCGCCACCGCCGCCACTTTCCGCCCGCCGCCACTGTCCGCCCGCTGCCACTATCCGCCACCGCCACCACTGTCCGCCACCGCCACCACTGTCTGCCACCGCCACCACTGTCTGCCACCGCCACCACTGTCCGCCCGCCGCCACCACTGTCCGCCCGCCGCCACCACTGTCCGCCCGCCGCCACCACTGTCCGCCCGCCGCCTCCACTGTCCGCCCGCCGCCACCACCGTCCGCCCGCCGCCACCACTGTCCACCCGCCGCCGCCACTGTCCGCCCGCCGCCGCCACTGTCCGCCCGCCGCCGCCACTGTCCGCCCGCCGCCACTGTCCACCACCGCCGCCAAAGCCGCCACGGTCCGCCCGCCGCCACTATCCGCCACTATCCGCCACCGCCGCCACTGTTCGCCCGCCGCCACTATCCGCCACTGTTCGCCCGCCGCCACTATCCGCCACCGCCGCCACTGTCCGCCCGCCGCCGCCACTGTCCGCCCGCCGCCGCCACTGTCCGCCCGCCGCCGCCACTGTCCGCCCGCCGCCACTATCCGCCACCGCCGCCACTGTCCGCCACAGCCGCCACTCTCCGCCGTACAGCCTCCCTTCTCTCCGTTAGTAAATAATTTTAATTGTTAGTAAATAATAAAAGAAATATAAATTATTAGATTTTTTTTACCCTTCAATTGGTTTTAATATTAAAATTGAAAATAATAATATAATATAAAATATAATAAAAATAATATAATATAAAATATAATTTAATTTCAAGAAATTTAACTTTACACACAAAGTTGTAAAAAGGGTTCAGATTATTGGCTCAAACCTTTCATAAGAGATTCATATTGGTATATGAATGGATTATGAATGACTCATGTTAGGAGTGTAAAGTTGCCACAACATCTCAAATTAGTGTTAGATACATATGTCTTGGTTATAAGTTTTGGAAACCTATTTAAGTCCACACACAATATCGTATCTGATACGATAAAACAAACGTTTCCAATACTTTCAAATACTTTCCAGATATGTTGTGGCAACCTAAAATTGTTTGCTGGGTAACTCCCATACCATATCTATAATACACATATCAAAATTGATCATTGAAGAATATTTGTTCATAAATATCTCCTTTAAATCTGGTGTAAGAAACATAGAAGTAAAATTATCTATTTCAGAATTAGGTATTATTTCATATATTTCAACCATTTTTGTTACTTATTCTTCAGCTCCTCTTTGTGTTAATGGTTCATATACATACTTCTTTTATACTATATACTACTACCCATCTAATAATGTAAATCTCTATGACTTTTAAAATATCCAATTTCTCATATAAATTAATTATCCCATATAATATTTAGGATCTTAATTCTGTTGTCTCTCTTTCCAAAATATACAATTTCTCATTTATATTATTCAATATCGTATTTAGAATCTTAATGTTTTTTTCTCTATTACTTTCCATAACAATATCCAATCTTTTATTTATAAAATCACACCTCTCATTCAGGATATTAATTCTTCTGTCTACAATAGCAAATTGTCTTGATATAACTTTATCATGTAAACAACAACACCCAATATATTTTTCTTTTACTTGGATATTTTTGGGATTAATCTTTTCTATAAAATTTCCAGATTTTGGTTTAGCTTCTTCATTTACCTCTTGATTTTGTTCTTTAGAAAACGTCCGTTTTCGCTTCTTCCCGCCTTCTTGGGACGTCTGTCGGTCTTCAATGGGGCCTCCTGTCCTTTTTAAGTTGGTTACACTTTTCCGGGACTCTAGATTTTGTTCTTTAGAAGACTTCTTCCCGTCTTCTTGGGCCGTCTGTCGGTCTTCAATGGGGCCTCCTGTCCTTCTTAAGTTGGTTACACTTTTCCGGGGCTCTAGATTTTGTTCTTTAGAAGACTTCTTCCCATCTTCTTGGGCCGTCTGTCGGTCTTCAATGGGGCCTCCTGTCCTTCTTAAGTTGGTTACACTTTTCCGGGGCTCTAGATTTTGTTCTTTAGAAGACTTCTTCACGTCTTCTTGGGTCGTCTGTTGTCCTTTAATGGGACCTCTACCTGTCTCTACACGTTCTTTTACTTTCTCATTCAATTTTCTACCTGTTTCTTTGTCGATTTTTTCTAACTGTTTACATTTTTGTACCCATTTTTTCGATTTTAAAACAAAGGTTTTTTTTTAAATTTGTCCATTTTCACATGTTTCTTCTGGAGGTGGTTATTATTTCATTCACCCGATGATTCTGGAAATGAAGCATTAATTTAAAAATATAATTTATATATTTTTCATCAACTATTATATAAGAACTTACAAAAGCTTATTTTTTATACAATATTATGGGTCTTCATTTCTTCAACAAATGTTTAACTAATACCAAGATAATGTTAACTGTTCAAAATGACAAAGAGCTAAATCAATATTTAAAGAAATTCTTTCCTTCAGGTCTTAACCATTTAAAATATATTGGGATTGATGGTTCCGTTTTTTTCCATGCACATACCATAAAAGGGAAACAAGTTGGAACAATTGATATCAATGCTACAGCCCAAAAAGTATGTAATATAATTTGTGCCTATTGTGATATTCTCATGAATTTACTAAGTAACAATAACACCGATGATGATGATCATCATAATAATAATAATACTAATAATAAGGGAAGAACTTGTAATAATATGATAATACACTTTGTTATGGATGGAAAGTCTCTCTTTACAAAAAATCGTAGCAATCAACGAAAATCTGACCCCTTTTCCATTCTTTCTCCCCATGAAAAATTATCCTTAGAAAAATGTACAATTGCAATGATAAAAAAAAAAATAGACATTCAACATCCTAATATCATATTTCTATTATCAACTGAATCATTACCTTTTGATCAACGAAATGAGGGTGAAATAATTCTATTTCGTTTTATTAATAAAATTTTAAATAAAAATTCCCGTTACATAATTATAAGTAATGACTCTGATATATCAGCAATGTACATTCTTCGAGAGGATGATCGTGTTATGTTGGTTATCCCACCATATAATGGACAATCATACATTGGATTAAACAATTATAATCATATTATGGTTAAATTAAATACAAATTCTCAACAACTATTTAGTTTAACAGTAATGTATTTTATATTTTTTGGAAGTGACTATAATTTAGGTCTCATATCTTGTTGGACAATCAGTAAACATGACATTTTAAAAAAACGCCATTTTACATGAAGAAACAAATCTTGTTTCAATTTTTAATCAAATGAAAAGATGTCGTTCAACTAAAAATGAAGCAATCATATGGCAGGAGTGGGGGGATTCTGTAACATACCAAGACTATTTATTTCTTTTTAAATTAATTGTATATGAAGCAGTTCATAGTGCCCGATATTATAAATCATTAGGGCAAAGTAATCCATCATCATTAAATTTATATTCAAATAATCACATAAAAGTTTTAACTAAAACTATAAAATTAATTAAATAATAAGTAATTATTTATTACCTGTTAAAAACCTTAAGACAATTATTGTATTGAGTAGTAATATTTGTTCCAAATTCATCCTGAGGATTGACATTCACATATATTCTAGGCTTTATTACAATGGGTTGTCTATGCCGATTAATTATATGGGCATGTCTCTTTTCGCGACTTACATTTTTATAGTAACTGGGTAAAATATCTTGAAGTTTACAAAAATTTAACTGGGATAGGTTGGTCGTATGAAAGAGAGAGTATTTTAATTGGGAATTATGAACAATAGCAGTTTTAAATAAACGTTTGGCTTCCATCCAATCAGATAAATTTGTAAATGTCCATAATATGATCTTGATTTTATCTTTAGCTTTAGGAACACATTTCCATTCATTACACCATACATCGTTAATCATTAGATTTGTTATTATATAATGCAAAATATCAATAATTAATCTTTCATTACACACAATGAAAACTGGGCGTTGAATTATGGAAAAAACATTGTGTTCAGTAGCAATGGTTTTAGCAGCAAACAATAGGCATTCAATCACCTCATAACCAGCAATAAAACCTGGCGAAGAGTACTGGTTGGAACATTTTTCTATAATTTTTTTATCATTTGAATTATATATGGCAAGTTTTACAATTCGACAATAATTTCCAGTTTTCTTGTTCTGCAGACTCATACCAATTTCCTTGTTAGATATGTAGAATATGCTTTCCTGATCATCTACAGGGATATTTACATTTGTCTCATGTAATGAATATTCAACATATATATACATATCATGGGCCATAAATGGAAGTTTAATTTTTTGTCTTTTCAATACATCTGCCATTTTAGGAAGATTGTGGTGGTGGGGAGGATTGGGATGTTTGCTGCTGTGGTGATGACTGAGAGGTGAATGGTAATTGGGTATTGGGAGATTGTGGTATATAAGGATTTTGATGAGTATGGGTGGGGTTGACAGTGGGAGGGGGAGGGGGAGGGGGAGGAGGAGAAGAGGTAACAACACTTGTTGGAGGAGGATGGGAATGATAATAACAGTAAGGAGAAGTGGGGGTATATTGACACTGACATTGATAATAAGAACTAGGGAATTGTTGATGGGGTGAATAATGGAATGAAGAGTGTGTATGTAGGGGCAGTTGGGTTGGTGGTGGTGGAGGAGGTGGTTGTGCATATATTATGGGTGGGATTGTTTGTGCAGAATTTGTAAGATTTTTTAGTTTTTCATCAAATAATTTACTGATTTCTTCAGCCCTCTTTGTTGATTCTTTTAAATGAGTTTCTTCATTTAGATGCTGACAATTTTTAATGTAATCGTCAATTATATTTAAAATAACTTCATTCTCTACATTTTTAGTCCATTCTAAAGCTGGTCTGGCAGGGAAAACAGGAAGACTAATCAATAGTTGTGTCAAAGAATTAATAAGAGATTCTAGAGTTTCTTTGGTAACATAATTTAATGTATCATTATCTGTGAGAATGGGTAAATTTCCTGGAATTAACGTAGTATTTAAAAATTTTGTAATGTCATCAGTAGAATTGATAGGAAACTGTAAAGGGTTAGTAATCATAGCATTCCCAACAACTTTAAAATTTATTAGATTATTAGAAGAACTATTCATGTTTTAGCATAAGATTTTTTAATATGATAAATAATATAAAAGGTATTTATTAAGACTATAAGTTATAATTATTCCAGCTGTCCTGAATTGAGCTCGGACCGGGGTATCTCATAATCATGGCAGATGATACTAAATCCACCCTTATTACATCTCCAACTGAATTAATAGACAGACTAGGAAAAAAATTATTTATTATGCTGACAAATGTTTTTTGGACATACCCAAAGTTAAGATTTACAGTTTGTGTATGGGTTCCAATTGTGTGCAAATTAAGGATGATATTCGTCTAACTGTAAATGCAGTATCCCCTAGCTGGATATATGATCCAATGGAGCATGAGGATGAGGAATATGGTCATTTGGAATCTGAATTTCGCAATGCCCATATTATACTTCTTTGTAATCTAAGTAAAGTAAACTAAGTAACCAGCAGAAACCTCTAAGAAGCAAGAAGAGATGTTACAAAAGTTAGAGAACCACTTTAACTCCCTACAACAGCAACAAACTGCAACCCAAGACGAATCAGACCAACTTAAGCTCCTTGATTCTGTCATCATCTCATCACAGGATTTTCCCCATGAAACTGACAGAGAAGACTGTACTGCCATCGTGATCCAGGAATTGCGTACTAAGTTGAATTATTCAATCGAAGCAAGAGACATTAAGTCAGCTTATAGAGTGGGTACCAAATCATCTGGTGCAAACAACAGAAGGATACGCGTGAAGTTGGATAGCTGCTCCCGCAAGTCAGACCTTATCACTGCTGCAGTCGCTAGGAAATCCAAGGTTTATGTGAACGAATGTCTTACCAGATTCAGACAAAATCTCTTATTTAAACTACGTGGAATTCGCAATAGATCCACTGCTATTAAACATTGTTTTGTGCGCGATGGTAAAATAATAGCTAGGAAGACTGACTCTGGAAAAACTTATGTCATAACCACTGAGGCACACCTCACTTCTTTCCTGGATGACTGTGGGATATCAGCTGAATAACCAGAACATAATTTGTAGTCTCACATACAACCAAAGTGTACTTTAGCTCTGCCTTTCCTTTCCAAAGGTGTTTATTTTTATTTTTATTTTAATTTTTACTTTATTTTTTGTTTGTCATCTTTGCCTGTTTTATACTCTTAATTATTTGTTCTTAGTTAATCCCCTTGTCACTAAACCTAGGGCTTTTTATTACCCTGTTAATTAACCATTACTAAGCTAATTATCTTCAAGATCATTTTTTTATGATTATTATTATTTTTCTTATTATTTTTTATTTTACATTTATATTGTCAGTCTCTACTGATTTTTTGTGTTTTATTTTATGTAACTTCTGTGTCCTCCCTGGCTATCTATTGGATCTTTATTTTACTTCTAAATTGTTACTATTTTATTGTATCTGCTTTTATTCTTGTGTTTTGCTTTATCGTGTATCTTGTATCGTGATCCCTCTGCATCTCTATGCACACTGATATTGATCCTGATCAAAATCTTCTGTCTCATATCTATACCAACCAGCACATTGATCATCATTATTGTAAGTATTTCACAGCACACCAGGCTAAAAACAAACTCCAAAATAGCACCTATCTATCAGTTTATAACCAAAATGTTAGATCACTTGGTAAACATTTTGACGATTTAAATGCACTACTCACAGCACTAGGTACTAACCTATCGTTCATTATTTTAACAGAAACTTGGCTAAATAAAGACTATACCCAACTCTACAACTTAGCTGGTTATAAAGCCATTCATAACTGTAGGCCTAATAAAAAAGGTGGTGGCACAGCTATATATTACCGAGATACATTTATCTGCAACAGTGTTATTAGTGACAGAGATGACTACTGCGAATATACTTTTGCTCAGTTTACAATTAAATCCCTTAAATCCTCTTTGACTATTGGAGCCATCTATAGATTTCCTAATACTAACATAGCTTCTTTCTCAGACAACCTAAGGAATCTTATTATAAACAACAATCTCAACAAAAAACACATCATTCTGGGAGGAGACTTTAATATTGACCTGGGTCAACAAAACTGCTCTCAAGTTGACTATTTCCTTAACAGCATGAACTCCTGTATGCTAATCCCCACTATCACCAAACCTACCCGAGTCACTCAAACATCAGCCACTACCTTGGACCACATATGGACAAACATAACAGCTCCCCTTGTATCTGGTATAATCTACGACAGAACAACTGACCACTATCCTACCTTTCTCATAGCGAACATGGACATAACACCACCAAAAAGCAAGAAATTTTCATTTAGGCTACACAGTGAATCAGCTTTAGACAATCTTACAGAGGCACTTCACAATATTAACTGGGATTCTGAATTCAATAATACCCATGATATAAATTCATTAGCTAACCTCTTCCTCTCCAAAACTCTAAGCCTCTACAACCTTCATTGTCCCCTTCTTACAAAGCAAAAAACTAACAAAAGATTAAACAATCCATGGCTCACAAATGGCATTCTCAACTCAATCAACAAGAAACATGAATATGAAAAGAAAGTTAGGATTGGCCTAGTTTCAAGGGAAGTAGCTAAAAGGTACTCATCAATGCTTACCAGTATCATAAGAAAGGCAAAACTTGCATATTATGTGAATAGATTCAATGAAGCAAAAGGTAACATGAAAAACACTTGGAAAACTATCTCTAGTATCCTAGGAACTAAACAACACTCACATAACCAAATAAAACTCTACAAGGATGGGGATATACCGTCAACTGATTTAGAAATGGCAAATGAATTTAATAGTTTCTTTTCATCGGTTGGTGCTAATCTTGCCAGTAAAATCCCACAGACTCAGACACATATTAACACATATCTCTCAGGCAGCTATCCAAACTCTCTTCTCCTTTCACCAATCAGCCCGGCAGATGTTGTGTCCATCATACACTCTCTAAAAACCAAGGCAGGGAACACCAGTGAAATTCCGTCCATTGTGTACAAGAGAGCCTCCCATGCCCTTGCCCCACCCATAGCACTACTGTTCAACAAATCTATAGAGTATCACACCTTCCCTGATATCCTCAAAAAAGCAAGAGTAACGCCAGTCCATAAAGGAGGCAATCCGGCGGACATAAACAATTATAGACCAATATCAAATCTACCCATTCTATCAAAAATATTTGAAAAAATTATTTACAAACAGCTCTATTCCTACCTCGTAAAATTCGACATACTCAGCCCCTGCCAGTTTGGCTTCCGGTCCCAAAAGAGTACCAATGATGCAATCATTAGTCTCCTTGACATTATCTACTCAGCCCTTGACAAAAATGAGTTTCCGATTGGACTCTTCATTGACCTAAGAAAAGCCTTTGATACTGTTAATCACAACTACCTCTTATTTAAACTCCAGCATTATGGAATCCGAGGCCTTGCCCTTGACTACATCCGATCCTATCTTAGTGACAGACACCAATATGTAACCATCAATGATACAACTTCTTCCACTCTACCAATTACCGTTGGAGTGCCACAGGGCAGCATCTTAGGACCTCTTCTATTTCTTATATATATAAACGATCTGCCTAATGTCTCTAATATTCTCAAACCTATATTGTTTGCTGACGATACTACCCTTATCTACTCAAACCTCAACCCACATACACTAAATAATGTTGTGAATAATGAATTAAAAAAAGTCCACTTATGGATGTCAACGAACAAACTAACATTAAACATCGAAAAGACTTACTACATCTTATTTGGAAGCAAATCATCAAATGCAATTCAGCTACAGATAGACAACATTAACATCAGTAATAAAAATGATGGCAAGTTTCTTGGCCTATTCCTAGACAAGAGACTCAATTTCAGCACCCACATTCAACACATAACTAAGAAAGTCTCTAAGACAGTTGGTATACTCTCCAAAATCAGATATTATGTTCCTAACTCTGCTCTCCTCTCACTATATTATGCACTAATCTACCCCTATCTTAATTATGGTATCTGTGCATGGGGGTCTACCACTGCAAACCACCTTAAGCCCATCATCACACAGCAAAAATCTGCTATCAGAATAATAACTAACTCTGCTTTCAGACAACACTCAGCTCCCTTGTTTAAATCTCTAAACTTGCTAAATATTAACTCCCTCCACACATTCTCTTGTGTCAACTACATTTACAAAACCCTGTTCTTAAATGCAAACCATGCTCTGAAACTCTCCCTGGACAGATGTAATAGGACCCATTATCACCACACCAGAAATAAATATCTCTTTGATATCCCCAGGGTCAAACTTAATCTGTGTAAACACTCTATGCAAATTAAGGGACCTAGTCTATGGAACTCACTCCCTAGTGAATTGAAAAACTGTAAAACTTTTGCCTTATTTAAAAGCAAAACCAAAAAGTACCTAACTTCATCTATTTAGTTTCCTACACTGAGCTTTAAATTTGCTCTGTACCTAGTGGTACCCAATCTCCTAATTTTTATGTAATATCAAACAACCTTATCATTGTGTTCATTGCTGTCTTCTTTTATGTGCTAGCCATATGCTGTATTGTGACTACCAATTTTTGTCAACTACCATTCAAGCTGTCATTGCAATCAATCTTATATTGTTTCTGCTGTATTGTGCCTACCAATTTGTTGTCAACTACCATTTTAAGCTGTCATTGCAATCAATCATAGCTACCTATGTGCTTTAATATACTGTACCTATAATTTTCTCTCATCTTTTTTTTTTTCATTCCATGTAATCTGTTATCATTTTTTTGTCTATAAATTTTGCAAGTATTTACCTCCTTAAAATTTTCTTAGATTAAGGACCTGCCCGAAACGCTGCGCGTGCTAGTGGCTTTACAAGACTGTAATTACCATAATTGTATCCTCACATTCCTTATGTACATTCTTGTATATGCATAAATAAATAAATAAATAAATAAATAAATAAGTGAATCAATACTAAATTCTATTTTGACAGGTTCTCTTACATTGAAAGATGTTAGAAAAACATTGCTTATATATAAGTTTGATAAGACTTTGTTAGATTTTGATGTTAGCCACATGGATGAAATAATTAAGGAACATCCCATTTCCTATAATCGAATTCCATATACCTATTTGGATTACTCATTCAATGGAACATCAATAAAAGAGGTTTTGGGAATACAAAACTCCCCTGAAAATATTTCTAAAGACCACCATCAGAGAGGGTCATTGGTTTTGGATAAATACAAAACTATTGTCAGTTTGTTTAATAAACACGAAAACCGAGAGGGCACTTTAACAGTTATTACTGGTTTAATGGCCTCAGGAAAATCGTCTCTACTTTTGCAACTTACTCAAACACATTGCAGAGAAAATAAAAATAAAACCATTTTGATTTTGCCTAGATGTGTACAATTAAAACAAATAAAATGTTGATCAATAATTCCGACTGAAATCCAAATCCGGAGTGAAACTTACTTAGATTATAAAGACTATATTCTTCACTTTGATACTATTTTTATCGACGATGCTCATTTGTTTTATCCAGAAAATTTAACTGAATTTGTTCATGTATGTCAAGGTTGTGGAATCGATGTGATAATTGCAGGACTGAGTGTATCATCATTTAGAAATGATACATTTAAAGGTTTTGTTTTTTTAATGTCTCAGGCTAATAAAATAGAATTACAAACAACATCCTGCACTCTATGTAATTATCGTACAGCCAAGATATCATTTCGGTTTAATTGGCGTAAACCAAGTAATTTTGTGGGTGATCATCGTAAGTATTTAAGTGTGTGTTCTCCTTGTATGATTGAATTAGCACCATACTTTCTATGTCTTGGAAAAAGTAATTTTGACCAAAGTGATTTAGATAAAATGTGTGGTACTATTTTATAATTATTTATATATGTTTCTAATATATATACAGTGAAAATTGTTATTATCAAATGACACATCCCAACATTAAAGAATTTATAAACAGGGTTAAAACAGATGGACATATATATATATGTATATATATATATATATATATATATATATATATATATATATATATATATATATATATATATATATATATGTCGTACCTAGTAGCCAGAATGCACTTTTCAGCCTACTATGCAAGGCCCAATTTGCCTAATAAGCCAAGTTTTCATGAATTATTTGTTTTTCGACTACCTAACCTACCTAACCTAACCTAACCTAACTTTTTCGGCTACCTAACCTAACCTAACCTATAAAGATAGGTTAGGTTAGGTTAGGTAGGGTTGGTTAGGTTCGGTCATATATCTATGTTAATTTTTACTCAAATAAAAAAAATTTGACCTCATACATAATGAAATGGGTAGCTTTATCATTTCATAGGAAAAAAATTAGAGAAAATATATTAATTCAGTAAAACTTGGCTTATTAGGCAAATCGGGCCTTGCATAGTAGGCTGGGAAGTGCGTTCTGGCTACTAGGTACGACATATATATATATATATATATATATATATATATATATATATATATATATATAAACAAAATAATTAAAATTAAGCATAAAAATGAACTCACTGTAGATCTTAAATATGATAAAGAAAATGGAATTTTTCTTGATGATGACGGTATAGTCTATTTCCCAGAAGTAAACAATGAACATATTAATTCACAAATAATTAGAGTAAAAAGTAATCAGGTTCCATTATTTAGCCACCGTCCACAATTTATTTCACAAAAGAGAAAGAATGAAGATAATACTGAAATTCCTCCGAAAAGGCAGGAATCTTTAACTTAAAGCTGATTATAACTGAAATAGTTTATCCGGATTCCATCTTTCGATATTAAATTTATCACACTCCAAATTTTGAAAAAAATAAAGTCCATTTTCCCCTTCAACTATTTTTGTTGATATTGTAAACAACATTTTGTTGTACATGTCGCTAATATATTGACCTCTAAATTTTACAATAAACATTATATGGCATAAACTATTGTAAATGTTTTTGTTGAGGGACAGAATAGGATTATTTATCAGAATGTTAATTTTATCTTGACTCTTACAAATATACTTAAATGTTTGTATATTTTTGTTTTGAAACATTTTAAAAAAATTTACATCATCTCTAGTTACTACTTTTAAAGATGTAACACTAAAAATGTTATAAATATTGTAAAAATAATACATAGAAATACAATAAAGACTTAAAACATAAATGAAATATTTTAAAATAACGTTATTAATATTACTACTATTATCAACCAACATTTTCATTACATTTACAAAATATAATTTAATTATATTATCCTCTTCAAACATGAGGTAGCTATTTACAATCTTATTAAATCTCTTACTACTGAAGTTATTGATTTCTAAAAGATTATTAACATCAACATCATTTAGACTGATACTACTACTGATGCTACTATCACTATTATTAGATTCTTCCTGGTTTATAGGTCGAAATACTTCATTAAAATATATAGAAAGGGGAGGTGGCGTTGTTGGCTGTTTGTCATCTGATTGTCTTTCCATTTCTTCAATGTACTTTATTAATTCGTAGTCACAGGGGTATATTTCCTGGCACGTGAATCTATCTATAGTCACAGGGATATATTTATATTCCCTGGCCTGTGGGTATAGTAGTCACAGGGGAATTTTTGGGATTCCCTGGCGGCGCAGTTATCGTAGTCAAGAGGGGTAGTGGGGCAGGGTGTTGGACCATGCACAGCGTGTGCTCTAAGGAGATCAATGTGTTAAAGGTCAAATCCAGTCGAGAGAGAGAGAGAGATTAAGTATTAACCACATACGTAATATATAATATACCTGGATGAGCAACAGGTTGCCGGGGGTCAATTAAATCATGATAATCAGGCGGAACCACATTAGGTACAACCTCACCTGGGTTCCTAAATTGTCCACGTGTATCTAGTCGAACCATATGACCTGGTTGAGTGAGCATAGTTAAACCAAAATACCACCCCTCAGTTACTCCCAAGGGATTAAGGGTAGTAAGTTCATGCCAAATACTCTCTGAGTAAAAGCTGAATACAATTGGATGGCCCCAAATAGCATTAGATAGTCGACGATCGTCAGTCGTCTCATAAAAATGCTTGTCTTCATATCCAGGACTAACCGCTAATCGATAGATATATAGGGGATAAGTTTCTTGCCGGCGCCTATAATGATTAATCAATTTTGTCTTATGAACAACAGGCCAGTCATCTCCTCGTTCATCATGTCTCAAACGCCATAGTTTTTGGTGTGGATCAGCTTTAATGTGACGATTCATCCAATCACAGGCATTTACCTTTGCTATTGCCGGTTGATCTATAATAAATTCAACATCACTTTTTAATGTTGATTTGGCTTTAGACATCAGGGGTTGGAAAAGGGGTTCGAGTTCATAGTAAGTGTGCATTTGTAAAGGTTTGCCACCATTCTCTCGTGTATAGTAAGCCAAATCAACTCGATGAGGGTCCATTGAGTTATGACCAATTTTCACACAGGCATTACTAATCAAATTTTTTTCACGAAACAGGCCAACTAATGAAAGAATTAAAACCTCAACGTAACCACTGAAATAGTCACATGAGCAACCATATCCTTCTACATATTTATTAATTTCATTGTAATTATTTTCATTTAACGCGTCGTACACGCAAGGTGCCTTGGTATCAGATGGAACATTTGTTCTATATAAAGCGTAAGTAGTTGTGGTGGTGGTGGTGGTGGTGGTGGTGGTGGTGGTGGTGGTGGTTATGTGGTGGTTATGTCTAGAGAGGAAGAATTATTATTAAGGTGAACATGGATACAAGAAGGTTCCATTCCTTCTATATTCGGTACTGTTTCAGGAACAGAACATTCTACACATATGCCTTCTTTGACTGGACTAAATTTAGATATGTCTACAATATTCAGATCATGACTCCATCCAACTTTTTTGCATCCGTTATCTATAATAAGTTTGGACGTGGATTGATCACAATGTTTTCCACTAAATAATCCATGAGTTGTACATTCACATGTGAAATTGTAATCTTGCCATATTAATTTATCTAATGTGGTTGAACATACTGGAACTGTAGGTATTTTTAGGGAATTAGTAGGAGATATTTCAAACCAATATCCATCCTGCCAGGAGGCACTAGCTGGCAATATTTCATTACCTTCTTTAGAATATAAAGGATAAGGTAAAAATATACAACACTGATTTAGTTTCATACCTTCCCACACTTTACAGGCTTGATGATGATTGTCATCCTGATGATGTCCATATGTTGATAAAATTAATAATGGATTATTATCTATTGCATCATCATCGCTTTCAGCCTGATCAATATACCATTCTAATGACGATATATTTTTTTGTCTTGTTATACCATAGTGAAATAACTTTCTTTTTCTTTGTATCGCCTCACCTCCTATAATTATTGTACATATAAATAAGTAAATTATTATAAGAAAATAAATAATAGTAATCATTTTTATTTATTTCCTTTCATTGTCATATAATGTTCAAGTGGTATATCATAAATAGAATTCTCATTCATATATATAGTGGCTGAAGGCAGAGGATGAAAAGAAGGTGAAGAAGAAAAAGTAGAAGAAAAAGAAGAAGGAGGAGGAAGAAGAGGAGGAGGGAGAGGGGGTAGAGGAGGATAGAGGGGAAGATTAGGGGGTAAAGGAGGATAGGGGGGAAGATTAGGGGGTAATGAAAAGGATGACATTATTAATGGGGTGGATTCTGGTTGTGTATTACTACTAGTTGTTAAAGTCATAGTGTTAACTGGAGTTGTAGTTGTAGTAGTAGTAGTAGTAGCATTACAATAGTGTTTATAACAATAATGACATAAACAAATGGTTATAATAATATATATAATTAATATGGATATAAGGCATATACATAAAATAATAAAATATTGATTTATTATTGACAAATAATACACATCGATTAAATGCATTTGTGTATTGGGATTATTATTGTTCTCAATGATTTTTTTCAGGAAATTAGTAGATTGATATGTATTTATTAGTATCTTATTTAGATGTGAAAATACCGTATTATAATTATAAAATAATCTTAATCCATCAGATGATGTTTCTGAAAAATTTGAAAAGGCATAGCATGCCCTATTCAATTCTAATAAACTAACACCCGGATATAATATATGTTGTTGATATAAGCGATGACTAATATTACCACCACATAATATGTTTAATTTTAAGATATTATTAATAGAATAAATCCAAATTCCAGGTACAATTGGTATAAATATAGGATTGAATTTTTGTGTTAATTTATAATTACATAATTCTAAAATAGCCTCATCAGATTGATTAAAAGCAGCACTAATACAATTGTGAGATTTGTGTGAATTTAAATTAAAATATGAAAAACTAATGATGACTAAGGTACTATTAATAACATCAAAGTTTTCCTTTGACATTACCATATACCAATATTCACTTTCAATTTGTAATACCATTAAGTACTTGTTATCTTCAACTTCTAAAGATGCACTCCATTTTTCGTTAACATTTGTATAAACTGGTATTACTGAATACAAAAATCCATGATTAGGTGGATTATTGGTGGTAACTATGGGAAAATAAACTACTAATATAAACCCATTATCAGTATAATATACTGACACTCGGCAGAGTTTATAATAAATTGACATTAAATCATCAATTGATGAATCATTAAAGATCAATTTTGTTTCGATTTCGAATCTGAATTAAGTCCTTTTCAAATGGTAAACGATTGAAATATATCTTGAGAGTATTCCTGTAGAATACATTAAATCTAGTTCTACTTCTGTGTGTTCAATGTCTGATATAATTGTATTTATGGTACTATGTATAAAACTGATATATACACACAATTCTCTACGATTTAATTCTGTTTTGTTAATTGAATTTAACATTTCAATTGTTTCCTTGAAAAAAATAATTTGTTCAGAAATAATTTCTTTATGTGGATATTTCCATACAAAATAATCATTGGATATTATTGTATCAGAATTTTTTAAAAATTTATATTTTTTTATAAGTTCTTGTTGTCGATTAATAATTCGAATAAGTTTATAAATTCCATTAAATGTTTCAAAAGGACATTTTTGCTTACAACTATTCAAAAGAGTTAAAAATTGATTGAAAATGTTTTCATAAATTGTAAAGTTGAAGATATAGAACAATCTTTCCTGTGAATCTACTAACAGTGTTTTATACTGGCGGGCAAAAACAACACCAGGTTTGATAATAACTTCAAGTTCATTACTATCCACACTCCCTGATGTTATTAAAATTATTATCAATGTTAACATTTTTTTAAACATAATTTTAAGTTTTTTTTACATAAAAAAATGGATATGAATTTTAACTGGCATAAAAAACCATCAAATGTTTTTGTAGCCTCTCCACCTAGTTCACAAATCGTATTTCAGTATAAAGACGAAGAAGATGTCCATAAAAAAACATGTACACTTTCAATTAAAGAAACACTCAACACTCCTGGAGGGGATGTAATTATAACTTGGGCCAATCGTAAATACATTAGTGACCTATCAAACTAAAATTAAAATCATTAACTTCTTTGGAATCAACTTTTACGGAGCACCAACAAAAGGAAGAAGATACACGTATTGTGGGATGTCTTCCAGTGGTTCTTCTAGATATATCTACAACAGAAAATAATCTTATTCTAGATCCCGGTAGATTAACTAATTGGTTTATTCAAATCATAAGTCGAGTGATCCCCATTGAAACTATCCTTCCACCAGAATTAGTCAGGGAAGTTAACATGACGTTTTATATACGTGATACTAACATTTTTCTTCCTAGACATGGTGTGATGACTAACATTCCAGATCTTATATTTTCCGCTCTCAATACACTGGAAACTGAAAATATATGGGAATTAGGCGATAATGGAGAAAAATTAAGCCATGAATTGCTATCAATATCATGTATATTTAAACTCTTGATTCCCAAATTACAAAGTATATTTATTTCTTTACACAGAAAAAGAAATATTTCTGGTAAGATAAAAAGTGGAAAATTCAAAATGTCTCCTGAATTCCAAAAAATAATTCATGAAAATAATTTATTAAATAAAATTGAAAAGTGGTCAGAAAATTCTCTTAAATTTATATCTGACAAACTTCGTGAATATTCCGTATTTTTTCTAAATAAACTGGGCGATGTAAATGATACAAATATATGGGCAGTTAAAGAATTTATAAATGTTGCTCAAAAATCTAAAACCATCCCAATCTATTTTAATGAAAATATTACTTTCCGCATTATGATTCATGCCATTGGTGAAATATTTCATTCTCTCTTTACAGATATATTGCCAAACGAGTCAATGGAATCAGCAATTCATGGCGCACTATATCACATGGTTTATCTCCATGATTTAAAACTATTGGATACTTTTAAAAAATATTAATATATTCCTATTTTATACCGCCTAATATATTCTTGCTATAAAATTAATTCACCATTCATAAAACCATCACTTGCATATTTATCTGAGAACCATAGTGATATATATCACAGTCTATTAGAATATCAAAATAAAAATCCTTTATGGCAAGGAAATGAGAACACTGACCTGATCGCGTGGATGGAGATCAACTGTGAATCAAGTGTGGATCGGCTCTGTCTCATTGCCTCACAGAGCGAGAAATATCTGAATGATGAAAAGTTTATGGATGCTTTATATTGGACAGTTTATGACATACGAGGACAAGCTTTAGACTATTATATAATTTTCCTCCTAATTGTATATAAAAATAGCTTATCCCTCAGAAATATAAAGTTAGGCAATACCAGGAGCAAAGAAAATAAAACACTAAACTGTCAAAATTTAGTATCTCCTTTTTTCCGTATATTTGTATGTTTTTATGATTATATTCAAAATATGCCACCTCATCTCATTACGGTCGATATATTAAATAGTTCCGAATTTGGAGAATTATCACAGTACCGTCACATTATCATTACAGCATTAAGCGACTTTTTTAAGGGGAAACGAAGATATATTTTCGTCACTATTAAAAGATTAAAACACAAATTTAAAAAATAATTCACAAGCACAAAAATATTAGGATGACATTAACAACCCATACCCACAGTTTCACTGTAAAAAAAAAAAAAAAACATTGATATATATCACAGTCTGGTATAATATATATAAAAAAAAAATCTGTTATGGTAAGGAAATGAGAACACTGACCTGGTCGCGTGTGGAGAGCAAATGTGAAGAATGTGTGGAGGGGCTCTGTCTTGTACATAGCCTGACAGGAAACTGTCATCATCTCATTGAATCCCGTTTTCTATTTGAGTCCTCCTCTCTCTCCCTCTCTCTCTCTCTCTCTCTCTCTCTCTCTCTCTCTCTCTCTCTCTCTCTCTCTCTCTCTCTCTCTCTCTCTCTCTCTCTCTCTCTCTCTCTCTCTCTCTCTCTCTCTCTCTCTCTCTCTCACTCTTTCTCTCTTTCTCATTCACTCTCACATCTGCCCAAGGCATGGGTACCACCTTGAGTGAACTACAAAAGGCTGACCCTAATCTTGTAGAATGTCATATGTCATATGACTTAGCTCTCTCTAAAGAGGAAATTGAGGATGCAGCCACTGGTTATTACTACAATGATCAGATTTTGAGCTTCAGGATGGCAATAATGAGGTGGAATGTAAGCTGTTAGCTAAAAATATTAATGACCTAGTTCCATTTGATAGAATTAAATTTAATATCATTGTGGAAAGTGATTATTAATAAGAAGGAAAAGAGGACGAGGATAAGGAGGGAAAGGATGAGAGGTCAGGATTGCGTTGGGACCTTCAGTGAGTGGTCCACACTTGATTTGTGTAAAACAGCTAATAATAAATGTAATGATATAAATTGTCGTTTCCCCAAATCTCAAAGTGCTGAATCTGTATTTTATATATATATATATATATATATATATATATATATATATATATATATATATATATATATATATATATATATATATATATATATATATATATATATATATATATATATATATATAAATATAATAAGAAACCAAGACTATTTTTTTTCTAAATATGAGCTTCAAAAAGGGAGGAAGATATGATGGATTTTTTCTAGTTAATAATTTAATAAAGTCTCAAGCAATTACAGCCCCTTCTATTCTACAATTTGCTGCTGCCAATTATGGTTTAGATGATTGTCTAGGTACTCGACAGCTTTTAGAAAAAAGACAAGGATTTGGTGGAAACAAATGTATAGAAAAATTTAATCTAGGAAAATATATATACCAGTCTTATCAAGAGGTCAATGAATTGGTAATTAAATTCGGCATTGGTTTAAACTATTATTTTAACTTTAATAATAAAAAAAATAATAATAATGATGATAATAGGGTAAATCAACAACAATCGATTGCCATATATGCTGAAACTCAGAAAGAATGGCTTATTGCAGCTCTTGGATGCCTTAGACAACGGGCAATTGTCGTCAGTCTTCCAACAAACTTGCCCCCCAAAACAATTATCAATTCTCTTTTGGAAACAGAAATTCGAATTATTATTACCTCTTGTGGACCATTATTAGCTAAACTCCAAAAGGAAATTTTACCTACTTGTCCTCAAATAGATTATGTCATTATCTTAGATGATCATATCAATAAAATAGGACCAACAGTTTCACCATATAAAACGAGTGACAATTTTAACATAATTTCATATTATAGTTTAATATTTGCCGGCAAAGAAAATGAGGATATATGTAAGGATAACATTAAATATATTGATGAGAGTGATGTGGCATTTATCATGTATACCTGTGGTACTATTGACGAACCTAAAGGAGTGAAGTTAACTCATGGTAATATTTTCTCTGCGGTATCAGCATTTTGTATTCGTGCTGATTATCGACAATTGGGGAACTTATACTTAGCATATCTTCCATTGGCTTATGTCACAGAATTAATAATTGAATTATCTTGTATTGCTATGAATATTACAATTGCCTATTCCTCACCCTCTACATTAACTAACAAAAGTCCGCAGATCTTGGAAGGATGTCATGGGGATTTTATTGAAGCTCAACCTACTTGTGTTTTTTTTTGTATCCTCTATGTTAAAATATATAATGAATGGAATTACAAAAAATAATTATTCAATTTGGGATCAAATAGCCTTTGAAATTTTTTTTAAACTGAAATGGATTACTCATGTTTGGGATAAATATACTTTACGGAAAATATGTGAGCAGTTTTTGGTAATCGATTGATGACAGTTATCAGTGGAGGTGATTTAATTTCAAAAGAGTCATACCAAAAGCTTCGAACGCTATTCAATTGTTCAGTAATAATAGGGTATGGTACCACAAAAACTACGGCTTGTATTACTAGCAGCAACAAAAGTGATGATGTATTACATTGTGGTGATCCTAATTATAGAGTAAAACTATCATTAATTGATTGGATTGAAGGAGATTTTAAAACGACAGATAAGCCGCATACTAGAGGGGAAGTTGTAGTGAGTGGTCCTATGGTGGCCCGAGAATATTCAAGGATTACTGGAAAAGGAGATGATGGTGGAGACTTTTTCTTATCCAAAAGAGGTATTTGGAGTTTTAAAACTGGTGATATTGGGGAGATTAATTGTGAATCAGGAATGTTACGCATAATTGATCGTAAAATAAATTTCCAGAGATTAAAGAATGGCGAATATGTAAGTTTAGGTGAGATCGAATCTCACCTAAAGACTCACCCTCTAATTGATAATGTATGTGTTTATGTTTATCCAAATTCTAATATAATCTTAGCTTTAATTGTGCCATCGCCTCCTATGATTATAAAGATGAGTACCCATTTAAATATTCTTTCGTCAGATGTAAGGGTACTTTGTCGACATTCCTGTATAATTAAAACAATTTTAAATGAAATTAGGGCTTATGGTAGGAAATATGGAATTTGTCATTTACCTTCAGCAGTATATCTCTGTCAATTTCCGTGGACTCCAGAATCTGGTTTGGTTTCCTTAACTTACAAAATTAGGCGGCATGTCATTTTCAAATATTATGAGGAAAAATTGAAAGCCATGTATGTGGCCCTTTTAAAATAAAAAACATAAGAGGGAATTTTAATGACTGATTATCCTCCTCCTCGTAATCTTAATACCATGTGGAGGGTTGAATCCTTTTGAATATTATAATCACTTATAGTGTGTTGATCATCTAACTGTTTCCCGGAAAATATCAACCTCTGTTGATCTGGTGGTATACCTTCTTTATCTTGAATTTTGTTTTTTACACTTTGAATAGATTCATTAGACTCCACATCTACTGTTATTGATTTTCCAGATAAAGTTTTTACAAATATTTGCATTTTGGTAATTTGTTTATATATATATATATATATATATATATATATATATATATATATATATATATATATATATATATATATATATATATATATATATATATATATATATTTTAATAATAATATATAATTTTATAATAATAAAAAATATGAATGTTGAACATAACTCTTATGATTATAAAGGATATCTCAATAAATTAGAAGAGTTAAAAATGTGCCAATTAAAGTTAACTTATTACTTATTTGATCAAACTACAATATTATGTTATATTATTACTATTGAACTGGAAAACATGATTGAATATACAAAAAAAATACAAATTATAACAAGTAATATTTATGAACATAAACAATTTAGATTTCTTGTGTATCTAATTAAACATAATAGGATTCCTGTTCAACTTGCATCGAGTGATGAAGAAGTATTTTCACATATTCAAAATAAAAATAAACATGATAATGAAACTTCTATAATTATGACTGAAAAATCTTATCATCATCTTATAGTTATGAAACATATTATTTTAAAATTATTTAAATTTGAAAAAGATCTTTATTATTATATATATGTTTTGTATTCCAAATTATTATTTATTATAAGTGGTATGGAAAATTATACGAAAATATTTAATTTTTGCATTCTAAATAATTAATGTTGTTATCCCATCTTCTACTTTTTATATATACTTTTCAATCCTTTTTTAGTATTTTTTTTATTTTTGGGTATAAAATAAATAGTTTTTACAGGGCTTCTGCTTTGGTTTGTTTTACTCACTCTATTATTTAAAATTTGATCTCTTTTGTTCTTTTTAGGTTGATTTGACCTAAAACTCGAATTTGTTGGACTATTATTCCTACTGCTACTACCACTACTACTACTACTAGTACTAGTACTATTTTGACATATTTTTTTCATATTTATATTTCCACGATTTTTATTGCCTGTTATACTACTTTTTTTGCTTCTACTTTTATTTCTATTTATATTTTTACTTCTACTTCCACTTGTACTTCTACTTCTACTTCTATTTTTACTTCTTTTACTTCTAATTCTACTCCTACTTCTACTTTTATTTTTACTACTTTTACTTCTACTACTTTTATTTTTACTACTTTTACTTCTACTACTTTTACTTCTACTACTTTTACTTTTACTACTTTTACTTCTACTTTTACTTTTATTTTACTTTTACTTTTTTTGTTCAAAATTTTATTGTTTTTCGCCAACATTATTTCTCTATTTTTTGTATAGAAATATTTATAATTAGTTAAAATATTCTTTAATATATCTGAAGGATTATCTTTGATTAATTTATAGGGAAAAGATCTTATTAGGTTATGATTATTTATATATTTATTAGGTAAGTAAGCTACCATTGCCGTTATTTTATTAGATACAATATCTGTTTTTTTTTATGTAAAGATATCACAAGTTCATAATGTAAATGAGTAAGATCTTTAGTTTCTATAATATGTATATTATTTGTATTTTTATGGTAAGGTTCAATGACTCTGTTAATTAATTTACTGATATGCATAGGACTGTAAAAAGGTGTGTATATGTCAAGTATTCCAGATTCAATTATTGGTTGGTCCTCATTATAAAAACAATTATTTATAAGATGATGTATAATACTGTTCTTTATTATATTAATGTCTTGTGTTTTTTTGCATGAGAAGAGTATGCCATAAATTTGTAAGAAGAGAAAAGTAAATTAATTTCGAATCAAAACGTTGTAGTAATTTGTAAGATTGAGGAGCCTTTGGTTTTAATATTTTAATAAACATTTCTGGATCATATTTAATTGTATGATAACTAATTAAATTTGAGGCTGGTTTAGTAGTTAAACCAGCGATATAATATATTTGTTGGATGAAAATTTCAGAATTGTGCTCACTCCAAAATTGAACTTGATGATTACTAATACTAACCTCATCTATATTTTTTGTTATTGAGTACATTATATAAATTAATCGATTGAGAGCTAACCTACAAGATGATTCCGATAAACCTGGATATAAATCATCAATATAAGTATTATTTTGGTTGAATGTCAACGTTAACAAATTATTTTCTGAAGAATTATTATTAATTTGGTATATATATTTCAGTGATGTAGTCATTATGCTTATTATTTTTTATTACAATAAAAAAAGCACCCCATAATCAAAATAATATGTAAACTAATTTTCCAATATCTACTACCTCTACTTATATCCCAACAATTATAGGTGGATGTGATGAAATTGATTAAATGAAAACGGGATTTACATAATAGATATTTTGCATGTATATGGATTAAAGGTTAACTTGTTTAAATTGTTATAAAAAACTTGTTCTCCCTTAACTTCATTACTTTCATTTTGAGACTCCTTCCAATGATTTGGTGGTATATATGCCAGATAATATTGAATTTCATACATATGAGTATCAGTTTTTATAATATCATTAAATTTTTGTAATAGGGAAAAATGAAGTTCTATCGCTTCTTCCTTAGACATTTTACTAACATTACAATTTAAGTGTTTCATATTTCTTACTTCATCTAAATATTTGGCAAAATTTTCTGGTGTATATATTGGAGATTTTTCAACACAAAAACCTACTTTATAAATATTTTTACATGTTGCTTTCATTATTTTACTTAATTTTCCAATTTCATCAATAAGATTATTTCTAAGAGCATTTTGCCACTCATTATCTTTTTGTACAGTTAAAAAATCCATAAATTAGTTAGTAATTTTATATAAATGAATATATTTTTATTTTCACTGTTTCTAGAACCTGATTTATTAATTTTTTCAATATATTGTGCACAATAATTTGAAAGAATACCATTATCTGAAACATGAGCTGGATTTATCTTCCATTTAAGATCTCTACCGATTCCTCCCAGGCCAACAATGTCATATATTTTTCGGATAATGAGCAAATCTCCACAAAACGACGTGGGAAAACGATAAGAGCCATCAGCTTGATAACATGAACCACGGGATCTGGGTTCATAATTGGTATTTATAATAATATACATTGATATTGTAATATACTGGTGAATTAACAATTTTAATGGTAAAGTTTTACAATTTACAAATGTGAAGAATTTCTTGTTAAATGTAATGTGATTTATATTTTCAGATACTATTACCTTATATTTACACTCTTTTACCACATCATTCATCGTGATAGAATATTTAAATGGAAATAATATACGTTTGTTATATCCAATATCCGAAGATGATCTCCTTCTAGTGTCTGGGCCTGGTGAGGTTCCCCGTGTTCGTTGACGGGTGTTGGTTCGGTTTGACTTTGATTTTTGGGGAGTTGAAGTTGTAAAATCTTCCAGTGAATCATCATCATCCTGTGTCGTGCTGGTTCGATTTAGCTTTGATTTTTTTGTCTTTGGAGTAGAAGTTGAAGTTGAGGGGTTATTCAATTCTTCCAGTTCCAGTGAAGTATCCGAATCATCATCATCCTGTGTCGTGCTGGTTCGATTTAGCTTTGATTTTTTTGTCTTTGGAGTAGAAGTTGAAGTTGAGGGGTTATTCAATTCTTCCAGTTCCATTGAAGTATCCGAATCATCTTCCTCCATCTCTTCTGTATCACTTAAAACTGGATTTTGATTTGACATAATTGTATCTATTTTTTTTTATAATATACTAAAATTTTATTTGATAATGTACTTGGTTCCAGCAAAAAAAAAAAAATTGCCTATGTTATACATGATACATTTTTGGGAGGAAGAAAGGGAATGGGGTGGGGTACTTCAAATAGTATTGGCAGCTGGAAGCAGCTGACTGGATGGAAGTCAATAATATAGTGCCAGTCACTTCTAAGCATAGACAGGTACACTATTTTTCGGGTAATCATTATTTGTTTATGTTGTAATTTATGGAAAACATTTGACACTTTTTTTTTGGTTAAATGTATTATATATATAGAGAGAGAAGCTCTATCCTAACTTATTGTATATGATTTTGGTGCAGGGTGACGACAACTATCATTGTCCATGATTAGAGGTAATCACACACAGGAGCCTAATGTAGAAAGATGTAACCAGAATGAAGCTAATATTGCCGAAGTTTCACTGAAAGGAGAGAGCGTGGAGAAAAAGGCGGAGAGTTTAGCCAAGTATATTGTGTTTTCACTGATGGAGAAGACAAAGGCGACAACTAATGATAATGTTGAAGAAACACTCCTCAGATGTATCAAGACGATGGTGCACAGTCACGAAAAACAATTTAAGGGAATATTTAAAAAATTGGACATTACTCATGACACTGGATATGTGACATTTGTTGGAGTTTTCAATGAACTATTTGAAGGTGAAAAGATGGATATTACTTGGGGCAGGATAATTGCACTATATGCTTTTGGTGGACAGATGGCTTTGTATTGCAAAGACAAAAATATGGAGGACTTGAGCGAAAAAATAGCAACATTTATGAGCAAATATGCCAGTGAAGTAGTTGCACCATTTGTCAGGAGCTGGTGGATGGATAAAAATATGTGAAGAATTTCCAGCAGAAGAAGGTGATACGTTGCTGGTTTAGATATCATTGTCCCTGCAGGTGTATAAAGCCTCTCTCTCTCTCTCTCTCTCTCTCTCTCTCTCTCTCTCTCTCTCTCTCTCTCTCTCTCTCTCTCTCTCTCTCTCTCTCTCTCTCTCTCTCTCTCTCTCTCTCTCTCTCTCTCTCTCTCTCTCTCTCCTCTCTCTCTCTCTCTCTCTCTCTCTCTCTCTCTCTCTCTCTCTCTCTCTCTCTCTCTCTCTCTCTCTCTCTCTCTCTCTCTCTCTCTCTCTCTCTCTCTCTCTCTCTCTCTCTCTCTCTCTCTCTCTCTCTCTCTCTCTCTCTCTCTCTCTCTCTCTCTCTCTCTCTCTCTCTCTCTCTCTCTCTCTCTCTCTCTCTCTCTCTCTCTCTCTCTCTCTCTCTCTCTCTCTCTCTCTCTCTCTCTCTCTCTCTCTCTCTCTCTCTCTCTCTCTCTCTCTCTCTCTCTCTCTCTCTCTCTCTCTCTCTCTCTCTCTCTCTCTCTCTCTCTCTCTCTCTCTCTCTCTCTCTCTCTCTCTCTCTCTCTCTCTCTCTCTCTCTCTCTCTCTCTCTCTCTCTCTCTCTCTCTCTCTCTCTCTCTCTCTCTCTCTCTCTCTCTCTCTCTCTCTCTCTCTCTCTCTCTCTCTCTCTCTCTCTCTCTCTCTCTCTCTCTCTCTCTCTCTCTCTCTCTCTCTCTCTCTCTCTCTCTCTCTCTCTCTCTCTCTCTCTCTCTCTCTCTCTCTCTCTCTCTCTCTCTCTCTCTCTCCTCTCTCTCTCTCTCTCTCTCTCTCTCTCTCTCTCTCTCTCTCTCTCTCTCTCTCTCTCTCTCTCTCTCTCTCTCTCTCTCTCTCTCTCTCTCTCTCTCTCTCTCTCTCTCTCTCTCTCTCTCTCTCTCTCTCTCTCTCTCTCTCTCTCTCTCTCTCTCTCTCTCTCTCTCTCTCTCTCTCTCTCTCTCTCTCTCTCTCTCTCTCTCTCTCTCTCTCTCTCTCTCTCTCTCTCTCTCTCTCTCTCTCTCTCTCTCTCTCTCTCTCTCTCTCTCTCTCTCTCTCTCTCTCTCTCTCTCTCTCTCTCTCTCTCTCTCTCTCTCTCTCTCTCTCTCTCTCTCTCTCTCTCTCTCTCTCTCTCTCTCTCTCTCTCTCTCTCTCTCTCTCTCTCTCTCTCTCTCTCTCTCTCTCTCTCTCTCTCTCTCTCTCTCTCTCTCTCTCTCTCTCTCTCTCTCTCTCTCTCTCTCTCTCTCTCTCTCTCTCTCTCTCTCTCTCTCTCTCTCTCTCTCTCTCTCTCTCTCTCTCTCTCTCTCTCTCTCTCTCTCTCTCTCTCTCTCTCTCTCTCTCTCTCTCTCTCTCTCTCTCTCTCTCTCTCTCTCTCTCTCTCCTCATCCACAATAACTTGAACTTCCCCAAAGTCAGATAGAAGAAAATTATAAAATTGAAAATTATTGGCTACATGGCCATGTATGATATATAAGACAACCCTCAACCTTATATTCCTTATATTAGTTCTCCACTGTGAAGGGAAGAGACCTCGCTTGGAGCTCGTATATATATACTATATATATATATATATATATATATATATATATATATATATATATATATATATATATATATATATATATATATATATATATATATATATATATATATATATATATATATATATATATATATATATATATAAAAGTGTAAAAAGTATTATTAAAACATATAGTTTTTCATTTCAACAGATATCATTAATCTTTATGGACACTCATACAGATGTTGCAGAGTTACAGTTGGGTGGCAAGTACATAACTTTGGACTCGAAACAAGAAGCCACAATTCATCCAGCTTCTGTCTTATTTGGTGGGAAACCTGCCTATGTATTGTTCACAGAACTTGTACACAGGTAAAACATACATGCATATAAACTCTGCCATAGATGCTCAGTGGTTGTATGAAGTTGCTCCAGAATACTTCAGAAAAGAGTTTCAGTGCTGGAACAGAAACTTTTCTACAAATGGGGGAACAGGAACCTCTAGTCATGGATGAGGTAAAAAAAAAAAAAAAAAAATTAACTCTATATCATCATCTGAGACTCCTCATTACAAATTTTCATAAGATTGTGATTTGTCATAAGATTGTGATTTGTCTTCTTCAGTCAAAGGATGACTATTCAAGTTATTATATTTTATCAAATATGTTATGTAAAACTATGTTGTGAATACAATATAATAAATGATGTTCATTTTTATTTATTTATTTTTTTTTGTCATCTTATAAGGTAAATGTGGTACGATTTGATATGAGATTACAATTCGAGGGGGACAGCAAGGACCAACACTCCCGAGGCACAGAGCGCCGGTGCAGGTGCAGTAGGCGCAGCAAAGACCAGCACTCCTGAGGCACAGAACATTGGCGTAGCAAAGACCAATACTCCCGAGGCACAGAGCGACAGCGCAGCAGGCGCAGCAAAGACCAACACTCCCGAGGCACAGAGCGACAACACTCCCGAGGCACAGAGCGACAGCGCAGCAGGCGCAGTAAAGACCAACACTCCCGAGGCATAGAGCGACAGCGCAGCAGACGCAGCAAAGACCAGCACTCCCAAGGCAGAGAATGGAGGCGCAGTAAAGACCAGCACTCCCGAGGCAGAGAATGGAGGCGCAGTAAAGACCAGCACTCCCGAGGCGGAGAATGGAGGCGGAGTAAAGACCAGCACTCCCGAGGCGGAGAATGGAGGCGCAGTAAAGACCAGCACTCCTGAGGCAAAGACCAGCACTCTCGAGGTGGAGACCAGCACTCTCGAGGTGGAGAATGGAGGCTCAGTAAAGACTGTCACCTCCTTGAGTTATCACAGAGTAGCGGCGCTCCAAAGACCAACTTCAATCATGCTGCTCTTACACCACCTGTGCTGACCTGATGCTAGGAGAAAGAGGAAGGGTTGAATTGTACTTACCTCAGTACACGCATGAGGTTTCAGCAGGTGAACACCTTTCTGTTGTAGTTCTGAAATAATTTTAAAAATAATATTTATATCTTGTGTTGGAAACAGGCTCATATAAACTTGTAAAATATTTTATCACTAATAATAAAAAAAAAATATAACAACCAAAAGACCTGATATAAAACCCTCATCACTTTTAACTAAATTAGTTTAGTATCTCTTTGTCATAATACTGTACATTGCTGTCTCCTGATGTATTTGCAAAATATCACGTGACACGACTCCTTTTGAATTTTAATTTATTCCTAGATATTATTTTCACTCTTAAGGTTTTCTTTATAGTTAAAAATGAATAATAATAATAATAATAATAATAATAATAATAATAATAATAACCTCTTTAAAAAAAAGAGAAAGAGGAAAAAGAAAAAATTGAAAATTCTGTCTCAATGGCCTATTTCCCATCAAAAGGAGGAATTTACAGTCCCAGTGAAAATGAAGAATCTAATAATAAAATTAGAAAAAACAAAACAGCTGCAACAACAGTAACAGAATCTAAACCAACACCAACACCAACACCAAGAACAACTAGTGAAAGAAAAAGTGAACAAAATAGAAGAAAATCTCAACAACAACAACAACGACGATACCGCATACCATTTGTCAAAACAGCAGGTGGACTCTTACCCTCTAGTGACGCATATCGTGTAAACCGAGATGGTCACATTAAAAACGAGAAAAATCACTTTAATAGGGATGTTTATATTGATGATTATGATTTAGAGGAAAGAACGCGAATAGCTAGAGTTGAAAGACGTTTACAGTATATTGAGGAGTGTTTAGGTAAGTGTAACATCATTAAAGCTGAACCAATAACAGCTTTAATTTATACACATGAAAGTGCTCAATTTATTATAAATAAAGTTTATCATAACTGGATTAGATTTATGGGACATGTGGCTCAGCAACTTATGTCTAGAACAATTAAAAATTTGTTTGGAGGTGCTGATCAATATTTGTTTGAGGGTTGGTTTGAAATTCAAAAAAATTTAAGATCACCCCCACTAAATTATCATTTTATCGACTATAAGGAAAATGTATAAGAAGTAAATAAGGAAATTTTGAATTTGGCGTTAGAAGGTGATAGAGATCAAAATGGTAAACTCCTCTATCCTCAAGATTGTGAGTATATTAATCTTTATTTGGACAATACTACTAATAATGTGTATATTTTTTATTCAATAAATGAATTAATAAACATATATAAAACAAAAACAGATGATGATAAAAATTATATAAACAAGGATAATGATCGGTCTCTTGTAAGTGGCCTAGATGCTTATAGTTTGGTTATGCCTGGAGCTGATAAACGATATAAGGTGTTAGGTTTCCATCGTATTTTATATAATACATTTGTAAATATGTCTAATGGAGAAATGTTCAACACTAGTCTAAATGGAATGGGAATGTCAGCTCTTAACGTCTGTGTTATTATTGTTCATGCCATGATTCATTTAAAATGTTTACTTGATAAAAATATACTTCCCACTGAGAAAATGCGACACTCTAACAAACATTTCATTGAAGAAGTAATAAAACATGTTCCTTTCACATTATTCGGGCATCCCATGTTACCAATTGTTACCTTCAAAGACCAATAAAAAAACAATTTATTAACAATTTAATTAATTTTTAAAAAATAAGAAAACAATGTCGTGGAATATGACTACAAAGCCACTTTTATCATATGCAGGCGATGAGTCACAATAACGTGGCTGAAGTATGTTGACCAGACCACACACTAGAAATTGAAGGGACGACGACGTTTCGGTCCGTCCTGGACCATTCTCAAGTCGATTGTGATGGGGAGGTAGGGACAGGCATTAAATCGGCAAGAGAGAGCTGAGGAGGAAAGTCAGGTGTAGGGGATAGTAGTAATGAGAACTGCAGCAGGCCTATTGGCCCATACGAGGCAGCTCCCATTATAACCACCGAAGGAGATAGTAATAGGAATAAGAAGAGGATAGCAAGGGAGCGTAGGAGAAGACAATGAACAGAAAAAGGGAGAAGAGAGAAAGAAAGGGAAAGAGAAAGAAAGAAATGGAAGGGGGAAAGCTTATGTTAAGTCACGTTTGTTAGAAAGATTAGAGCATTTGAGTATATACTGTGAAAGGGAAGAGTCCACAGCAACAAAGCCAGGACTCAAGTTCATGTTGGGTACATTGTTAATAAGAGCCGATTCTACAAGACGGCGTCTGTGTAGAGTAGAGGCAGGAAAGATTATTTTGGAGGAAGACCAATCAATGGGATGATTAGAATCCCTCACATGGCAGAAGAGAGCATTGTTAGTGTCTGCAGACATAACACTTCTCTTGTGTTCTTTAAGTCTGTCATTCAGTGTACGGCCAGTTTCGCCAAAGTATTGGAGAGGACAAGATGAACAGGAAATAGAGTATACACCAGCAGCATTAGAAGCAGGAGGAGCAGTGTGAACTAGATTGCTACGAAGTGTGTTAGTTTGTCGAAAGGCGAGTTTAATTTCAAGAGGACGAAAGGTATTGGTAAAAGTTTTGAGTTCAGATATGAAGGGAAGGCATAGTACAGTGCTACTAGTGTTGGAAGCAGGTTTAGGATGAAAGAAATTTCGTTTAGCTTGAGAGTGGGCACAGTTGAAGAAATGCAAAGGATAACCAAGGCGAGAGAATGATTTGTAGATAAAGGCAATTTCAGAATCAAGAAACTGAGGGTCGCTGATGCGTAGAGCGCGGAGGAAGAGAGAGACGAGGACACTTTTCTTAACAGAAAGAGGATGGTAGGAAAAGAAGTGAATGTACATGCCACTATGCATGGGTTTACGGTAGACAGAAAAAGAGAACCCAAACACAGAGCTGTGAACATGAACATCAAGAAAAGGAAGGAGGGAATTAGATTCCCACTCAACTTTGAAATGGATAGAAGGAGCCAGATTGTTAAGAGAGGCGAGGAAAGGCTGGAAAAGATTAAGGTCATGAGGCCATAAAGCAAAAATGTCATCAACATAGCGAAGCCAGAGAGAGGGACGAGTATCAATAGAAGGAAGAAGAACAGTTTCGAAGTATTCCATGTAGAAATTAGCAAGAACAGGGGAGAGAGGGGAACCCATAGCGACACCGAAAGTTTGAGTGTAATATTTACCGTTGAAAGAGAAAGAGTTAGATTCAACACAGAGTCTAATGAGATCGAGGAAAACGTCAGTGGGAAGTGGGAGAGGAAGGAGACCCTCTGACGCCTTCTGTCTGAGGAAAGAGAGAACGTCATCGAGCGGAACATTAGTGAACAGAGAGTCGACATCAAGACTAAGCATTTTACAAGAGGGTTGCAGGCGCAGTCTTTCTATGAAGTCCTGAGAGTGACGAAGGTGGGCAGGGGAAAAAGTGCCAAGGTAAGGTGTCAGGGTTTTAGCGAGCCAGGAGGCAAGAGGATAGCTGACAGAGCCCCGTGAAGAAATGATAGGACGAAGAGGAACACCAGGTTTATGAGTCTTAGGAAGACCATAGAAATAAGGAAGAGAAGGGCAGATGACACGGAAACGTTTAATGAGATCAAAGTCAGGAGGGCAAAGACTAGAGAGCTGTCTTAGTTTGCGGTTAAAGGAAGTTTTGAGGCGATCCAAAGGGTTAGAAGTCAGAGGAGCATAAGTGTGAGAGTCAGAGAGCAAGACATCTGTTTTTCGGAGGTAGTCCTCACGGTCAAGGACAACCACCGAATTGCTTTTGTCTGAAGGAAGGATAAGAATAGAGTTGTTAGATTTCAGGGAGGCAAGGGCAAGCTGGAAGCGACGAGGAAGGTGGTTATTTTTAGAAAACAAGCTGTCAAGAACGGGGATAAGGGCCCCTCTAAAGGCAGACAGGTCCGAAAGAGTACTAGAGTTGGAATTGACAAATTCCAACTCTAGTACTAGAATTGTACTAGAATTGGAATTGATCTCATTAGTTCCTTTGACAGGTTTGTCAATTCCAACTCTAGTACTCTTTCGGACCTGTCTGCCTTTAGAGGGGCCCTTATCCCCGTTCTTGACAGCTTGTTTTCTAAAAATAACCATCTTCCTCGTCGCTTCCAGCTTGCCCTTGCCTCCCTGAAATCTAACAACTCTATTCTTATCCTTCCTTCAGACAAAAGCAATTCGGTGGTTGTCCTTGACCGTGAGGACTACCTCCGAAAAACAGATGTCTTGCTCTCTGACTCTCACACTTATGCTCCTCTGACTTCTAACCCTTTGGATCGCCTCAAAACTTCCTTTAACCGCAAACTAAGACAGCTCTCTAGTCTTTGCCCTCCTGACTCTGATCTCATTAAACGTTTCCGTGTCATCTGCCCTTCTCTTCCTTATTTCTATGGTCTTCCTAAGACTCATAAACCTGGTGTTCCTCTTCGTCCTATCATTTCTTCACGGGGCTCTGTCAGCTATCCTCTTGCCTCCTGGCTCGCTAAAACCCTGACACCTTACCTTGGCACTTTTTCCCCTGCCCACCTTCGTCACTCTCAGGACTTCATAGAAAGACTGCGCCTGCAACCCTCTTGTAAAATGCTTAGTCTTGATGTCGACTCTCTGTTCACTAATGTTCCGCTCGATGACGTTCTCTCTTTCCTCAGACAGAAGGCGTCAGAGGGTCTCCTTCCTCTCCCACTTCCCACTGACGTTTTCCTCGATCTCATTAGACTCTGTGTTGAATCTAACTCTTTCTCTTTCAACGGTAAATATTACACTCAAACTTTCGGTGTCGCTATGGGTTCCCCTCTCTCCCCTGTTCTTGCTAATTTCTACATGGAATACTTCGAAACTGTTCTTCTTCCTTCTATTGATACTCGTCCCTCTCTCTGGCTTCGCTATGTTGATGACATTTTTGCTTTATGGCCTCATGACCTTAATCTTTTCCAGCCTTTCCTCGCCTCTCTTAACAATCTGGCTCCTTCTATCCATTTCAAAGTTGAGTGGGAATCTAATTCCCTCCTTCCTTTACTTGATGTTCATGTTCACAGCTCTGTGTTTGGGTTCTCTTTTTCTGTCTACCGTAAACCCATGCATAGTGGCATGTACATTCACTTCTTTTCCTACCATCCTCTTTCTGTTAAGAAAAGTGTCCTCGTCTCTCTCTTCCTCCGCGCTCTACGCATCAGCGACCCTCAGTTTCTTGATTCTGAAATTGCCTTTATCTACAAATCATTCTCTCGCCTTGGTTATCCTTTGCATTTCTTCAACTGTGCCCACTCTCAAGCTAAACGAAATTTCTTTCATCCTAAACCTGCTTCCAACACTAGTAGCACTGTACTATGCCTTCCCTTCATATCTGAACTCAAAACTTTTACCAATACCTTTCGTCCTCTTGACATTAAACTCGCCTTTCGACAAACTAACACACTTCGTAGCAATCTAGTTCACACTGCTCCTCCTGCTTCTAATGCTGCTGGTGTATACTCTATTTCCTGTTCATCTTGTCCTCTCCAATACTTTGGCGAAACTGGCCGTACACTGAATGACAGACTTAAAGAACACAAGAGAAGTGTTATGTCTGCAGACACTAACAATGCTCTCTTCTGCCATGTGAGGGATTCTAATCATCCCATTGATTGGTCTTCCTCCAAAATAATCTTTCCTGCCTCTACTCTACACAGACGCCGTCTTGTAGAATCGGCTCTTATTAACAATGTACCCAACATGAACTTGAGTCCTGGCTTTGTTGCTGTGGACTCTTCCCTTTCACAGTATATACTCAAATGCTCTAATCTTTCTAACAAACGTGACTTAACATAAGCTTTCCCCCTTCCATTTCTTTCTTTCTCTTTCCCTTTCTTTCTCTCTTCTCCCTTTTTCTGTTCATTGTCTTCTCCTACGCTCCCTTGCTATCCTCTTCTTATTCCTATTACTATCTCCTTCGGTGGTTATAATGGGAGCTGCCTCGTATGGGCCAATAGGCCTGCTGCAGTTCTCATTACTACTATCCCCTACACCTGACTTTCCTCCTCAGCTCTCTCTTGCCGATTTAATGCCTGTCCCTACCTCACCATCACAATCGACTTGAGAATGGTCCAGGACGGACCGAAACGTCGTCGTCCCTTCAATTTCTAGTGTGTGGTCTGGTCAACACACTTTTATCATATTTTCCTTCTGATATAACTAGTGATACTAATGCAATTATTACAACTAGTGACACTACGTCAACAACAACAACAACAACAACAACAACTACATTCACTGCAACATCTACAATTACTACTGATATATTGTCACCAATAAACAATGATGACAATAATAATAATAATAATAATGATAATATTAATAATTATTTTAACAGTAAACAAATGTTTGATACTGAAGATTTTACTCAAGATATGTTTTTTTATAAATATGTACGATATCTTAACGAGGAAAAAAGAGCACCAGCTCTTCTTGTTTTTGATTTCGATAATACATTAGCCATATATGATGAACAACAACATTTACAACTGAATTTGTCAGACAGTTTTCCATCAGTATATACACGGCCATTTTTATATGAGATGTTAGATTATATGAAAGCCACCAACAAACACAATATTCTTATTTTATGGACAGCAGGAAAACGATCATATATTCAAAATGTTTTAACTTTATTGAACATGTGTCAATATTTTACACATATTTTAACGTATTATGACTGTGTTTTATCTAAAAATAAATATGGTGTTAGTAAGTCATATAAATATATTGTCAATAAATACCCTAAATATTCAGATATGAGAGCCATACTGATAGATAACTGGGCTGTTTATAATGCTTTGGGAAGGAAAAGAAAGAGTTATAAGACAAATTATGATGATGGAATAGTCAAACAGCAATACAGTCGACTGATATCTATCAAACCTTATACCATATATGACGTGGTGAAAGAATTTGGGGCTTTCAATATACCCCCTCATCAAATAAATGATATTGATATGTTCATTCGTTCTAAAGGCTTAAACGGCAAAACCAATAATAATTATAATCATAATAATGGAACAGATTCATCCACACCAGGAAAATTTGACCAGTACCCATCATATGGGGACTCTTATCCTTAATATGTTTCTGTGAAAGAGAAATCTTTGGGATAGTAGCAACTCCGACTATACAAAACAAAAGAAGTATAAACAGTGACTACTATATTATTATGCTTGAAAACGATCAGTTATCATTGATAAATAGAAACAAGGTAGAAAATAGTAATATGATCAGAAGTAGACAATGCCGTCCCCTTATATGGATACAAATTTCAACTTAATGATGGTAGTACTATTAATATCTATTTTATATTTCATAAGTTTGATTAAGTAGGTACTCGTGGGATTATGCCTGAAAGCTTCTAAGGCAGAATCCCGGCTGGAGAAGCAACAATATGGTGTTCAGCTGACATTGGAATGGTCAAAGAGCGATTGGTTAGTATCCTAGGACTCAATGATCGTTGGTCATCTTGTGTTAATTCATCATCATCATCATCATTCATTCCATACGTTTTTATTTGGGATATGATTTTTTCTATTAATTCAAGTTGGTTATTTAACATTAATTCTTGTTCATGTATAGTGTCAATAGTTGAAAGGTTAACCCTTTTCCATAATTCATTTTTACTTTCCTCTGTTTTTCTGTAAATTTCTTCAATGTTGTTTTTATAAATTTCTTGAGAGTTTTTTAGTTGCCATTGATAATGTTCATGTAACTGTTGTATACAAAATTTATTATTGTTTTCCAATTGGTTTATATTATTTTGAAATGTGTTTTGAATTTCATTTATTTTTGAATTAGAGATTGTATTCATATTTACACAACTTTTTATGAGTTCATTCATGCGTTTGCATAACAGAAAACAAAGGTAAATCAATTGAGTGTAGATTGAAAATGGTGTATAAAGATGAATACGTTCAAGGGCAAATAGAAACTGTTCAAATAATTTATATACACCAAAAATTCTGTCCATGAGATTGGGTCCATCCATATTTTCGTTTTCAAGTTCATTGATTGCACAATGTATAAGGTTGGTTAGTAGATCGTTAATGAGGGATGAACCTACTATTTGGTCAATATTATCGGTATTTTTAAAGAATTCATTTAATTTTTGAAGATTTTCTTTCGGTTTAAATTTTTTATATAATTTTTCTTATCTTCTTGTGATGCTAATTTGAACAGCGTTGAGCATATTATCAAAGAAAATGGGTTTAGTCTCTCTGGACTATTTTAATTTTCGGGTATAATTTTAATTTCATTTACAAAGAGTGTTTTTAGAATAGATTTTTCAAAGTCTAAATAAATTTGAAAAGCTTTTTTATATTTTTTATTTTTAAGGGCATCATTAAGATTAATAATATCCAAGGTTGATTTTGAAGTCATTTTTTTTATTTTATTTTACTTTGTTAATTTGGTTGTTTTATGGACTCAATAAACTCGTTGTGATCTTTCATTTCAGCCAAAAAATTTATATTATGGGTAATATTCCCTAGAGAATTTTTAGAAATGAAGTTTGTGCCAGTATCTCGAGCTAATATATTTGGTAAAAATGTTGCCATATTCTTTAAAACTAATTTTTCATTACTGCATATATTTGTAAGGGAAATGAATCCTATATGAGATGAATAAGCAGTATTAGGAGGGGTGGTTTCTAATATCCTCATCATACATTCTCCATTGGATTCGTCAGTGGAAATATCAATATTTGAATTTTTTTCCGGTTTCAAGTTAATATCTAATATTTTACTAGGGTACATTCCCATTGCAATATCGAGAATGGAAACATCATTAATGTTATTTACCACATACACATTTAGATCATCATTAAATGTATTGAAATACTGTTTTAAATTATCAGTATTTGAAGTTAAATGACTTTGATACGTTTTAACCATAGGTTTCTCAGTTGCAATATGAGACAGATAAGAAAATTTGGTCTCATGTATAAAAGAAGGGGGATGAATATCTATAGGTCTAACAGGATTTTTGAGCTGTTGTAATACATTGGGTGAACTGGTATTGGTTTGGGTGGATATTTTAGGTTTAAGAGCTAGTTTTAACTGTATACATTCAGTGGATTGATTTCTGGTAGTAGTTGTAGTAAAAATAGATCTTCCTTGTCTGTTAACAATAAGAATGTTATGCATCGTGAAGATACATCGACCATTGAGAGGTGGTAATTCTTTAAGATCATCGAGGGAGTCAGAAAGAGCAATTGCTATAGCTATATAATCATGAGTCCTATGTGTCGATAATGGTTCACAGTATGACAATCGATTATTTCTTATTTGTAAGAGCCGTTGCTGAGATTTAATTAACTGAGCATAATAAATACTCATTATATTGTTAATATCAAAGATTTTTAAATCCACTGAATTAAAATCATCATTTTTTATAACTTTAATAAATCGTGAAGAAGGAGGGGCGCTTATTCCCTTTTCATTGTCATTCCATTGTTCGTTTTTTAATGGACGTTTATAGTAACCGTTTTCCAAAGGATATGGGAGACTTTCTACAAATTTTGTATAAATTTTAGTTAAATCGTCAACATTTATTTCATTTATTTCGTCTATTATTTCTTTAGTGTTAACCCAAACAATTTTAATATTTTGATCTATGAGATTTGATGGCATAGCTAAAATTTGTAACAAAATGTTGGGATTGGGTAAGATAACATTACCAGGGAAGAAAGATATGTTCTGTGTTTGTTTAATTTGGGGATAAATTTTGTAATTAATACCGAAACTAGATAGAGCATGCCAGAAATATCCTAAATTATAGGTGTGTATTCCAATGTTATTATGACACATTTCATTATAAGGAAAATCATTTAAAGTTTCCCGAAAGATTAAACCCATTTTCACATACAAACATGGTTGGCATATGGCAGATAAACTTATATAGGTATTGGATTTGGATAATTTTTCTTGGGCTTTCATATAGAGTTGTTCAAGTTGAAGTAAATAATAATCTTTATCTTCTGTTTTTACATTAGGTAAAATTGCATGTTTACAAATACATTGAGTACCTATCATATTTATTTGTTCTCTAATCATCGTTCTAATTAAATTATGTTGGGGTGAATCATCATTAATTTTAGAAATGATATTAATGACATCAGAATTAACTATGGGATTTTTTATTGAAAGTGATGATGTCGGTGATTGAGGTAAAGATGAAGACATTTATTTACCTTTTTATTTTAGTTTATAATAAAAAATATATGAAAATATGAGTAGTCCTGTAGGGATTCCAAATAGAACCAATCCTGTACAATCACCAAACCCACAATCAAACCCACCACCAACACCACCAGCACAAAACCAACAAACAAACACCATAACACAACAATCAGTAGTTGGTCTAACTCCGAATTCATCTATAACATCAATAATGGCCAATCCAAAAGTTAATCCAGAAATATCTGAAGTTCTTTCCAAAATTCAAGATATGACTAGATATATCAGTGACCCTAACCAACGTGCTTCTTTCATAAAAGCTTTGGGTCAACAGTTAAATATGATAGGTAATTCTTCTAAATGTGTTTGTATTCACGCTCTATTTCCTGACCTAAAATATGAAGAAAAAGATTATCATTTACAACAAATTGAAGATTTGTATAGAAAAGCACGGGAAAAACCAGTACATAATATTTATAAAAGTTTGTCTGCTATATGTCCACCCTGTTTATATCTAAAAATGGGTTTGTTATCAACAGACGTGGTGAAAGATTTTAAAGACTCATCTTGTTCCAACAAAACTGGGCCTCACAAAACTTATAATTTAGGACCAATGGCTCATGTCTTAACAAGTTATAATGTTAATCAAAAAGTCTATCCTAACATGCAAAATGCTATGAATATATCTTTTCATCCAGGTAATATTCTAATCCCTGATTCAAAAATCTTTTTACAGATGTTAGCTATGCCATCAAATCTCATAGATCAGGGGGTTAAAGTAATTTGGGTTGATACAGAGGAAACTGTTCCTTGCCATAATAATAACATTAAAGACCAATTGGAATTTTATGAAAAGTTTATGAACGCTGTTACGGTGCCCTCTCCTATTTCTTTCGTTTGACGGCTTAAAGAGTCATATCAGCTCTCCCTACTGATTCTCTGAGGTTCAGGGAGTCTAATGATATATGTGGCGACCAGACCGGCTGCCAGTTAAGGGAAGGAAGTTATATTATAAGTTGTAAATAAAGGAAAATTGGCGCCCTGTTATAAAATGAAACAGTATCCCCTACGGCAGATATGACCTTTTGGAAGGGACACAAGCCGATCGCGGATTGGCCGACGTAGGTCGCGGGCGACAAATCAGGGCCCGCCATGACGTCACCGAGTGCCCCAGGCGGCGCCAGCGTCAGAGTGGATCTGACCTTGGAAGCGACAGGACGCGCCTCGGTCTGCTCTCAAGGATTGGAGGCTCTGCAAGCCTTGTTCAGTGGATTGAGCTGGTCATCGCAGCCCATCATAGTTATTGGAGACCCTGCGCTTCTGGGAAGCAAAAGAGGAACCAAGTTCAGTGAGCAGAGAAGTGCCAAACTTGGAAAATAGTCAGCGACGACGCTGGGCGGCGCCGCTGGCTGGACGTTGAGGTCTGGAAGGTGGGCGGGCAGGCCTAGCTGTGACTGGGGTCACATCCACTGAGAATCTTGGAAGGACGACACCGTGCCTAGGACAAGGAGCAACGCCTTGTGGGAGAGGCGAGTGTGGGGAAAAATAGTGACTAGCTCAGCGCCCATCGATGAACCAGGATTGGGGCAGCTGAATCTCAGGGATTGGAACGGCGACGACGCGAAGGCTTCACGACACCTGAGGCCCTGTGGAACGCCCTGGATCGTCAAGGATCGACCCAAGGAAGCGTGGGAACCTCACACCATCGAGGGACAGGCGTCGTGAGCCAGGAATGTAAGGTAGATCATTTTCCCTCCCATTACCCCTTGTATGAGTAGGCTAGTTAGGCCACAATATTTGCTTGTGTATGTGGCAGCAAGACTTTATTACTTTAATAGTAGAATAGGCTGCAAGGCAGCTTGTGTCCAGGACTGTCAGAGAGGACAGTGTGTATGGATGACAGGACAGTGAAGAAGAGGTGCCGACGTGGTGAAGAGGCCCTCCTGTGAGAGTGTGAGACTCCTGTCTTCCTGCCCAGTTGAAGGAGTGTTGGATGGTCGTGGAAGAAGAGGCTGACGATCTCCAGACTCATTATCCATATTCCATATTCATGTATTACTTGTGATTTTGTGTGTGTGTTCATGTAATTTGCATCAGTAAATCCACACATTTTATTACTGTGTTTGAGTGTGCCTCCATTTATGATATTTCTCTATGAGCATACATTTCTGGCTACAAACAATATATAATACACCCACTGAACTGCATTGCTGGGGTGCAGATATAATAACCCAGCTGGCGACCTTGCTAAGAGGAAGATAGAGAAGACAGGCGGGAAAGGAGTTCCTGCAACTTTTTTTGTCTGGCAGGCAAGGCTCAGGGAGGTTATGGTTATAAGGTAAGCCTGAGTCTTTCTTCACTCCCCCACGGGTCTAGGCCGGAACTGTTAACAGCAGTTTCCCCGTGTTTGACTGAAGGGCTTCCAGGGTGAATCAGTGGCACCCCCTTTTGTGGTGGAAGCAAAGACCTGCGGAGGTGGGCATTGTTGGTCCTATCTTGTGTGACCAAGGAGACTCCGGTGAATCCCGGGAGTCGGAGGGGCTGAGTATTTGGGCCTTTTGAGCCCCTAGCAGTTAAGTGTTAGCAGAGCCCCGGACCGCCCACCCCCACGTGACAACGCTCTCCCTGCTTCTCTTGATAATGGTTATTACAAAGGTGAGCATATACCAGCTGACAAGAATAAATTAATAACTTCTCCACCTCATAAATTTGTTAAAGCAGCTAAAGGTGAAGAAAATTTAGTTTTACTAAAAATTTTTGATGTAAATTCAGTTTTAAACATATATTATTCTCAACTAATTCAATCACAGCGACGTTTACAAGTGAAAACTATAACAGATAATGATGGAAGTAGATTATATTTGAATCGAACCAATTTTGCTTGTTATGAACCCTTGTCCACACATCGAATACATGATTTTCTAGCCATAGCGGTTGCCCTCTCGAATAATCCGGAAGATCTTAAAAATTACCCTCCACTCAATAATGAGTGTATCACTACTCCACATAATATTCTCATCATTAATAATAAAGGGAAGGCCGTGTTTACTGACAGTACTGAACCTAAATCAACTACAGCCTGTGAAAAATTGAAACGAGAACTTAAAGATGGTACTAAATATCCACCTCATAAACGATTTGTAAATACAGCACATACCATGACACCTAATACAAATCTCAAACCTGGAGATCCTATTAAACCAGACAGTTTTCCTGACTTAAATACTACCACCTCTCCTGATCTCGCTGATATTGCTATGGAGAAACATATTAATGATTCGGAAATGTTTCGTAAGAATTTAAAAGCAAATATAGACAATTTGAAAAATTACTTTTCAGAGTTTAATGATGACCTGAATAAACCTGTTGATATAAATAATGTTAATTATTCGATTTTTGATATTGCCATTGGAATGTCTCCCTCAAAAATACTCGATATCAATCATAATCTTGCAGGTGAAAAACCCAATTGTATAGATATATTTTCAGACTATCCCGAAAATGGCACAAATATTCTTGAAATAGCATCGCCTAATGTAGTATATTCAGATCAAATCGGTTTTGTTACTCTCAAGAGCCTATGTTCTAATGAGATGTTAGTATTAAAAAATACCATTGCCCATTTGCAAAATATTATGAATCGCAGTGTTGGGGTATTTAGGAAATTTTAAGTAACACCGGGAAACAACATTACAACTCTTCAACCTAATTATTTAGTACAAATACGAGATCCTTCTGAATATCTTCAAGTTGTTGATAAAACTATAAAAGCAGATACATCCATCCCCAACTTCCAAATAGAACCTCCTAATGATGTACATCATATACCACAAGATTTGTGCGATTCAATGTCATTTAATCAGTATGTAAATTTGTATATCCCACCTAAAACACAAGGATGTATATGGTAATTTATATTATAATTAAAACTTTTCAATTATATTAATAATTTAATGTAATGTTGGCCAATAAACGGTCTATATGGCAATTACCCAAAATACTTAGTTGTTGTTTTTTATTTTTTATGAATTACCCTCTAATATTTTTTTTGTTTTGGTTATTATAAAAAAAATGAACATTTATATATTTGTTGTTGGTATATGTTTACTAATTATTTTATTTTTAATGTGGATTAGAATCCAATCCACAAACAGCGACACCATCTCTCAACAATCAGAAGATGTCAGTGCCACCCTCCCAACAGCACGTGCCACTGTCACCTACACCACCTCCACCAGCACTCCAGCTGCTAACGACAGCGGTGCCACTGTCACCACCTCCACCTCCACCTCCACCAGCACTCCAGCTGCTAACGACAGCGGTGCCACTGTCACCACCTCCACCTCCACCTCCACCAGCACTCCAGCTGCTAACGACAGCGGTGCCACTGTCACCATCTCCACATCCACCAGCACTCCAGCTGCTAACGACAGCGTTGCCACTGTCACCACCTCCACCAGCACTCCAGCTGCTAACGACAGCGGTGCCACTGTCACCACCTCCACCTCCACCAGCACTCCAGCTTCTAACGCATAATTGATATTCCCACAATTTTTTTAATAAATGGCTAAGAATTATTGAACATTGAGAGGTTTCGTTTAGCATATTATAAAAAAAAATAATAGACATATGTTACATCTAGCAGCCAGAAAGCCACACCTGGACCACAATGCTAGGCCCGACCTGCCCAACGAGGCAAGTTCCCCTGAATCTATATATTTTTCCAATTTTCCTCTATGAAGTGATAAATCTGTCCATTTCACCATACACAAGTTAATTAGGTTAGGTTACGATAGGTTAGGGGCTAGGTTAGGTTCGGTCATATATCTATGTTAGTTTTAACTCAAATTTCCAATAATCAACCCATACATAATGAAATGGACAGATTCATCACTTCACAAGAAAAAAAATTTGAAAAAAAATATAAATTCATGAAAACTCGGCCAATCAGGCAAATCGGGCCTTGCACAGCAAGGCAAAATACGACGTTCCGGCAACCAGGCACGACATATATATATATATATTATATATATATATTTATTTTGGTGGTTGTTATTGTTTTTTGTAATAGGTTTAAATGGGTTTCGGGAGACCTACCCATTGTTTGTTTCTTCCTCTGTATGTGTCGTTTTACCAACTCACTTAGGATCCATTATTGAGAATAAGGATTTGATGAATATCTCTTTAGTAACTGTAACTTACATTCGAATTACCATTCTCCCAGAATTTTTATTATTATTATTATTATTATTATTATTATTATTATTATTATTATTATTATTATTATATTAGGCATACCACCACCTTCAATTAATAAATGTACAGTTAAATCTTAGAAATTGTAAACATTATAGAATATGAATTTTGTATATATCAAATTTAATATATTTCTTTTTACAACACACACACACACACACACACACACACACACACACACACACACACATACACACTGTAGGTTTTTATGATTATAATAAAAAAAATTTATGTAATTTTATGATCATTATTGATTACACTTGTATTAAAAAAATAAAGCAAGCACCTGTTTCTATGACTTGGTAAATGTCATACATTACAACAATTTTTTTTGAAACTTTATTAAATTTACTGTGCTTCAAAATTCATTTGGTCTCTTTCTTCATGGTTTATAATTTTATATGTATTAATCGTTGTAAAAATCACGAGAATTACTGCAATTAGCCCAGCTATGGCATGATGTGACCCCATAACATATTTCATGTGATCATCAGATTTAACTGAATCCATAAATGGTATTTTATCATATACATTCATAACAGATGTTATTGTAATAAACAAACATAAGATAACTAATATAATAAGTATAAAATATGTGAATATTTTATTACCGAACATATCTTTTTTTGTTATTTTTTATATAGGAGAAAAATAATAAAATGTCTATGAAATTTAACTATAATTTAATAATTTAATAGATGTATAAGCTGTTTAGCTGGAGGAACGATTTTTTGGGCATAAGAAACAATTGATTTATATTGATATTGATGGTAAGTTAAGATAAATGTAATTAATAAAAGAGCCATAATAGCAATTACTAATGACATTAATGATTTGGAAATATTTGTTCCCAAAAGATAAAAGGTGGCTAATAAACCAACCAAAAAAGACAGATACATAATAGAAAGGGGCCAATTTGTTTTTTTCTTAAAGACATTAATTTTTTCCTGTGATATTTCCTTATTATCATGTCTCTCATTAATTGCGGGAGTTGTTGATGTGGTTGGTATTGGATTCCAATAAGGTTCTTCATGTACTCTGTTAGCTATTCTCAAATCCATAACATGAGGTTGAGGTAGTAACTGTAGTAACTGAGGAAGTTGTTGATGATTCTCTCCTGAAGCCATTGTTGTTGTTGAAAGATGAGGATATGCCATTGTATTTAAAACTATTTTCTTTTATTTTTTTAATTATAGTTTTAATTAATGTTTCAATATTGAAGGGTATTAGTGTTTTGAGTCGATGGCTGTTTATATGTATTAGGGCTTCTTCAAGTGGAAAATAACAGGCAATTTTTTCTTCATCTAAGCGATGACTGAAAGGAAAACGATGCATATAATTCTTAATTGCACGGTTGTTGGTCTTCTTATCATTTAGGTTGAAAATACATCCTAAAGTTCCAAGTATCCAATTTAAACATCGAGACCGAGAGTGCGTAAATTGAATTAAATTATTTGCATTTTCAGTTTCAATTAAAATACTATAATCACACTGATAGGTTTTACCATTCAGTGCTATCCATTCCTCTGATATCATTGGTAAATTATATTGGTTATTATGAATCATCCCCAATTTAATTCTTTTAATAATTGGTATAAAATCTAAATGAAAACAATGTGTTTCTTCCATAAACTCTCTAATTTGGGTAATTATCGGAATCTTTTGATCAATTTTTTCGGGTTGACCACGAGGAAGTGTATACTCCCCCTCTATTGTATTTCCATTACCAAACATATGTTGATATAAATTAACATATTCGGCTTGACTCATGGGGGACGAATTTTCAAAAATAATAACATTTTTCGTTTTATCATTCCATTTATGTCGATAACTTTTATTATTAAGATACGAAATATAAAAGTATGATGGAGAATGTAACATTAGGATTTTACATTTTTTTAATATAACTTTTTCGTCTGTGCTAAAACATTGACTGGCATCTACATATAAAAGCCCTAAAGATTTTTTAGTTTTATTATCATAATTTAATTGGTTTGGTTTTAATTGTATTAATGGCATATTTATAGTGGGAAGAAGATGTGCATTTTTGTAATAAAAATCAGTTTCTTTACAATATTGAGATGACATACTGACTATTTTGTATCTAAAAATGAATGGTGTTTATATAATAATTTATATATTTTTTTATTCTAACGGAACATGGATTATATTCAGTAATGTGTAGTAGGGAGTGGTGGTGGTGGTGTGGTAAGGTTGTTCGGGTGGTGGTGAGATTAGGGTGTGTATATTGTGGGTGTGGGTGATTATAAAAGTTGTGGTGGGGTTGTTGTGTTGGTAGGGTTTGGGGAGGGTGGTGGTGGTGGTGGTGGTGGTGGCGGTGTTTGGGTTGTTGTGTTGGCTGGGTTTTGGGAGGGTGGTGGTGGTGGTGGTGGTGGTGGTGGCAGTGTTTGGGTTGTTGTGTTGGTTGGGTTTTGGGAGGGTGGTGGTGGCAGTGTTTGGGTTGTTGTGTTGGTTGGGTTTTGGGAGGGTGGTGGTGGCAGTGTTTGGGTTGTTGTGTTGGTTGGGTTTTGGGAGGGTGGTGGTGGCAGTGTTTGGGTTGTTGTGTTGGTTGGGTTTTGTGAGGGTGGTGGTGGTGGTGGTGGTGGTGGCAGTGTTTGGGTTATTGTTTGGGTTCTTGTGGTTGTTGTTGTGTTGGTGGGGTTTGGGTTATTGTTTGGGTTGTTGTGGGGGTTGTTGTGTTGGTGGGGTTTGGGTAGGGTGATGGCGGGGGTGTTGTTTGGGTTGTGGTGGTTATTGTTTGTGAGGTGCTGGTTGTATTGGCTGTGTGTGGGTTTTTAATGTTGGATGTTGTGGTGGTAATGGGCATTATTATTTCAGAAATAAACCTTGAATTTATAATTTCTTCCTGTGATGAGCTAATCATAGTTTCCATATCTTTTAATATTTGAGGAAAATTTTTTACCAAATTTTTCCCAAATTGTTTTTCCTGACATTTATACCGAAATAAAATATATGAAAACAATACTACAAATTCTTTTTTTTTTCTATAGTTTCTTTTACAATATTATGTATAATATCTCGAGGTATATTATCATGGTAAATGGTTTGGCATATGGTATCCATTCCTTCAATTAAAGATTGAATGAGATTTTTTTTTATCATTTACAGATACCTCTCGAAATTTTCGTATTGTAATCTCAATCTTGTTCGAGGATAAATCCATGAAACTTTTCAGAAAGCTACATTCCGGATTCCATTGAATATGAAGAAGTAGAGGCTTGTCAGAAATGTGAAAATTCCATAGCCCAAGATTACAAAAAGCACATTTCACATGATCACTAAGACCTGTATAAAAGAATCCAGCTGAACTTAGATCTTCTGAGTTTGGTAATGTAAGTGGCCATGTGCTAAAACTTTCCAGGCGATTTTTACAATCTTCATATGTTCGATCGACACTGGGACAATGAGGTGACAATGAGAGGACTAAATTGGATTGCAGAATAACTTCACATAACTCTAAAGGGAAATTACCAACGGGTTTTCCCATGATAAATGGACAATAAGGAACTCTTTGTCTATGTTTATTATGTGGAATATCGTTTATTTGCCAGTTCTTGATAACTGTATTACAGAAAATACATGCACATGCATCGTTTCTTTTAAGATAAAAAAATCCATCCCTAGCTAAATTTAGAGGGGAAATCCATGGGAATTTCCAATTGTTAAATGTGTCTAGACGTGCACTTTCAAACTTCAAAAAAAAAAATGTTGTTAAACATTCTGATAGGTGTTTTAATTTGTGAAATAAATGTACAATTATGTTCTGGATATACAATTGCATTACTATTTATATTGAATGTAAGTGACACATGACACTTTATACATTTCCATAGATTTTCTTGTTTGTTATAATAAAACCCATTTCGTTTTAAAATGTTTAAATTTATTTTGAAATTTAAACCTTCTAATGTTTTCATGCTATGTTGTCCACTCATTTTGGCATGTAATTAATGAATGGTAAATTTATTAAATCCGTCTGACCATAATATATATTTACTAGGCATAGCATTATATATATATATATATATATATATATTTTTTTTTATTTATATTTCGAGATTCTTCAGGTTTACAGTAAAGGCTTCAAACTCTTCTTTTCAATTCAAATTCCATTATCATCACTAGTGTTCTAGGCGATTTGTGTGTAACTGTTCCATGGTATAAAAAAAAAAACTTGGTGGTTATATAATAAACAAATTTAAATAAAATTAAAATAGTGATAGGATGATATCAAGGCAAAAGAAAAACGAAGAATTTTGCAGCAAACATGAATTTGAGCTAAAGATAAGCCAAATGTTGGAAAAAGGTGGGCCTGGGAGTCGGAAAATTTTCACTCGAGAAAAATTAGCACAATACATTGAGGAAGTCAAAAATGCTAAATTGAAACTGAATTGGAAATCTTCTCATGAATATGATCTATTGTCTCGATATGATGTCAAAAATCTATTTGGGGATGACGTCCTAGTAACCATCGACGAAACTGAACGAAGAATGAAGCGGGGGACCAAACGTAAACTGACCAGTGACAATCGTCATTCTACTACAGCTGTAACAACAACAACAACAACAACAACAGGAACAACAGCTGATCCTGGCCGGATGAGTCGTCGTTTCATACATCAAGGGCAATTGTATGATACGATTTATGATGCACACAGAGCAGTTTGTCACAGAGGAGAAAAAAGAACTTATTTTGAAGCAAGTAAAACTATCGCTAACGTCACTCAACAATCGGTGAAACTCTTTATTTCACTCTGCCACATATGCAATTTGAAACGACTTCCTCGACGAAAAAAAGGGGTAATACGGCCCATTGTATCTGCCAGTTTTGCGGAGCGAGGACAAATGGACTTAATAAATATGCAAAAAGAAGGAGGATGTGTGTATAAATATATTTTACATTATCAGGATCATTTAACAAAGTTTTCGGTTTTACGAGCTCTTCACAGTAAACGGGCGATTGAAGTGGCACGCCACTTACTCGATATATTTACTCTCTTGGGAGCCCCACGAATTTTACAGAGCGATAACGGCCGTGAATTTGTGGCAGAGGTCATTCAAGAGCTAAAAAACGAAATGTGGCCCAACATGCTCCACATTAATAGCAAACCTCGTCATCCACAGAGCCAAGGGAGCATTGAATGTACAAAAGAAAATGTAATTAAAATGCTTGGCAGTTGGATGTGTGAAAATCAAACGCGAGATTGGTCAGCTGGACTTCCCTTTGTGCAATTCACCAAAAACACAGCATATTCACGTGGAATTGGCATATCGCCTTACAAGGCAGTTTTTGGTATAGAACCGCCAATAAATATGAATAATAATACACCTTCATTAATAAAGATGATACAATTGAAATTAAGAGAAAAATAGAGGTGATGAGTTAATAGTACATTATTTCTTCAAATTTATTTATGTTAGTTAAAATGCACGTGCTAAATATCAAGGTTCATTATTAATGTATTTTTGTTTTTGTTTTTGTTTTAGGATACGAGAAGTTTGACTGAACTGAAAGTTGGTTGGGAATGAAAAAGACTAAATGAAACTAGTACTAGTGTCCCCCCCCCATAAAAAAAAGATATGAAAAACATACCTCATAAACCCAAAATGGTTCTGGATGGGTTCTACTGAAGATGGATGGGTACCCAGCATCATCACAATTGAAATTCATAATGCAAATATTGGATATAGGTTCGATGATAACTAAATTGTTTGTTGAACTAGTTTCCAACATTGACCATCATATATAGTAATCAACTCAAAAGTGGCATGGACCAGGGGAATCCGACTGTTAATTAAAACAAAGTAAAGCAATGCGATGGTCAGAGATAGATGTTGATATAATGTGATTTCTGCCCAGTGCTCTGAATGTCAAAGTGAAGAAATTCAAAGAAGCGCGGGTAAACGGCGTGAGTCATATATCATACAGTGGGGAGTTGATGATTGAGATTCATTCAATAGGCCATTACATAACATCCATCAGATAATTAAAATACAATCGCCATTTTATATAGACTTTTTTCATTTCTGATAAAAAATTGTATATATATTATATTATGTTAGACCCAGAAATCTTCACATGTTTCATATCCCTCATCAGTCTCATTCCCAACATTAATGTCATCATTATTTTCATCCTCATCATGATATATAAACCAGCAGCAGCAGCAGCAGCAGCAGTGACATATAACAGTTAATAAATAATTCTTTAAAATGTCAATTTGATAATAAATAGATTTTTTCAATACTTTTCTGAGTTGGCGGAGGCAGGCGCCATCACTCATTTCTTCTCCTTTTTGAATGCTAATATATATATATTATATATATATATATATATATATATATATATATATATATATATATATATATATATGTCGTACCTAGTAGCCAGAACTCACTTCTCAGCCTACTATTCAAGGCCCGATTTGCCTAATAAGCCAAGTTTTCCTGAATTAATATATTTACTATATTTTTTTTCTTATGAAATGATAAAGCAACCCTTTTCTCTATGTATGAGGTCAATTTTTTTTTATTGGAGTTAAAATTAACGTAGATATATGATCGAACCTAACCAACCCTACCTAACCTAACCTAACCTATATTTATAGGTAAGGTTAGGTTAGGTAGCCAAAAAAAGCTAGGTTAGGTTAGGTTAGGTAGGTTAGGTAGACGAAAAAACATTAATTCATGAAAACTTGGCTTATTAGGCAAATCGGGCCTTGAATAGTAGGCTGAGAAGTGCATTCTGGCTATTAGGTACGACATATATATATATATATATATATATATATATATATATATATATATATATATATATATGTTGTACCTAGTAGCCAGAACGCACTTCTCAGCCTACTATGTAAGGCCCGATTTGCCTAATAAGCCAAGTTTTCATGAATTAATTGTTTTTCGACTACCTAACCTACCTAACCTAACCTAACCTACCTTTTTCGGCTACCTAACCTACCTTTTTCGGCTACCTAACCTAACCTAACCTAACCTACCTTTTTCGGCTACCTAACCTAACCTAACCTACCTTTTTCGGCTACCTAACCTAACCTAACCTATAAAGATAGGTTAGGTTAGGTTAGGTAAGGTTGGTTAGGTTCGGTCATATATCTACGTTAATTTTAACTCCAATAATTTTTTTTTTACCTCATACATAATGAAATGGGTAGCTTTATCATTTCATAAGAAAAAAATTTGAGAAAACATATAAATTCGTGAAAACTTGGCTTATTAGGCAAATCAGGCCTTACATAGTAGGATAAGAAGTCCGTTCTGGCTACTAGGTACCACATATATCCAACTCGAATTGATATACTCTCTGTAGTGATACTTTTTTTAAATAATATTTACAATAAGAATAAAGGTATTTAAAAAAAAATATATATATCATTTCTATACTACTTATTATTAAAATACTTATTTGTCAATTTAATTATATGGAGAATAAATGTGAATTGCTATATTATTATATATATATTTAAAAAAGGGGGGGGGCTGGATTTTTTTATTATAGAAAGAAACATTATACTAAGATGGTGAACCAATGTTTTTAGGTAGGGGTGGTGGTGTTGCTGCTTTTGGTAATAAACCTTCATCTTGATTGATAAACGTTACAATTTCATCCCTTTTCCTCTGTTTGAATGATGTCAATTAAGAGATGGTGATTTCGGGTTCTTAAACAATATTATCATTGGTCATCAATATCACTAAAAATACGAAAGTAATTCCCTTCGTCACATGATTCCGTTAATGTCACAAAAAATTATTCCTGTTGGGTGTATTCATGTTTAATCTTTTACTGGTTTATATACCATTATTCATAAATTTCCAACTTTCCAGTTAATTTCAAATATATTTTTTTATACATTAGATGTCTATATGATTTAAAATAGTGTTGCCTTATCTAGATTTAAATAACCAAGTGTGTATATATGCTTGTGGGTGCCGGATGTCAAAGAGTGACTGAGGGGAGGAGCTGTGTGTGTGTGTGTGTGTGTGTGTGTGTGTGTGTGTGTGTGTGTGTGTGTGTGTGTGTGTGTGTGTGTGTGTCTTTATGTGTGTGACTTTGTATGTGTGTGTGTGTGTGTATGTGTGTGTACTCACCTAGTTGTTCTCACCTAGTTGTGTTTGCGGGGGTTGAGCTCTGGCTCTTTGGTCCCGCCTATCAACCGTCAATCAACAGGTGTACAGATTCCTGAGCCTATCGGGCTCTGTCATATCTACACTGGAAACTGTGTATGGAGTCAGACTCCACCACATCACCCCCTAATGCATTCCATTTGTCAACCACTTTGACACTAAAAAAGTTCTTTCTAATATCTCTGTGGCTCATTTGGGCACTCAGTTTCCACCTGTGTCCCCTTGTGCGTGTTCCCCTTGTGTTAAATAGACTGTCTTTATCTACCCTATCAATTCCCTTCAGAATCTTGAATGTGGTGATCATGTCCCCCCTAACTCTTCTGTCTTCCAGCGAAGTGAGGTTTAATTCCCGTAGTCTCTCCTCGTAGCTCATACCTCTCAGCTCGGGTACTAGTCTGGTGGCAAACCTTTGAACCTTTTCCAGTTTAGTCTTATCCTTGACCAGATATGGACTCCATGCTGGGGCTGCATACTCCAGGATTGGCTTGACATATGTGATATACAAAGTTCTGAATGATTCTTTACACAAATTTCTGAATGCCGTTCGTATGTTGGCCAGCCTGGCATATGCCGCTGATGTTATCCGCTTGATATGTGCTGCAGGAGACAGGTCTGGCGTGATATCAACCCCCAAGTCTTTTTCCTTCTCTGACTCCTGAAGAATTTCCTCTCCCAGATGATACCTTGTATCTGGCCTCCTGCTCCCTACACCTATCTTCATTACATTACATTTGGTTGGGTTAAACTCTAACAACCATTTGTTCGACCATTCCTTCAGCTTGTCTAGGTCTTCTTGAAGCCTCAAACAGTCCTCTTCTGTTTTTAATCCTTCTCATAATTTTAGCATCGTCCGCAAACATTGAGAGAAATGAATCGATACCCTCTGGGAGATCATTTACATATATCAGAAACAAGATAGGACCGAGTACAGAGCCCTGTGGGACTCCACTGGTGACTTCACGCCAATCGGAGGTCTCACCCCTCACCGTAACTCTCTGCTTCTTATTGCTTAGATACTCCCTTATCCACTGGAGCACCTTACCAGCTACACCTGCCTGTCTCTCCAGCTTATGTACCAGCCTCTTATGCGGTACTGTGTTAAAGGCTTTCCGACAATCCAAGAAAATGCAGTCCGCCCAGCCCTCTCTTTCTTGCTTAATCTGTGTCACCTTATCGTAGATTTCTATCAAGCCTGTAAGGCAAGATTTGTTTTTTCTCACGATCTTCTCCATCACCTTGCATTGTATACAAGTCAAGGACACACACTGTGTGTGTGTGTGTGTGTGTGTGTGTGTGTGTGTGTGTGTGTGTGTGTGTGTGTGTGTGTGTGTGCGTGCGTGCGTGTGTGTGTGTGTGTGTGTGTGTGTGTGTGTGTGTGTGTGTGTGTGTGTGTGTGTGTGTGTGTGTGTGTGTGTGTGTGTGTGTGTGTGTGTGTGTTGTATAAAAGGAGGTGGGATCCGGGCAGTATCTCAATTTTCATCCTGCCTTTCTTTGGATATTACTACAGTGAACTTCTAAAAGTTATACTTACAACTATTGTGTTGTAGTATATTAACACTTACTAAGGCGTAAATAAGGCGTGAGTATTTCAGTGTTTTTTTTTTTTTTTTTTTTAAGCAGTAGATAACTTTCAATTTTTGATTGAGATTGTTTCTGTTTCTTCTTGAATGGATTGATGATCATCTTAGTCTATTTCAATACACCAGACTATTTCAATTATAATATATATATTTTTCAGGTGGGGAAAAATGAACCAAATGGATATTGGTAATGGGGAAGCAGTTGGCATTAAGAAATTGGGAAATGATGAAGAGAGGAAAGTAAATGAAGGAGTTGAAGATGAAAAGGGAGATGAAGAAAGGGGAGAAGATGAAGATAAAAAGGTAACTGAAGAGGAAGACGAAGATATAAAGGTAATTGAAGAAGAAGATGAAGATATAAAGGTAATTGAAGAAGAAGATGAAGATAAAAAGGTAAATGAAGAAGAATATGAAAAAATCAAGTTTTTTATCAAAAAATTTCCATCTCCATTTAAACATGACTCTAATTTTAAAAAATTTAAAGAATTGAAAAGTGAGCTAGATAGGATATTTCTTGAAACTAAATGTAAAGTTGAATGCTTAGAAAACTGTACATTCACTAAAGAAGAATTATCCGAATCCGGATTTCAAGATTTTATTAAATATGACCATATGGACCGGATATATAATTATTTCATTTATTATGGTTGGTATTCCACTATAACAGCAAGAATTAAGTATAATAATTGTTTGGTATATGTTCACATATATTATGTTTATGCAAACAATTGTTGTAATATGTGGGTTACTGAGGATGCTCAAACATTTCTTAAATTTCTTGTAAATTAATTTTTTCATCCAAGTAAACCCCATTCCGAAGAAATTTGGTTAGCTATGAAAAATGATAACTTAAATGTAGAGAAACCTCCACAATATACATATTGAGTTTTATCATGATGAGATGATGTAAAATAGGATTGAATGTTTTTGGAAGATAAAAAACACTAACACAATATTACCAGATTTTCTATGGTGGATGTGAAGGTCCTAATTCCACATACATCAAGTTAATATCTTGTGATGACCATGAATTCATCATTAAAAGGAAAGATGCCTTCACCTCAAATTTAATTCAAGCTATGATGTCAAGTTCAACAAAGTGTATTGAAAATGAAAAAAATTAAATCCATTTTAAAACAATTCCGTAAGTATAAAGCTGTTAGAACAAAGTGTTATTATATAAACTGTTATATTTAGAGAAACATATAAACTGTTATTTAGAGAAACATATAAACTGTATATAATAAATAAATAATTATAATACTTTTATTTTTTTATTTTATTTCTTCAGATCATATCTTCTTCAAAAAGTGTGTACATATTTCACCTACAATACTCAATTAAAAAAAATGAGATTACTACTGATCCTGAATTTCCAATTGAAAATAATATTGCTCTAGATCTGCTTTTGGTTGCTGATTTCCTTGATTGTTAATAATGACATCCATAACCATATATTTTTTACTAAATGTTGAAAGATTAAAATATAAAAAACAAGCTTTAATGTTATATTATTTTTAGTTTATTTTGTGGCTTGAAAATGATTCCAACCCTTTTATTATTATTATTAATATTATTAGTATTATTATTATTAATTATTCCAGTAATTCCAATGAATCAAGAGTATGATTGCAATGAAGTTATAGTATTGAAAGATTCAATTAAATACTGGTTTGATAGAGGTGATGAGCAAATTAAATATAAACATGAAGAACTTTTCAATATATATGATTTACTATCACAACAAGAATGGTTCGAGTTCCAGTTAAACTTTAAAGACACTATACAGGTATATATACTAATAGGACGAAATTCATCTATTATACTTCCAAACCAAATAAACATAACTAACTTAGCGCCAATTTTAATAGAATGCCGTTATTATAATAATGAAAATGTACAAAGTTATAATGAAAATGTACAAAATTTATCTTTTATTAAAGATGCATATATGATTAGGACTCCTGTTAAATATATGAAATTTTCTGTATTGTGGGATTATAAAAATATACTACTATGTTGGAATCACTTGTCTATAATAGTAGGAGGTATCAATAACGAAACTCAGGTGTGTAATAATTTACAAGATAATTTGAATGTCATAATGTGTTGGTTATATGAAAAATATAACATTACAATCCTTGATAATAGTTTAAATATAAATAACAGTAAATATGTTACAAATGGGACCATTTATATAGGTATTACACACCAAGAAAACGATATCATTATTTGTTAAGAAATTTTTCATTATATTAACAATTGTTTTCACAATTTTAAATGTTATAATTATTTTACATGGTGTTTTTAAATTGGTATGTTTTTTTTTTTTGTAATATCCCCTAAATTCCCATATATATCGTATATATGACTAGAAATTTTAAATTGGTAATTCCAATCATTCCAACATTGAAGGAAAATATATGGGTGGTGAGCTGTACTTTGGTGGTAGCATGGTAGGTAGCCTTGGCTATTGCCTAAGATATAATAACTTAATCCTCAATAAAGAGTTAATTTGGACTGACATTATTGTGAGAAGGGCCTTTTGATATACTACTATGTTAATCCCAATTACCTATTATTTGGGGAATTTGAGACAAAGATATGATGTTACTACCCTATTGAAACCCCAACCCTAAATAAATTTTGTTAACAATGAGTGAGTATTTCTATTTCACGATTTATAAATATGGCTCTCATTATAATTGTGTTATGGACCCGACGCCTCCACAGAGAATGGAGAAGCGATGGCAGCGCTGCTATCTATGAGCCGTCACCCACAAGTATGGGAAAAGAAGGCGCCCTCTTCTGGTCAAAAGTACAATTATTGGTGTCAGTGGTGAGTGACTCTTACTATGATTGGACACGGAATGGATTATTACAGTGTGATAGGTGTGGAGGAAGTGGACTCGACAAGGGTGTGGTCAGAGACAGTGTCCTGTGTGTGTCGCTCTATATAGCGACATTGACTCAATGATATTTTTTGGAGGCTACATTCAGTTTTATTATGTACATTCATAATGTACTGTACTTTCTATATATTTATATAATAAATAAATAAGTAAGTAAATAAATAAACTTTTATATTATTTATCTCCATTCTTAGTGTTGTATTCCTTCCTATATGTTATGAACCTCATAAATTCCCCTTATGAAGCCAATGTACGTGATTTGTTAAAAACACTGAGCCCTGAAGATATTAGATGTCTGGCTCAGACATCAACAGGTAATCATCGCCTTTCACCTAAAAGTTCTCAAGAGGCCCTAAACATTATTTTAATATATACCTCAGACTTGAAACGCTTGTTTTCTTATCGACGTCTTACTGCCCAAAATCTTTTTAACTACCTCTATAAAAATCAAGTACCATCAATGCCTTTTGCTAAGAAAATGGAATTGGTAATAGCTGTAAAAGAGTTTTGGACAAAGCAGCATGGTAAAATAGGTATCGGATATTCAACTGAACAAGGAAGAGCACATTCAAACCCCCAAACCGAAATTACAAGTGCTATCCAACTCTCAATACCCGGAAATACGAACATCATTTTATGTTCCAATCCAAGTTTTATTCAATATACAACTGGTGAAACCAAGAATATAATTGAAAATCCTAAACAATGCAGTTTTATGGGTACCGCAGAACGTACAAATTTAGGAACAGTACAATGTCAATGTGATTCATATATAAGTACACTATTACAGCATCAGACAGAAGAGAGTGAAATTAAAACTTTTACTCAAAAAGATAATGAAAAAAACCAACCTGTCTTATGTGATGATGTTCCTAAAACTTCTATTCGAACTGTTAATGAAAAAAACAAATTTGTATGTGGTGTTCTTTCCCCGGTAGAACATAAAATGGAAGTTATAAGAAGTGACGAGTTTATACAAAAATTTTGTAAGTGGTATTTTAGAATGATTAATCGTTTGCAGCCAGAGTGTTTCCACCTACCCGGAGATACTTTTCGAGGTGATATTTTTTATGACAACAGTTACACTGATATTTACTTAATTGGCCAGTCAAATAGTGAGAGACATGCTTTTGGAGGAGGAAATACTTTCCAACTTTTAAAACAAACATTTCAAAAGTATAAGATTTAGTTCAGTCCTAATTTAGAAAATGGAATACAAGCTTATCAATCCAATTTTGGTATGGTCAAAATCAGTTGTTGTGGCACCATACATATCCGAAACTCATGTGTGGGAATTTTTGAACAAGAAACGGGTATGGTATGCAGTCCAAATGATCATGTATGGAAGATAATGTATATAAAGATAAATTTAAAACATGCTAGTACACATAAACTTCCAAGTCTACCTTCATGTCAAGTGTTTGAAATTAAAATTTGAAATGTTTTTTTTTGATTAACAACGAATAAATAACAGAATAAGTGAAATCTATAGACTTTACTTCTCCGGGATGTAGACGTATTCTGTCAGGATATTCTTTTTGATTTATAAATATACTATTTTAATTGATATAATCGCAAGATAAAGATTGTGTAATAACATTATGTACTTTTGAATAATATTATATATATATTTTTTTTTTAACAAAGATATAAAATATGGGTTCTGTACCAAGATATAACCATTAAGGTTCCTAGACTCATCACAAGGATAACTAGTGGCACTAAAAGGCAAGTAGTTATTTCAGTCAAACTAAAATGGAATGGAATTGGTGTATATATGACATGAATAGTATGGTTTGGTCCCATTTAGATCTATTTTCTAAACACGTTATTTTCATGTTTTTTTCAGGAGGATATTCTAGCAATAATCATCATGGTATCGTCCTCCAAAATCACCAAAATCAACAAAACCCCTAAAATTATCAAGAAAAATCCCACTTTTGATGATAAATTTTTTGAACTTTTAATTAATGAGCGAGTGAAGAAAGTGGTGGACATGCTTATCAGTGTCCATGGTATTCATGGTAAAAGGAAAATTTATATCATCTCCAAGTTGGAAGATTGCTGGAATATGAATTATCGATCAACTATTCCACTAAAGCGAGACACTTATATAAATTTATGTTTATCATTGTTAAGAGATCCAGCATATTCACATGATACTCTTAGGAAATTTAATGTTTTAACCCATAATGAATGTGGTGATTACATGTTTGGACATCCTGTTATAGTCAATGATAACCAACGAACAGGAAGTCAGCTTGAAATTCAATACTCATTTTCGGAAGTGATTATCGGGACAGTGACTACTGAACAAGGACTGGTCAATGGTTTCATAAATACAGGAAAAATTACATTTACAAGTGTTAGGTGTACCTTTCTTGAATATTCAAAGGCTAAAAAATTCTATGATATGTTCATTTTAAATTGAACTATAATGTTTTTTTTTTTTTTTTTTTTTTTAAGTCAGTTCATATTTAGGTAGGGTTGATTTTAGGTTTGGTCATATAGATATTTAGGTAAGGCTGCGATATTGACACTACTAAATACCTAACCATAAAAATACCTTTATGGTTTATATGACAGACAATCTGTAAAGTATTTTTTAATAAATGGAATCATCCAGTCTGCTATATCTATGTGGTTTTCATGTGAACCCTGTTTTGTTATAATAAGAATAACTTCATATATAATGAAAAAATTCTAATACAAGCATATATTTATTTATTTACCATAATTTTTGAAAATATATTTTCAATTTTCTTCTATAAATTTACCATGGTCTGTTGCTGTATGTGTTTACCACAGCTCTGTTTTTGTATATTTATACCAGGGGAGCCAGACAGATCACTGATAAGTGATCCAGTCACCAGAGACACTAGTGTGTTGTACCAGTCACCAGACACACTAGTGTGTTGTACCAGTCGCCAGGCACACTAGTGTGTTGTGCCAGGCACACTAGTGTGTTGTACCAGCTTCACACCAGTGGGCTATTTAGAATTTATTTCAGAAAAATTATGGTAAATCGCAAATACACAAATAAACAAAGAAAACAACTATTTAATCATAGAAAGAAATTGGTATAGGTTATAAAAAAAATGAATAAAAATCTTCTAATTGATAATAATAAGATCAATGACAAGTTTTTATTAGGCCTAACTCTAATTATGAATCAAAATTTATGTTTAAAACTTTCAAATTTTTCTTCATTCCAATATTATGGAAAAGATAATATACTCCATATACATCCTGTATTATGTGAAATGAAGCCACTAGGTTTACTGGGCCAGTCATTAGATTCACTTTATCTTTCAAGGAAAATTATACCTAAAGAAATTCAGATAATATACATTAGCCCTCATCATATTTTTTCTCACGAAACCAATAGCCAAATTACAGCTGATTTACTCTTAGGTGGTTTCAAGAATAATATTACGCCACTTTATCTCTTAAATGAACATGATCTAAATTCCCTTGTTGCAAATCCCTCTCACAGATTTAGACTTATAGATGGTCGATCGGTAGAAATGTTTGATAATATGTGGAAGCTAGGAACTAATGATTGTGCAATTGATAGTAAAGATCATAATAATGATTTATTGGGAATTCGTCCCATTTTGGGCTTGTGTGATTTATTTTCTATTTCTAAGCGTTTAATATATTTAACCCAATTGAGCGATTTGATCAATAAAATTCACCAAGTATTTAATATAATTAAATATTTTCCCTATCTAATACATCCATATCGTTTGCTGGTTTCTGAAACAGGGAAATTTTATATTATGTCATTTAGTCTCCTTCATTATTTATTTTCAACTCATGCTGAAACCAAAAAAATTAAAGATATTGTGTTTTCTCATCCCCAATCTTTAATACAATTTACTGAAAATATTGAAAATATTGAAAGTAATACTCTAAATAGAATCAAAGTTAAATGCAAAGAAAATTTAATAATAGCTAGCAAAGACTTCAAAATATACCATAATTATTTAGCTCAAAGTAACTGTCGTCTACTTCTCGATATGTTACACTCTCTATTTGTAACTATTATATGGATTGCTAATGGTGGAGGAGTTATACATAAACAACATACATTGGTATGCAATTATTTGACCTTACAAGGGAATATTACCCTAAAACCCACCCACCCCCAAAATCCATATAAAGTTACATCACGAAAACCTATTCATAATCCTAGACTACCTTCTTCTTCCCAACCACCATCTCAACTTGAACTAACATCATCTCCACCATCACCGTTATCTAATAATGTTAATCAACAACTGAGTTGCCAGAATCCATATGGTTTATGTCATGCACAGATTATTTACAGCTCATTCCATACAGATGAAATCAAATGTAATGTGGCTCAACATGTTCATAATTATGGTTGCCTTCATTTGTTGAATTATACTCCAACAGTTCTTGAGGAAGCCTTTAGTGAAACATTAACATCACACAGAGATAATATTCTAACTGATGTAATTGAAAATGAGATCAATATAATTTTAGCATTTATATCACAGATAAAAAAGGAGCTCGAGTCAACAATAATTTAATATATATCTATATATATATATATATATATATATATATATATATATATATATATATATATATATATATATATATATATATATATATGCGAACAAGCCTGAATGGTCCCCTGGACATATGCAACTGAAAACTCACACCCCAGAAGTGACTCGAACCCATACTCCCAGAAGCAACGCATCTGGTATGTACAAGACGCCTTAATCCACTTGACCATCACGACCGGACAAAATGAGGTGATAGCCGAGGCTATTTGAACCACCCCACCGCCGGCACTCGGATAGTTATCTTGGGCATAGCATTTTACGAAATCACCTCATTCTTTGGGGCAACACGTGAGGAACACAAATGCGAACAAGCCTGAATGGTCCCCAGGACATATGCAACTGAAAACTCACACCCCAGAAGTGACTCGAACCCATACTCCCAGAAGCAACGCATCTGGTATGTACAAGACGCCTTAATCCACTTGACCATCACGACCGGACAAAATGAGGTGATAGCCGAGGCTATTTGAACCACCCCACCGCCGGCACTCGGATAGTTATCTTGGGCATAGCATTTTACCAAATCACCTCATTCTTTGGGGCAACACGTGAGGAACACAAATGCGAACAAGCCTGAATGGTCCCCAGGACATATGCAACTGAAAACTCACACCCCAGAAGTGACTCGAACCCATACTCCCAGAAGCAACGCATCTGGTATGTACAAGACGCCTTAATCCACTTGACCATCACGACCGGACAAAATGAGGTGATAGCCGAGGCTATTTGAACCACCCCACCGCCGGCACTCGGATAGTTATCTTGGGCATAGCATTTTACCAAATCACCTCATTCTTTGGGGCAACACGTGAGGAACACAAATGCGAACAAGCCTGAATGGTCCCCAGGACATATGCAACTGAAAACTCACACCCCAGAAGTGACTCGAACCCATACTCCCAGAAGCAACGCATCTGGTATGTACAAGACGCCTTAATCCACTTGACCATCACGACCGGACAAAATGAGGTGATAGCCGAGGCTATTTGAACCACCCCACCGCCGGCACTCGGATAGTTATCTTGGGCATAGCATTTTACCAAATCACCTCATTCTTTGGGGCAACACGTGAGGAACACAAATGCGAACAAGCCTGAATGGTCCCCAGGACATATGCAACTGAAAACTCACACCCCAGAAGTGACTCGAACCCATACTCCCAGAAGCAACGCATCTGGTATGTACAAGACGCCTTAATCCACTTGACCATCACGACCGGACAAAATGAGGTGATAGCCGAGGCTATTTGAACCACCCCACCGCCGGCACTCGGATAGTTATCTTGGGCATAGCATTTTACCAAATCACCTCATTCTTTGGGGCAACACGTGAGGAACACAAATGCGAACAAGCCTGAATGGTCCCCAGGACATATGCAACTGAAAACTCACACCCCAGAAGTGACTCGAACCCATACTCCCAGAAGCAACGCATCTGGTATGTACAAGACGCCTTAATCCACTTGACCATCACGACCGGACAAAATGAGGTGATAGCCGAGGCTATTTGAACCACCCCACCGCCGGCACTCGGATAGTTATCTTGGGCATAGCATTTTACCAAATCACCTCATTCTTTGGGGCAACACGTGAGGAACACAAATGCGAACAAGCCTGAATGGTCCCCAGGACATATGCAACTGAAAACTCACACCCCAGAAGTGACTCGAACCCATACTCCCAGAAGCAACGCATCTGGTATGTACAAGACGCCTTAATCCACTTGACCATCACGACCGGACAAAATGAGGTGATAGCCGAGGCTATTTGAACCACCCCACCGCCGGCACTCGGATAGTTATCTTGGGCATAGCATTTTACCAAATCACCTCATTCTTTGGGGCAACACGTGAGGAACACAAATGCGAACAAGCCTGAATGGTCCCCAGGACATATGCAACTGAAAACTCACACCCCAGAAGTGACTCGAACCCATACTCCCAGAAGCAACGCATCTGGTATGTACAAGACGCCTTAATCCACTTGACCATCACGACCGGACAAAATGAGGTGATAGCCGAGGCTATTTGAACCACCCCACCGCCGGCACTCGGATAGTTATCTTGGGCATAGCATTTTACCAAATCAAACACGTGTTCCTCACGTGTTGCCCCAAAGAATGAGGTGATTTGGTAAAATGCTATGCCCAAGATAACTATCCGAGTGCCGGCGGTGGGGTGGTTCAAATAGCCTCGGCTATCACCTCATTTTGTCCGGTCGTGATGGTCAAGTGGATTAAGGCGTCTTGTACATACCAGATGCGTTGCTTCTGGGAGTATGGGTTCGAGTCACTTCTGGGGTGTGAGTTTTCAGTTGCATATGTCCTGGGGACCATTCAGGCTTGTTCGCATTTGTGTTCCTCACGTGTTGCCCCAAAGAATGAGGTGATTTGGTAAAATGCTATGCCCAAGATAACTATCCGAGTGCCGGCGGTGGGGTGGTTCAAATAGCCTCGGCTATCACCTCATTTTGTCCGGTCGTGATGGTCAAGTGGATTAAGGCGTCTTGTACATACCTGATGCGTTGCTTCTGGGAGTATGGGTTCGAGTCACTTCTGGGGTGTGAGTTTTCAGTTGCATATGTCCTGGGGACCATTCAGGCTTGTTCGCATTTGTGTTCCTCACGTGTTGCCCCAAAGAATGAGGTGATTTGGTAAAATGCTATGCCCAAGATAACTATCCGAGTGCCGGCGGTGGGGTGGTTCAAATAGCCTCGGCTATCACCTCATTTTGTCCGGTCGTGATGGTCAAGTGGATTAAGGCGTCTTGTACATACCAGATGCGTTGCTTCTGGGAGTATGGGTTCGAGTCACTTCTGGGGTGTGAGTTTTCAGTTGCATATGTCCTGGGGACCATTCAGGCTTGTTCGCATTTGTGTTCCTCACGTGTTGCCCCAAAGAATGAGGTGATTTGGTAAAATGCTATGCCCAAGATAACTATCCGAGTGCCGGCGGTGGGGTGGTTCAAATAGCCTCGGCTATCACCTCATTTTGTCCGGTCGTGATTGTCAAGTGGATTAAGGCGTCTTGTACATACCAGATGCGTTGCTTCTGGGAGTATGGGTTCGAGTCACTTCTGGGGTGTGAGTTTTCAGTTGCATATGTCCTGGGGACCATTCAGGCTTGTTCGCATTTGTGTTCCTCACGTGTTGCCCCAAAGAATGAGGTGATTTGGTAAAATGCTATGCCCAAGATAACTATCCGAGTGCCGGCGGTGGGGTGGTTCAAATAGCCTCGGCTATCACCTCATTTTGTCCGGTCGTGATGGTCAAGTGGATTAAGGCGTCTTGTACATACCAGATGCGTTGCTTCTGGGAGTATGGGTTCGAGTCACTTCTGGGGTGTGAGTTTTCAGTTGCATATGTCCTGGGGACCATTCAGGCTTGTTCGCATTTGTGTTCCTCACGTGTTGCCCCAAAGAATGAGGTGATTTGGTAAAATGCTATGCCCAAGATAACTATCCGAGTGCCGGCGGTGGGGTGGTTCAAATAGCCTCGGCTATCACCTCATTTTGTCCGGTCGTGATGGTCAAGTGGATTAAGGCGTCTTGTACATACCAGATGCGTTGCTTCTGGGAGTATGGGTTCGAGTCACTTCTGGGGTGTGAGTTTTCAGTTGCATATGTCCTGGGGACCATTCAGGCTTGTTCGCATTTGTGTTCCTCACGTGTTGCCCCAAAGAATGAGGTGATTTGGTAAAATGCTATGCCCAAGATAACTATCCGAGTGCCGGCGGTGGGGTGGTTCAAATAGCCTCGGCTATCACCTCATTTTGTCCGGTCGTGATGGTCAAGTGGATTAAGGCGTCTTGTACATACCAGATGCGTTGCTTCTGGGAGTATGGGTTCGAGTCACTTCTGGGGTGTGAGTTTTCAGTTGCATATGTCCTGGGGACCATTCAGGCTTGTTCGCATTTGTGTTCCTCACGTGTTGCCCCAAAGAATGAGGTGATTTGGTAAAATGCTATGCCCAAGATAACTATCCGAGTGCCGGCGGTGGGGTGGTTCAAATAGCCTCGGCTATCACTTCATTTTGTCCGGTCGTGATGGTCAAGTGGATTAAGGCGTCTTGTACATACCAGATGCGTTGCTTCTGGGAGTATGGGTTCGAGTCACTTCTGGGGTGTGAGTTTTCAGTTGCATATGTCCTGGGGACCATTCAGGCTTGTTCGCATTTGTGTTCCTCACGTGTTGCCCCAAAGAATGAGGTGATTTGGTAAAATGCTATGCCCAAGATAACTATCCGAGTGCCGGCGGTGGGGTGGTTCAAATAGCCTCGGCTATCACCTCATTTTGTCCGGTCGTGATGGTCAAGTGGATTAAGGCGTCTTGTACATACCAGATGCGTTGCTTCTGGGAGTATGGGTTCGAGTCACTTCTGGGGTGTGAGTTTTCAGTTATATATATATATATATATATATATATATATATATATATATATATATATATATATATATATATATATATATAAATATATATATATATATATATATATATATATATATATATATATATATATATATATAATATATATATATACTAAATACCCTGAGATTATCTTGAGATGATTTAGGGACTATTTAGTGTCCCCGCAGACCGGTCCTAGACCAGGTCTCTTTCTACCCCCAGGAAGCAGCACCTGACAGCACTCTTAGGAAACAGGGGTATCAGGGTGAAAGACGCTATCCAATGTTCGTATCCACTCAGCTGTGTGGTGGTCTAAATGGAAGATTATTCATGTGTAGATTCGAACTGAGGATAGTCGTGACCCCTGCAGGTAACCCCACATATTGACTAGATGACCGTCGTATCAAAACTAACACAACTAAGTAAACAAGAATGTTGTTTCGTTTAATATATAATATAATTATTAGTATACATTATTAGTTTAGATGTGAGAGACATTTTTTTATATAAAATAAAATAATAATGTCACTATCAAATTCCTTATATATTATAATATTTATGATATTTTTAATTGTGATCTTTTTAATTATATATTTATATTATTCAAGAAATAGGTCAACAATTTCAACTCAGCATCCTCAACTCTCAATGAATTTCATTACAAAAACTAGTACTAAACCTGCTGGTCTGTATGTTGTCTTTGAAAGTAAGTATTATATGGACCAAAATCGTGGTTACGATACGATTTCTCATGTAAATACAGTTAATTGTAATGATGATACAACGATTAATCCTAATGATGAAAATAATAATGTATTTTGTAAATTTGATACATCCATATTTGATCAATTTAGAAAAGAAAATTGGTATTTTAATACCTTAACACCGATAATTTTATTATCTATTCGTAATCTTCGAAATTTTTTACCTAATGTATATGATAGAATTGAAGATCTTCCACTCTCTTCAGATCATGAGATTACAAGCCTGCGTGAAAATATGAAGAAAAGCTCAATTGCTAATGGTAATAAGTTACCAAAATGTGTATGGGTATCTTGTTCACATATTTGGGTTAATAGTCCAAACAAATATACTCCGCAAGGTTTTCCTGTTTATTATTTTCCAACCAAGGAACATATAGATGGATATTATGCCCCACTTCTTCCTATTCAATTGAAACTTAGCCCAGGTGAAAATATTATTATATGTAAAATGTGGTCAAAAAATATTAATATAATGAGTGATCCATTTGCTGTGGTTAAATTTAGGATCACGGTTAAAATGTAGGATTTATAATACTGTAAAGCATGATATACTAACCTGTTTAAATATTATTACTAAAAAGATAATTATATAAAAAATAAGGTACGTAGATTTTTTCTTGGGAACAAATTATTCATTCTACTCTTGTATCAACACATCTTTATATATTTCTGAGCTTATAATATACAAAGAACTATTTTTTTTATCATTTTCAGATAATTATAAAATGATGGTGATATTGGTTCTATTTGTTCTTCAAGATCTCAACTGTCAACAAGGGTGGCGCAGTTGCTTTTTTTTTTTTTTTTTGTAAACCATGAAAAAGCAATATGAAATCTACCCCAGAAAATATTCTGTTATAATACTAGCAGCCCCCCAAAATATAATTCAAGTGTGGGATAAAATTGTCATATGGAGAAATAATTTAAAAATAAAAGTGGAATTTTTAGAAACTTTAATCCAACAATCAACTTGTATCATTTACTGGAAAATTCATTTTTACTTATATTAGATAATGTTTCATTGATAAATGTAAGAAAAACATTTGCAGACGTATTAATTGATCTTCAAAACAGTGAAATAATTATTATAAAATGTGCTTCAATTACTTGGCCCTCAATAAATAAAGTGGAAAACTTTAATTTAAAACATTTTGAAGATGTTAATATTATTTTAAGTATGAATGACTGGGAACGAAATTTTGTATTGGTAAATAAGTACCTTTCATATGAATTTGCAGACATTAGTATTAAAAACCATTTAAAATCTTTAAATATTTTAACAGAAGATATAGGGAATATCAATTCTGAAAAATTGAGAGTAAATCTACTTGATACTTGGAACAATGAAATGCCCCCTATATACCCTTCTGAAGTTCTCCCAGAGAGTGAATATACTGTTACTGAAGTAAATAGCAACAAACACAGCCGTGAGTCACAATCAGGTTCAATTGGTATGCCTTCAAAACATAGGAAGTATGACTGCCTGGTGTTATAATGGAAGGGGAAGAAGATACTGCTTATTGGGAAGCGTGTCAAAGAAAAGCAGCACAAGACACCGCCAGAGTAATAAGCTCCAGCCCTGTCAACGAAAAGAGCAAGGTAATTTTGCCTGCTCTCTTCATGTTACTAGGTCATAAGCCAAATTTTAACAAAATTCATGTATTTTTCCAGAAATTGTCTACCCTTCCTATCATAACATTAACCTAAACTAACACAATTAAGTTAATAAATCATGATTATAATGTAATATAATAGTAATAATTCAAATAAACAAATTGGAAACACATTATCGAAAATAAAGAAAAGCACTCAGCCTACTATGTATGGCCTGATTTGCCTAATAAGCCAAGTTTTCATGAATTAATTGTTTTTCGACTACCTAACCTACCTAACCTAACCTAACCTAACTTTTTTGGCTACCTAACCATATATACAGTATATATATATATATATATATATATGTGTGTGTATGTATATGTATATATATATATATATATATATATATATATATATATATATATATATATATATATATATGTATGTGTACCTATTTTAGTTTACATAAAATATAGGATGGAAGAACATGTACGTAGTAAATTAATCTCTTTTATACTCAAAATTCAATAATTTCATTCGTTTATTATGCTATGATAGTGAACACAATGTTAAAATAAATATTTTATTTATTTATTTATATATTTTTTTCAGATGATTGAACCCTTTTTGATTAAAAATCCAGGACGTTTTACACTGTTCCCAATTAAAAATCATGATATCTTTAAAATGTATAAGAAGGCGCTAGCATCATTTTGGACAGTTGAAGAAGTAGACTTGTCAAAGGATATTGTAGATTGGGAACAGAAACTTAATGAAGAGGAACGTCACTTCATTTCACATGTTCCATCATTTTTTGCCGCATCAGATGGTATCGTCAATGAAAATCTTGTTGAACGTTTCTGCCAAGAAGTACAAATACCAGAAGTGAGGTGTTTTTATGGTTTTCAGATTGCCATGGAAAATATTCACAATGAAATGTACAGTTTACTTATTAATACATACATAAAAGATTTACAGGAGCAGAACAGATTATTCAATGCTATTGAAACGCTGCCAGCTGTTAAGAAAAAAGCTGATTGGGCTCTAAGGTGGATTACCAATAGAACGGCAACATATGCCGAACGCATTGTTGCCTTTGCTGCAGTAGAGGGTATTTTCTTTAGTGGTTCATTTGCTGCAATATTTTGGTTAAAAAAACGTGGTTTAATGCCAGGTCTAACCTTCAGTAATGAACTGATTTCTAGAGATGAAGGGTTACACACAGATTTTGCTTGCTTGATATTTAAGTACTTGATTAATAAGCCTGATCAGAAATATGTATATTCTATCATTGATAATGCTGTGAAGATTGAACAAGAATTTTTAACAGATGCCTTGCCAATAAAACTTATTGGTATGAACTGTGATCTAATGGGGAAGTATATAGAATTTGTGGCTGACCGACTTCTCTTTGAACTCGGTTATAAGAAACTTTATAATGTAGAAAATCCATTTGACTTTATGGAAAATATCTCATTAGAAGGGAAAACTAATTTTTTTGAAAAAAAAGTAAGTGAATATAAAAAATATGGTGTAATGAATTCAGATCAATACAGTTTTTTTTACATTAGATTCAGACTTTTAGTTAATAAGTTGATGGATGGAATAGAACATGTTTTTTTTATATAGAATATAAATAATTTAATATAAAATAAAAATAAAAATATATATCTATTATCTTTTACTATTTTACTTATCATATTTATATTTTGACTTGATGAATAATGAATTAAATACCTTACATTCTCTCTTTCCATTAATTACAAGACTACAAAATATGAGGTATGTGATTATGGACATAATAACCAAACCATAATCTTCTTTATAAAATATCAACATATCACATGATTACCAAGCAGTGCTACTATCGTCCGATGTAAACACCAAGTTTGGTTATCGCCATTGAATCAACTTTTCTATTTTATATTCACCAATGAATATAATTCAAAGAGAGAAATGAATCATTACATTAAGTTCCATGCAATATGCCGGTGATACAATATATAAGAGCCTCCGTATCCAGTCCAGTCAATCAGTATGCCAGAATCCTGTTCAGTAGTAATACGGGCTACTGTGTAATGGAGCTATATAAGGAATCTTGTGGTGTAAGTACGCCTAAAAGGTATTTTATGATAAGCATGATGAAGCTTTGGACACTATATTATAATAAATAAATAAATAATGTCTCAGGTGCATTTGTGATGAAATCTAATCTTTCTAGGATGATATTAGCGATATCAGTGAGGGAGCCGAAGAGAAGAAGATAAAAGAGAAAAAAGATACTACTTCAACTAGCAAGTCTATTATTGTTAAAATAGAAGAAAACCATATCCATTCCAATGATGAAAATGTGGCTTTGAGAAAGTTGGTTAATATAACGCCTGAGACTATATAAAAAAAACAACGTTATTGTGAAATTAATACTCAAAGTTTATTACAAATATTAGAATGGTTTGCTAACCACGATGGAACCGATGTGTTGCTGTATGAATTTGCCCACAGTGCATCATGTCAAAAAAAAACTTGTACCCCGATTTGTTTAATGTTTCGCCGGGTTCGTCATCATGTAGTAGTTTCTAGACATCTACATTGTTCGGTGTTAATCTCATATTCAACCCTCTTGCATACACATGTGTCTTCATGTGTTAATGATGATTGTGGGTTGCCTGCTTGTCATAGACTGAAAACCACCAGATCAACTATAAAGTTTCGTCTTGCCAAAAAGAAGTGTGGTTGTTAACTCAATAATTGATGTTGTCTGCTGGATATATATTATTGTTAAAATTTTTAATTCGACCTATCAACATTTAATGGGGCCCTCTCAAGTATAAGTTAATGTTTAGTGTTCACCATCATAGAAAGCGCATGATGATATTGATTTGCACATGTTAAGTGTTTTGTTTTTTCCCTAATATTTGACAAACGAACCTTTGTGAAGAAAAGACGCTTCCCTATTTCTGCAACGGAGGCCTGCCGCTGGATATTTATTGATTTGTACTAGTTAGTGATATGTTGTATTGAATGTTTTCATCATACCACTGACTAGTTAAATTAATATATATTTACAAACATATGGCAATTGTGATCTGTTGTAGGTCATTTGGTGAGATGGTGCGTTAAATTGTTTCACCATAATGTGTGAGAATTAGATGAACATTGTTTTTATTTCACTGGTCAAATCAAATAGGGGCAATCATCAGTTTCAGATGCTTCACCAACAACCGGGCTCATCATCAATGGCATTACATATTGCAATCTGTGCTCCTTCCTACTTCAATAATGAAAATGATGAGGTCTTGCGAAAGTGGAATCAACTTCAAGCTTTTTGGGGGTTTGGTAAAGGTAAATATGTGGAGCTTTTTTTTCGATGAGGTAGTGAGTAAACCATTATGGAAAACTTAGTAGATTTGACTAGTTGTTTATAATATTGTAAAATGTATATAATTAAAATAAAGTATAATTTTATGAATTTTATTCCAGGTTATTATTCGTCCAATATGTCACCTGTAGAGTTCACATCTGAAAATCCATATTGTCGTTTCAAAGTAGTTTGCTATACAAAAATTCCCAATTATCGTAATGAAGATGGTATTGTGCAAATTATAATTGGAAGGGGCCTTTCAGAAGTGGAGTAAGTAATTAATATTCATATACTTGTATAATATTCTAATAATTTTTCATTGTTAAATATGACTAGGGTCCGGGAACATTAAAAAATGTTTTTTTATTTTTTTTTTATTCTTCCAGGGCCTACAAACAGGAAGTTATTTCAGCATTGAGTCTATTATTCGGAGGTAATGAAGTTGTTGTTAATGAAATTTTTGCTGCTGAAGTACCAAACAAAACGAACTTCAGATTTTACATTCAGCAAGTTTTTCCTAATGGTAAAAGAATTTAAAGATTTTATAATGATTTCCCCTAATAATAATTAATATCATAAAAGATGATTTCAAGTATGGTATTATGCAAACTGCTCTATATTATAAATATATACCTTCTAGGAGAGATTCAACGTGCATCTACCACTGACACCTTTAGTCATATGTTAAGAGCATCATACAATCCAATTTTTAAGGTAAGCCTAAGTAAGCCTTATTATAGCTTGCACCAATCTATTTCATAGGATTTGATAACAGGTTGGCTTAAATAATCAAATTAGCTTAAAAGGGACATTATTAATGGAACATTTTTTGACAGACAGGCAGGTAGATAGCCAGACAGAGACAAAAATGCCTACTTTTTCTGTTTCAGAATTTGTTTATTGAACAGATTATTCCAATGTTGACTTTAACTGAACAACAAATGAAGAAATATCTTGATACACCGCAAAGAGGTAAATGATTTTGATATGACCAATCCATCTACTTATCGTGACATAATGACAAAAGTGAAGATATTACGGGGTATTTTTTTATTGTACCTACATTTGTGGAATTAAAAATTAAAATAAATTATTAATTGTTTATAGGAATTGATCCAGCATTGTGGGAACTGGGCAAGCGAAAATATCCTGACCCAAAGAAATTGATACCTGTTGTAAAAGTGGGATTTCAGGAATTAGAGAAACAGTTCAAGTATCAAGAAGAATATGGCAATAAACTTCATAATAATATGAAGAATATCATGGATGATATAAGACAATTAAGTTGTATGCAGACGACAATTAAAGCTGCCATTCAGAATTTTAAGTTGAAACAGACAAATATAATGCGCCGAGTTCTAAAATTGGTGTCAGCACAAGAGGTTGAAAGGAAAAAAACTCTTCCACTAGAAGAAACAGAGGATCAGATTCGACTGCGATTAGAAAACTTGTATATGCAGCTGCAGGACCTTAAGGGATGTTTGAATGAACTAATAGCTCAGTCTATAAAGCCTGGTAGTTTTCTGCGAGCCCAACGGTATGGACTGGTTGTTGACAAAGTGCAGGATATATCACAATACTTAAAATGGCAGCAGGATGCACTTCAGGCTATAGTTAACATACTTAAGGAAGATATACAAGTGGTCGTTAACATAAAGAAGAACATCAGCTAAGTTTTGAGAGTTAAGGAAATTGGCTAACCGTCAACCAACTTCCCCAAACAACATTCAATCATTGGTAATTAACCCTATCATTGTTTTGCTTTTAACACCTCCCTTCACCCTTTCAGGGAGGGTATGATGCTACACTGAATTTTTTTGGTTCGTAACCAGCAACACACATTGAACTGATGATATTTCACTCTCTCAGGGAGGGTATGATGCTACACTGATTTTTTGTTTGTAACCCGCAACATACACACATTGAATTGACGATAGTCAATAAATTAAATTTTAGTCTAGTTCCTTGTTTGTTTTTTTTGTTTTTTGGTTTTCCACATACAATAAGTACACTCTGCCAATTAGGCAAAGTATTATAATAATTTTGCTAGGTATTGATGACACTGACATTTTAACTGAAACTTGAATTTAGTCAAATAAGTTCAAGTTTCAGTTAAAATGTCAGTGTCATTTTAATTTAGTCAAATAAGCACAAACTGTAAACTGCCAGCTTAACCAAGAAAGCCTGCCAGTGATTGGTCAATATAAAATATTCAGCGTGTGAGGGTTAATATCAGAGTCAGTCGATTTTGCTCCAGCATGGAGGACACACCTACAATTTCCTCTCCATTAACATGTGGACAGAAACAACAAGAAAGAAGTGATAATAACAATACTAGTGTTGATGAAGAACCATTACCTTCATCATCCACGTCTTTACCTTTGGGACAAAAAGTTAATGAAGGGTGTGAGAGAGAAGAAGAGGTGATACAAAAAAAGGAATTTGAATTAAAAATTAGCCAAATGTTGGAAAAAGGTGGGCATGGAAGCCGGAAAATTTTCACTCGAGAAAAATTATCACAATATATTGAGGAAGTCAAAAATGCTAAATTGAAACTGACTACAAAGACATCTCATGAATATGATCTATTGTCTCGATATGATGTCAAAAATCTATTTGGGGATGACGTCTTAGTAACCATCGGCGAAACTGAACGAAGAATGAAGCGGGGGACCAAGCGTAAACTGACCAGTGACAATCGTCATTCTACTACGGCTGTAACAACAACAACAACAACAACAACAGGAACAACAGCTGATCCTGGCCGGATGTGTCGTCGTTTCATACATCAAGGGCAATTGTATGATACGATTTATGATGCACACAGAGCAGTTTGTCACGGAGGAGAAAAAAGAACTTATTTTGAAGTAAGTAAAACTATCGCTAACGTCACTCAACAATCGGTGAAACTCTTTATTTCACTCTGCCACATATGCAATTTGAAACGACTTCCTCGACGAAAAAAAGGGGTAATACGGCCCATTGTATCGGCGAGTTTTGCGGAGCGAGGACAAATGGACTTAATAAATATGCAAAAAGAAGGAGGATGTGTGTATAAATATATTTTACATTATCAGGATCATTTAACAAAGTTTTCGGTTTTACGAGCTCTTCGCAGTAAACGGGCGATTGAAGTGGCACGCCACTTACTCGATATATTTACTCTCTTGGGAGCCCTACGAATTTTACAGAGCGATAACGGCCGTGAATTGTGTGGCAGAGGTCATTCAAGAGCTAAAAAACGAAATGTGGCCCAACATGCTCCTCATTAATAGCAAACCTCGTCATCCACAGAGCCAAGGGAGCATTGAACGTGCGAATGGGGATGTAATCAAAATGCTTGGCAGTTGGATGTGTGAAAATCAAACGCGAGATTGGTCAGCTGGACTTCCCTTTGTGCAATTCACCAAAAACACAGCATATTCACGTGGAATTGGCGTATCGCCTTACAAGGCAGTTTTTGGTATAGAACCGCCAATAGTTATCAAGATTCGTCTTTCGCCCTCAATATATAGCCAATTGTTCAATAACTGTCACTATGATGACAATGAAGAAGAAGAAGAAGAAGAAGAAGAAGAAGAAGAAGAAGAAGAAGAAGAAAAAGACAAAGAGGATGAAGAAAAAAGAGGCAAAGAAGCAAAGGTAAAATTCCTTAATATTTATTGGTTTTGTTTTCAGTTCAACCTTGGAAAACAAGAGTCCTCAATTAATTTCTGTATACTAAAATATTTTTTTTTTATATATATATATAATTGCAGTATTCCCTGTCATCATCAAGTCCGCTGCTGCGTCAGATTTCTTCACCTTCACCGTTGCCAGACATGGAAGAAATAATTTTTGATGAGGTTGAGGAGGTTACTGTTTCTGCTGGTGCTACAACTGCCTCTAATTCCATGTTATCCCCGCCACAAATACCGCCACCTTCATTACCCCCTATATTATCACCACCAACACCATCATCACCTGGTATTGTGCTGTCGCCTAAAGTAATAATAAATAGAAGATTATGTAATTTAGAAGATGGTAAACCTAATGATAATAATAATTCTGAAGTAAATAACGATTCATATAATTTACATATTGAACATTTAGGAACTATTAGAAGCAAAGTTTATGAGCGTCAGATAACTAATGCCTCAAAAATGTTAAAATTGTCATCGGCAAATGTAACACCTGTTAGCCTATATGATACTGTTAATGTGATAATACCTAAAGAAGATAGGGAAAACAAAACAGGAATGCGAACAATCAGTGGAATTATCATCGAAATAGACAATGAAAGAGATTTATATCGTGTAGCTACAAAATTTGGAACGATTAACCAATATCTATCAAGAAACGATTTTGATAAAACAATCGAAAGAATAATGCCAAACGAAATTAATAAGAATCAACAACTTGGGCTTCGTGAGATTGTTCGTAGACAATCAAATTACTTTCTCAGTGATAATAGATACCTGAAACAATTAGTATGCCACTGTAAACTTTTATCCTGTTTAAATCATAGATGTATTTGCAAAGGAAATAATCAGAAATGTACCAAAAAATGCCGGCATAATGAAAATTTATGTAAAAACTCGTAGCACCAAAAAATAAAATGCCGTTTCGCTCGTTTTTCAATATACGGTTGGTTTGGTTTAAACGCTCATCAGTAAAGAATTATATTTTGTATTTGGGCTTATTATTTATTACCAGTTCACAAACTGTTATTTTGATTGATTCTGACAGAGTATAGAACACAGGTGAGGAGACTAAAAATAATCTAATGAACTCAGCCTTATTAGGTAAATGGGGTCTTTCTTGCACAGTAGGCCGAGACGTTTGTTCTCTGGCATAGAACGTACTTCTCAGCCACTATGCAAAAAAGACCCCATTTGCCTAATAAGGCCGAGTGATTTCCTTGTTGTGTTAGTTTATTTAAGTTAATTCGTTTTAACTCAAATATAAACAAATTAACTTAAACAAACATGAAAGTTGTAGGCCAAGTGCGACGTCCCCTAAAGCCTATAAAAAATTAGAGGTCATTCATACAATTAACTATAGTATTTGGAGGAGCCACTTTGCAATTTCCGAGAACACACCAGATTACATCAGACTTCTAAATTACAAAAACGTTTCCTCTGGGGAATAGCAAATGAGTATATATGACAGGAAGGATTTTGATATTTCGAGTCAGTAACCCAAGACAGACATATGGGCTGAATAAGTATTGGTCATTATTATTTGATATTATATAACCATCAATTAGGTTATGACTGAATCTATCAAATATCTGAGACTCATATATGAGACCAACTGGCTCATAACACTTTCCATACTGTGGATACTTATTTATTTGCCCACTCCTCCTGCGAGTACAACTCCATCTTTTCTTTAAGGCTCCCATGACATAAGTTTTTTCGTCCATATTCTGATTACTGGTTCCTAAAGGCATTACGCCTAAGGTTATAGGCTCTTTCAATATTTCAGCCCTTTTATAACCAAATTTGCATAATATCAGCGAAGGTACACAGAGACCAATGGGAATTTTCTTGCCTTGTAATTTACATTTTATAGTCCTCTTTGCAGTACCTTCCCTTTCATGTAATGTCGTTGAAGAAGCATTACAAAGGTCAGGTATTTTTAACCTCTCGAATATTGAAAGAAATGGAATATTATACTCATCTTCATTAAACCACTCACAGATTTTTCGTTTCCTTTTAATTTCAAAACGGGGATGAATAAATGTCAACCTTAGATCTACTGGATACAATTTACAAACTTTTTGATCTGTTTTAAATGAAGGAAAAATTCCACATCTTTCGGCATCAGTATCCATAGTTTTTATTACTTCTTCATAAAATCTCCCAACAATATCGGAAAAGTTGGGAGGTTCTCCATTGTCGAGGGTACCATTTGCAACTGTGAACTTTGATGTAATTTGTTCTTTCCAGGTAATGTAGTTTTTAGGTAGCAATACTCGTATTGACGGAGACTCAATAAAGTATATCAATACTGGTACATCTTCCGGATGTATTAATTCAGCGATTGCTATGAACCTTCCTTTTTTTGTTTTTTTCATTCTTTACAAGTGTATAACCTGAATATTCGATGGGAATGAAGTTTGAAAGTTTATCAACAAGCCAGTCCTTCCCAATGAGGCAATATATTTTAATATCTTTATAACTGTTCAACACGCCTAATGTAGCAGAGGCATATTCTCCACAAATGGCAGCTGATCCTCTTGCTTGACCAATTATGTAGCTGGCAAGTTTCATTTTAGGGGTATGGATTGAAATCATAATTGTAATCTTACCTAATAAAAAATATCTATATCCTTTTATAATGAATAAATATAAAAAAAAATCCACTACCTGTTAACAGGTTGAATTAGCTATGTTATCATCAGTGCCAACCAGGCAAAGGACAACACGAGATTGAACAAATGGGAAAAAGTTTATTTAACCCTGAATGCCCCACCTGGACTTAATCGAGCCTTTATTATACTTTTAAAAACATTAAAATCGAGCCGGCAGAACATCAAAGCCACCAAAACATAAACATATATAATAATAATTAATAATTACTTGCTGTTTTCCGTTTTGGGGGTATACGGTTGGTTTGGTTTAATAACACACATCAATAAAGCCAACTATTCAAGGTTCGATTTGCATAATAAACAGGAGCAATATCCTCCCAAAATATATATATATATAAAGAAGTGTGCGACCAAGAAAATCAAAGTCATTAATCCTATAAATTAAGGTAATGGATTGGAATCAATTATTATTATTATTATTAATATTGACCGTAAGAAAAATTACTACTGTTTGTTTTGCTCATTCTATAATTCCATGGGCTCCATTATCTATTAAAACTCCATACATGACATTTATAAATGACCCATTCCATCCTACATGGCAAACAAGACATCAACAATCAAAAACAAAATTATTTAAAGAAATAGTAATGATCCCAACTGTTTATAATATTTCATTTTCAATAACATGTGGTGCATGTTATACGTACTCTTATTTCTTATATCCAAAATTAACTATAAATGCAGATATAAATGAAGAAACAGAGGGACGCTTATTATACGAAACTTTTCCAGATCCTAATAAATACTATATAGAATGTAAAATATATGAATGTAAAATGACCATGGTTAAGATTAAATTAAATAACCCATTGGAAACATTAGAGGGAAGAATAATTTGTCATTTGAATCGTGGTATCCAACATACTAAAGAAATCCTACTCTTTAAAGGAATAAGTAGAGTACAAATACGTAAAGTAGAAAACAACCAGTGTGCACTTCCTATTAACTTAACATTGTTGAATTCTTTCATTTCAAGCCGAACTTTTAGTAAAAATGAAGATATTTGCTATATATATCCGATAGTAAGTAGTACTAGATCGTTTCTTTTCCAAGAGGAAACACCGTTATTAGTATACCAGATTAACTATACACATCAATCAAATCATGTTGGATTATCTCAAGAATTGTGTTTTAAATTCCAATGGTTGTTTGGGGTTTGGGGTTTGGGGCATTTTTTGATACATTAGACATTGATAAAGAAATAGTTTAAGTTTTTGATGGGATGTTGATGTTTATTAACACAAATTTAGTTTAAAGTGGTTCGGGAAGTTCGTATGAAATATACTCTCCTATTTCTTCCTGCCTTTTTTTTTTTTTTTTTTACTTTTAACACATATAATATAATATAATTGAATAATTAATAAACTTACTGAAATTATAATTATTATTATACTCAAAACAAACAAATATTGATGCATATAGGTAATAGCATGCGAATCAATACTTTTTTTACAATTACCAATACACTGTGCTATATAGAGTGTCCCATTTAAATCTTCTCGAAGAACTTTAAGTATAGGACGAGTCTTATTATTATATGTTGTTATATTGTCAAGAATGCTATCTTGTTCATCCAATATTTTAATATTATTCTCATCGTACACAAATTTGATAACAACAGACGACATTCTATTTAAGGTATCACACCTTTCTGATAATTTATTAACATTATTCACAACCTTTATTTATGAATGACTGTGATCCAAACATAGTGTCTTTCTTTGACCATCTATTAAAAACTTAACATAGGTATCTGCTAAGGGCGTCAGAATAAGATTTTCTTCTTCGTTACCTGAGGCATCAATTTGTAAATCATATTTCATTGATGATGATAATTTTCTGTATGGCCAGCCTTGAGGGCAACCTAGAAGAATATTGATATGGCTAAATATTACAAATCTTCCTATTAATTTACTTGTTGTGTTTTGATTCAGTCGTCTTTTCACTGGTAATTGAAATTTATTTAATATAAATAGTTGTGAAACATTCCCAAATTTTAACTCTGCATTTAACCATTTCTGTTGTTCTGTATTATTATATCCTAATAATTCATTCAAATTTCTATCGTAATAAATAGATATTATAAAATTGAGGTTATTTCTTACAAACCAAAATTTAATTGAATCTTCAAATATTGTTAATCTTTTTCCATTTTCGTTGACTGCACATTCAGTATATAAATGGGGATTGTGACTAACTATTACTCGTACTGATAACAAAACAAGAAGAAATGTCTTTCGTGAAATTGTATTCATTTTTTTAAAAGGTAAGAGTATTATTTCGATGTGTCAGGGTGGTGTTGTGCGTTCTAGTGGTCTCAACGGAGTTCCCCCACCCCCCCTGCCTCCATCCGGGAGAGTCCTATCCTGTCAGGGTATAAATATTAAAGGACTCGAGGTTCCACACACATCAGTGTGTCCCTGCTACACCCAACAGTATGGACCATGGGGTCCCTACTATAAATCACCTTTCTAAGGGTTTAACAAGAGATTTCTCCAGTAAAGTAAAAGGTGAGTAGCAAGTCTTTTCTGTTTTTAAGGTGCCGTGACCCTGGAAGCCATTCCCAGAGATAAAGGATATTATTAGCCATAGTCTTTGTAGTCTTTGCGATACAGAATGGTGATGATCATACATACTTCATAGGATCAATTCAAGTGTATAACTGCCGAGTTCCTTGTCCGAAACTCAGGATAGATGTGGTGGCTATAAAATGAAAAATCAGAGCAAAAGATTTTCCTAGCCATAGCTGGTTATTTATTTTTTTTTATAGATCCAGATTCTGAAATTCAGGATACAAGGAAAAGAAGCATGTCCTTTTCCGAGTTACTGGAAACTGAAAATATGGAAAAAAAAATGCCGGATGAAGATTTTAATTGGACTCCTACTTACTCTCCTCCTCTAATTTCTCTAGATAAATCTTCCTTCCTTGCCTCAACACACCCACCATCTCATTCTCCTCCTTCTCCTCCAATTAGTTCTCTAGATAAATTTTCCAGTACAATTTCTATGACTCTTAAAAGTTCCCAATCCCCTCCTTCTCCTCCTCCTTCTCCTCCTCCTTCTCCTTCTCCTTCTCCTCCTCCTCCTTCTCCTGCTCCTCCTCCTCTTCCTTCTCCTCTTCCTCCTCCTCCTTCTCCTCCTCCTTCTCCTCCTCCTTCTCCCCCTCCTTCTCGTCCTTCTCCTCCTCCTTCCCATCCTCCTCATCCTCCTCCTTCTCCGACTCCTCCTCATTCTCCTCTTCCTCATCTTCAGGGTGACGAGTCAGAGGGAAGTGACTCCTTTTCTGGGTTTAGTGACTCAGATCATAGTTTTATTGAGCCTGTGGCTGGTATATAACTCTTTCAAAAATATTCACTCCTTCAATTGGAACTATTTTTTTGTGGCTCAACAACTCTAAGACTTAACCCGGCCCAGCCCCTTCAATCACCAAACAAATAATGACTAACAAACACACAACTTAGTTATTTGTTTCATTTCGTTTGTAGATGACAAAAGTTCCTCAACGCCGCCCTCGCCGTCGTCATTTATGTCGACCTATCTTTCTACACAAAAAAAAAATAAGAAAAGAAGGTGCCCAGAGATATGGCGAAGCAATTAAGGAACTGGAACCACCTGATAGGCTGTGTATCACTCTACCAACCGTTCTCAGGACTCCTGAAGAAAGGATTTTAAGGAGTAAGCCATGTCAAAATAAATGTAACTTTTTTTTAACCTTTGACCCTTTTGAAACGAAAGATATGCACTTTGAGTTTCAAGCCAAGCAAAGTACTATTACTTTTGCTAATGTAAGGATATATTTGGGATCATCACATGATTTTTTTTAAATTTTCAAAAGAATTTTATATATTATCCCTAATGTTAACTTAGCCAAAATATTTAAGATTATCCCATCCTATGAGGATAAAGAGATTTTGAACCTCTCTAACAACCTTAAAGCAAATTTTTCAATCGACATATATAAGTGTATTTTTACAAATTTTTATAGGAAATTATTCACACCTGATATTATAAGCCAATTGGTTCATCACATTGGCTACTAGAGCTAGCTGGTGTCTTAAATAATCACTGAATGTTAATATCATCATTTGAAATTTTAGTTTAAGTTTGTTCCCCTTATTTGATTTAAATATCTCTTGTTTGTTTGTGCTAACTTCTATTATTTTAGGCAGTGTTTTTTTTTTATATTATAACTCATGATGATCAGTCAGGAGAGTGGTTTAAGTCAGTTACGAGGTTCACAAGCCTGAAGAGGTTGATGTTTCACATTAATTTAGTTGAAGTTGTACTTCTTGGAATAGCACTGAATGATCATGTCTTTTTTAATAAATATTAAAAAAATGAGTGAATTCCTCGAAAATACTGAAGAAATTGATTTTTATCTACAAATAGATCCGTTATATATTGATAAGACGGAATTTCATATTTTAAAAGTTTGGGATATTATAAATAAACATAAAAATTCAAATGTAACATATAACAATATTCTAAATTTATTCTATAATAATGAATGTGAAATATTTTCCAATGAAATATATTTGAAATTAGTTAATGGTTTTTATATTCCAAAATTTTATATAATACTTAATGTTATTTGAAATTTTAATTAAATATCATGTTTATAAAAAATGTATATAAATTTATCATATTTGTTATTAATTAATCCCAATATACATGGATATTTCTCTTTTCTTTTTGAATAGCTTCTACTAATAATAATATTACATCTTTCATAAGAAACGAAGAGCTAACTTTTATATCATTTTGCTTAATAATTATTTCGAAAGGTGACCTAAAAATAGTGAGTGTTTTTTTATTCTCACTTTGGTACCAACACTTATTACAATTTCCTCTCTTTACCACAACATTTTGGAGATTAGGTAAATATAATACCCAAGAATTTAACAGCTTTTCAAATTGTTTTACTTCTGATGGTACAGCTATAATTAAGTTCTCTGATTCTTCAATATACTTTATAATATCTGTAAACTTTTGTCTTACTCTCTTTTGGTAATAAGGCTTGTCATCCATTATGTCAAGTTTCAATAATAATAATAATAGGAGGATTCAGCTTCCAGTCCCTCTTAAAAGACTTATGTATGTACAAAGGATCAGCAATATAAAGAAAATTATAGAATATTAAAAAAAAAAGAAAATTGGTAACAAGAATTTGAAGAAAATACTGTTGTAGTTGGCCTGGCAGAATTCAGTGTCGTGCGCCGATCATATTTGCACGATAACTTACTTTGAATATGTGTGTCCCGTGAGAAAATTAACTACCTTTCTTTAAAAAATATTTTACTTCTGACAGTACAGCTATATATATATCTTAGGTTCTCTGATTCTACAATATCCTTTATATTATCTTGTAAGCTTTTCTCTCTCTCTATTGTTTAGTAATAAGGATCATGTACCAATATGGCGAGTGTTTCATTCATATATCGATGTATTGAGACTTCAATAGAATTTACTAGTATCAATGAAATTAAACAGGGACACTTATCCACAAGAAATAATATTTTTGAAATAATTAATAATAATAATAATAATAATAATTTAGGAGGAGGAGGAGGAAATGTAATTAGTCATCCTAGGTTGGTTTTAAAACGATCGCTGCATCAATCAAAAATTGAACAATTTAAAAAAAACAGAGATAATTACACAAAAATGTGCTGAATTATTATGTAAGGAGCCATATAATGAACTCTTAGCAATGAACCAAAAATGGCAATGAAATATTTTTTGTCCTTTTCATGAAGTTCGTGGTAAATCTCGTACACCTTCAGGTAGACTTTATATTCATCGTCATCGTTTTCACTGTTATTCCACAAATTGTAATAAAAAAGTTTCAACTGAGAAACTCCTAAATTTTCTCTTAAATAAAAACCAAAAATGATTTCTTCGACATACCAGTATTTTCTTCAAATTCCGGTTATTATTTTCATAATTTATTTTATATATTTTAATTTTCTTTATATTACTGATCGTTTTTACATTCATAGTTTTTTACGTCAAAGTATTAAAGAGGGACTTGAAGCTGAAGAAATTGCATTTGAAGAAAGACACGAATTTATTGATCTACAAGGTTGGCTAAATTATAATGAATATGATAATAATAATGACATTAAAATCAATAAATGTAAGGGAATGATTTTAAAAGTAGATAGTTCTCAGTTTCATGACAATCAAATTTGTCAAAAACTTGGGGGCCGTAAATGTGGACGTTATTTAGAAAAGGTCGTAATACCTATATCATCTTCTACTAACAATATAAAATATTATTATGGAGGTGGAATCCTCAAACCAGGATGCACATACTGTCTTTGGAAACAACCAGAAGAAAAATTTTGTGACCCAGTATGGGGTTTCTTCCAGTGTTCATTTGAAGAAGATCGATGGAAGTGTAAATCCTACCTACCAGGTCTTTATAACGCAACTACAAATAGATTAACTGCATGTGAACCAGGAGGAACTTTGGTTAAAATTACCAATGGGCAGGATGAAGTAGTGGACCTTACTCAAATGACCCCCCAAGACTTTTTTATACCATTAAAAGAACAAGAAAAATATATATGTCGATGTTCCCCTGGATATATTTCTAATCCAGATATCTCACGTTCAGCCTGTTTCCGCGATCCTTGTCTGGTACATTTACCATCTGGTGTAATTACAGCTCCAGGTTATTCTAATGGTCTCTGTGACTGCGGTCCTATGTATACTAACTTACATGACAATAAACATTTTCCGTCTACAGCGTGTCCGGATCCCCATTTTGATGAGGAAAAACAAGAATTATCTATTTGGATGAAGTGTAAGATTGATAAAAATAATATTGAAATACATAAAGGAACATATCCATGTTCAAATTTTGAAGATATTGAACGTGGATGTGCAAAGGTAATTTTAAAGGCAAAATTTCTATCCAAGACTGATTTGATTGATTACGAAAATACCGAAATTTTTTTTAATCGATTTATGAATTCACTCAATATTAAAAACAAAACTAAATAATGTTTGCATGTAACTCAGATGGTAGTATAGAAATCCCATTATCTTATTTAAAAAAAATTACACTTTTATCCTCCTGCTTTAGCTTTAGGAACAATTGTGCTAACCAACTATCATCATCATAATATTAATAATGTTGATAAGAATGATGATGATGTTACCTTTGAAAATAATAGTGTAGAAGACTTACAATTATTCGTACAATACTTACTCATAAAATTGAAAAGGAAATTTATTATGAAGTTGGATTCCCATTCAGTCTGTGATTACTCTCCCAATATAAATAATGTTGCACAGTTCTTAGAAAATGGGAGTGGGAGTGGTAAAATTAACATTTTATTTATTAATATTCCAATTTTCTTTTTCCCTGATATTAAAAAAGATGAGCTATTACATAAACGGATATTACGAGTTGTATCCAACACTCATAAAATTACTCAGCTAGTGGAAGAATATATGTCTTCAAAATACAAATCCTCACAGAAAAAATAATGTTATATGATAACGTTACAACTTGTTTTGAAAATTATGGCATTAAATGTCTCTCTAATACAAATTTTCGAATGGATTATTTTGACCAAATGACTAAACAAAAATTCAAATTTTCCTTTTTTACAGTAGGAAATGTAACCACTTTTCTTGAAAGAATATATGGGAGAGACAATTTAAAACACCCGATATGGTCTTTGTCAGTACACACAACAACACCGGAAGAGTCCGTTATGGTTTTGAGAATCTTAAACGTGAAATTTTGTAATGGATGTAAGAAAGAAATAATAGGAGATGGTATACCTTCGTCTTACCATACTGGATCGCTAAAAATTGTTTCAAACAATCCTCCCTCAGTTCAATATTTTGATAATACAGGACGTGAGTTGTTTCAGAGTATAAGTAAAAGTAATAATTTTGTAGCAACGGCTGCCTACTATCTCTATTGTGCATTAAGTGATGATGAGTATCCCTTATGTAATTTATATGGGAAATGTTTTTGTAATGAAAATTACCGATGGAATTATATTTTATCTGTTCTGAAGAAAAGCTTCAAACCTAAGGAGATGTTACAATCAAAAATTGAAGATGCAGTTCATTTTATATATGGAGATAAACCATACTTTTTAAACATAACAAATAAGGAAAATAATCAATATCATATTGTTATATCAAATTTAAAATTTCGATGTTTCAAAGAACGAGGTTCAATGAATATTCTTTATGATCAGGAAAAATGTTGTATTCAAGTACAATTTTTAGATGTTTATGGAAACATTTTACCAACTTCTTGGTTTAAATTATTCGATGAATATTATTATATCCAAATTGGTATTCGCAAAGTTATTACTCCCATAATGTTATTAGCATTTGTAAGTCATTATTATTATTTTGTATTTAGGGATTTTGAAGTTGGCATGTATTGTTCGTTCTTCAAATGGATTAATGATGAAAATAGTGATAATATAGATTATAATTATGATACAGAGGCAAGTAACGACTACAAAGAATATGGAAGTAGTGATTATGAAAGTAGTGATGAAATATTTGTTTAATAAAAAGAAAATATATATATTTTTTCATTTTTTTTTAATTTTATTTAAAATAAATGTTTATAAAATAAATAAATAATATATAAAATGACTTTGAGTGACTTTTTGTTTGTTTTATTTTTATATAAAATATCGAATTTATCTATAAAGGGGAAAATATTATTTCTGTTTTCTTTAATTTTATCTCAAATTATAAAGTAACTATGAATATTTTAATCAAAATGTATATTTTGTTTTTTTTATTTTAAATATAAATAAAAAAATTATACATAAAATTAATAATATTATATATTTAATATCTGTGATAAATAAAATTATGTTTATAAAATTAACAAAACTTAAACATCAAAAATTTTATATTATATAGAAATGTTTATAAGTTTTATTTTTTAATAAAATTTGGAAAAATATATAAATCCATAAAGAATTAATTGATTCTCTTCATTTTTTTGCCTAAATTAAAAAATAACCAATACAAAATTTGGAGTTATAAATAAAATTTGATGTCTTATTTGGCAAACTATTCAAGATCCGATTTGCCTAATAAGCCAATGAATGGTCCACCACCGGCTGATGGTCCACCACAGGGTCCCCACTGACCACGGGCTGGTGGTCAACCCCATTTTTTTCCACAAAATATTTTTTATGGATGAGATACCATCTCTAATAAAAAAAAAAAAACGAATGATGTGCTGTTATAACAATAAGTAACGCTGCCCCTAGATATCATTCGGTTCCCTAGAGTTAGACTTAATCAAACCAGAAATGCTGCTCTTCAAATCAAGGGTCTTAAAATGTTGAATGCTGTTCCCAATCATATCAAGGACTGTACCTCTCCCAACTAGTTTAAGAAAAAATGTAAAGTGAGTATAATAAGAGTTTTGGTGAACTTTTGGGATTCCTGTGTCTGTGGGTGTGTGTGTGTGTGTCTTTGTGTGTGTGTGTGTCTTTGTGTCGTTGTGTGTGTGTGTGTCGTTGTGTGTGTGTGTGTCTTTGTGTGTGTGTGTGTCTTTGTGTGTGTGTGTGTGTCTTTGTGTGTATGTGTGTGTCTTTGTGTGTGTGTGTCTTTGTGTGTGTGTGTGTGTCTTTGTGTGTGTGTGTATGTCATTGTGTGTGTGTGTGTGTCTTTGTGTGTGTGTGTGTCGTTGAGTGTGTGTGTGTCTTTGTGTGTGTGTGTGTGTCTTTGTGTGTGTGTGTCTTTGTGTGTGTGTGTGTGTCTTTGTGTGTGTGTGTGAGTGTGTCTTTGTGTCTTTGTGTGTGTGTGTGTCGTTGTGTGTGTGTGTGTCGTTGTGTGTGTGTGTGTGTGTGTGTGTGTGTGTGTGTCTTTGTGTGTGTGTGTGTGTCTTTGTGTGTGTGTGTGTCTTTGTGTGTGTGTGTGTCGTTGTGTGTGAGTGTGTCTTTGTGTGTGTGTGTGTGTCTTTGTGTGTGTGTGTGTCGTTGTGTGTGTGTGTGTCTTTGTGTGTGTGTGTGTCTTTTGTGTGTGTGTGTGAGTGTCGTTGTGTGTGTGTGTCTTTGTGTGTGTGTGTGAGTGTCGTTGTGTGTGTGTGTCTTTGTGTGTGTGTGTGTGTCTTTGTGTGTGTGTGTGTGTCTTTGTGTGTGTGTGTGTGTGTGTGTCTTTGTGTGTGTGTGTGTCTTTGTGTGTGTGTGTGTGTCTTTGTGTGTGTGTGTGTGTGTGTGTCTTTGTGTGTGTGTGTGTCTTTGTGTGTGTGTGTGTCTTTGTGTGTGTGTGTGTGTCTCTTTGTGTGTGTGTGTGTCTTTGTGTGTGTGTGTGTGTGTGTGTGTCTTTGTGTCTTTGTGTGTGTAAGTGTGTGTGTCTTTGTGTCTTTGTGTGTGTGTGTGTGTGTGTCTTTGTCTGTGTGTGTGTGTCGTTGTGTGTGTGTGTCTATGTCTTTTTTCGTGTGTGTGTCTATGTCTTTTTTCGTGTGTGTGTCTATGTCTTTTTTCGTGTGTGTGTCTATGTCTTTTTTCGTGTGTGTGTCTTTGTGTATGTGTGTGTGTAAGTGTGTGTGTCTTTGTGTGTGTGTTTTGGGTGTGTGTTTTTTGTGTTTGAGTGTGAGTTTGTGTGTGTATATGTTTTTGTATAAAAAAAGATGAATAAAAAGGATAAACTTTCAATTAACATACAAATCGAACATATAAATAATGAGAAGTTTAACATTAAAAAAACCCTGGATTATATTATTTTCCCCTGAGATTTAATCTAACAAGACAATTATTTATAGCTGATAAATTATATTATAATAATAATATCGATGATTCTCATATTACTTTTACTTATCCAAACAATCTTAGCAGAAGACAATTAATATATCATAAAATTTATGACATGTCAGGACTAACAGCTGATAATAAATTTGTCTGGTATGAAAGATTTTTCACGCAAATTCATAATCAAAATATTGTATATGAAGACGATGATCAGGATTTTTCACTTTCAGTTTATTCTAGAACTCATTCCCCTTTTAAATTAGAAAAAGCCAAAATGATACTTTTTATCAACGAGGTTGTGTATTTAATGTTGTTTCTTTTAGCTGGGGTAAGAGATATTACCCAAAGTTTAAAACAAAGTTCATTAAGGGAGTATATTATTAATAATTGTATAAATTATCAAAAAGCATTAAAAGTAAATAAAAAAACTCTTAAAACTATTGATATGTACATTTTTATTGATGATGTAATTAAATATGATGAGCTTATCATTGAGCATCTTATTAGATATTTTGAAAAAGATAAAAATTGGTCAGAAAGAAAACATATATCATTATCCACTGCATGGCATATGCATTGTGAGTTATTGCAAGAATTTACTATGATTAAAGAAAATAAAAAGATTATATCAATACCAAGACTTGCAAAATTTAATTTACAACTTTTACCCGATTATCAAATAACTAAAGTGATAGCTTTCCTTCCACAACAAAGCGTACATAAATATATTTGGCACAATCAGTACAAAAATTATTATATTTATAATAATGGTATTATTATTAAAAAGAGGAAGGCGTTGGATGAGATGGAGGAGGGAGGTTTGGAGGATGTGGAGGATGAGATGGAGGAGGGAGGTTTGGAGGATGAAGCGGATCAGGCGTTGGAAGATCAAGTGGATCAAGAGATGGAGGAGGTAGTGGAAGAGATTGATGATGATGGAGAGGAAGAGGAGGAATATATTTGTTCAACATACCATGGTGCACGGCTTCGGGCTGAGAGAATATGATGGAGTCTGGAGGGATGATCCGTGATCATGAGTCTACCACAAAGACACACACACTCACACACACACACATTCTGACACACACACACACACACACACATACACATTCTGACACACACACACACACACACATTCTGACACACACACACACACACATTCTGACACACAAAACGCATTCTCACACAGGAATCACACACACATTCTGACACACAAAACGCATTCTCACACAGGAATCACACACACACACACACATCTTCTGCCACACAAAACGTATTCTCACACAGGAATCACACACACACACACATATTCTGACACATAAAACGTATTCTCACACAGGAATCAGACACACATTCTCACAAACACACACCAAAACACATATACACACACACACACTCATTCTTACACACACACACATACACACACACACACACACACACACACACAAAGACACACACACACACACACACACACACACATACACACACACACACACACACACACACACACACTTCTATATACTATTTTGAATAGGGAATTAGTGAAAATCCTCGCGTTGGCTCCGCCCACTTCACCCGTAATTGGTGCTCCATCAAGCCAATCACAGCAGACCGGCCGCACAGCTACCACGACTCACATACCAAACACTTAATTGTTTTAAAACAGTAAAGTTAACTCTTTTTTAATACTTATTTAAAAAAAGAAAGAATAGCTCATGACAGAATTGATGATAAAAGAAATTGACCATGTTCTTCAGCCTTTTATTCACATCACCCAAAGTTTGGTTGATGAAAATAAATCTTTTTTAAATACAAATAAGTATCTGACAGATTTGACAGAAAACATTAAATTGTCAAATCTTCATCACCCAGCCAAATCTTTTATTAATTCTATCAATGAAAACCTAAATTTTAAATCCCAAAATGATTTTAATAAAATTATGAAAAATATTTTGCATGGTGATGTAGAATCCCCTATTCTAAATATTATAGAAAACAAAGCTCTTAAACAACATATGTTAAAAAAATACCCATTTAAACTCTATGAAGAACTTATTAACAATGTAAATAAACTTGCCCAATATCTTGGGTTTGAAAACGAAACTCAATTTCTTGAATATTTAGAAAGTAATCCTTCACCAACTGATTCCAAATTAACTAAAATTTTTAACACTATGACCAAATGGGCTGGTAAACATAAAAGTTTGATATTGAAATCTGCGATATTATTAGGTGTAGGTGTTGCTTTTCTTGAATATTTGAACAAATACAATCGGAAGAACAGTGGTTGTTTTAGATACCATGTTGGAAAAGGACATTCCCTAAAAAAAGAAGTATATTTGACCAGATTTTGTAAATTCCCTATCAATCGGGTTGATTATATTAACTATGACATACTAAATGATAATACTCATCCATTGTTCAATAAAAAAAGTCTGGAACTGTCAATTTGATATTCCAAATTCTGCAGAAACCCAAAACATATTAAATTTGGGCTGTAAGGGAATATGTTGTCCCCATAACTACAATTATCTTTCACAATTTGTCCAGGGTTATGAACCTATTTCTAATTTAGAAAATAAAGAAATATTTTATATATATAAATGTGAATAGGGAACAATTTTAAGAAATATTGCCGAAATTTTAGGAGATGGTATTGGTGAAGTGATTCAAGGCATTGGGCAATCTGATATATGGCAGTTTATATTGAAATCAATTAAAAATATTGGCTGGGTTATACTTTTAATTTTATTATTAATAATAATGTTAGGCCCATTGATAATGGTGATCAAATAACGACATATGAGTGCACTAATGGGTGGTGTGGTGTATGGTGCATTGATGTAATAATATACAATATTTACTCACTGAGCTTATTTGCAAAGAAAATGTTTAACTACCATTGCAACATTCATTAACATATTTCATAAATAATTCTCGAGGTAACCCACCATATTCATATGCAATGTATAAGAAGGATATACCCCAGGGGACCTCTGTTATATGTCCATCAATATTTCGTAAAATTTTCCATGATTTTAAATTTTCTTTTTCCTTTTCTAAAAAGGAAATTTTATATTGAACTTCAACACTGTAATGGGAATAAATTTCTGATGATTGTGGTCGCGGTGGTTGTGGTGATGGTGGTGGTGGTAGTGGTGGTGGCGGTGGTGGTGGTGGTAATTGATAAAAATATTTTGAAGGAAAATCAGAAACGTAACATGAAGAAGGTGGAATTACATAAATTGAATGTGGCACTGAAGTCATATAATAAGGTACAATCATATATTGAGTTGTTTGTAATGGTATTTGTGGAATGGTTGGTTGATAATAATCATTTCGATGACACCCATATTCTTCACCACCACCACTATTCCAACTTTCAGCATCACCATTTACTCCAGCTTCCACCATGATTCCTCTCAGTATACTGGTAAATGAATCCTCAAATTTCTTTATTATATTGATCAATATTAAAAAAATAAATAAATACTCTTAACAATTTCATAATGAAAACTGTTACTGTCTCTGATATTGCAATTGCAACTTACATAGTACATCGTATATCACAACGAAAAACAATGGAGATTCTTCAACAAAGAAATGGAAGTAAGTATTTTAAAAATATTATCATTAAGAATATACCATGGAAAAATATTCCTCCCAATTTCCCCAAAGCTTTCTTAGATGAAAATCCTAACGACTTTGAAGTTAAATTCACAACGCTAGGTTGTAACATGCTAAAATGTTATTATGATGTAAAAACTGCTTGTCAGCCCGGATCTGGATCAGCTATTTTAATAAACGAACGTGAATATGTCTGTAGTGAAGCATGTTATGCTGTTCATAATGAGGTCCTTGAATTTCTTCAAGAAAGATTTGGTAATGATTTAAAATCTATTCTAAACAATACAGAAACAGACAATCATTATTTCTCGAAACCTATTCCCGTTGAAACTTGGTCGATTAATGTCAAGGAATCTAACGAAAATTATTGTGGTGTACAGTTGTCTGCCCTTAAAACATTGGCTCTAAGACCTACAAGTCGATGGAGTCCTTCTAATGAAAACGATTTACAATCTTATCAAAAGAACCCCATTGCCTATGCCAAGAATACAAATACATATCCACTGAGAAAAGCTGTTGCTGGCTTAATCGATGCTCCACCATTGACATGGAATATTCAGCAACAGAATATAAACTTTAACTCAATCTATTGTAAATTCTTTCATAAATACTATGATAGCCAGTCAGATCAATGCCATAGTCATGTCCACCGCCAGATATTAGGTTTTATATTTGGCAATCAAGTTATCAACCAATTAACCGATGGTGAATTAGTGGACTTACTTAATCCAACAGCAGGAATGAGTATGATTCTTATGGATAAATTGAACAAACAAAATTATATGGATGTTGACAGAGGTTATATTGAAACAGTTGTTCCACAGTCAATACTCGAAAAAGAACAATTTGTTGACGAAGCGGATATAGTAGTATCCTCCGAAAATGTATCATTTATTGAACAGTATATTACTACTACTACTAATTTCATAGATGTTATAATAACACGTTTAGAATCTGAGTTTTCCGATTTATTATCATTAATAAAAGATGAGGCTATTACTATAACCGAAATTGAAGTTACAACTCGAGTGCCTAAGATAATTTCAAGACTGTTAAAATATTTTTCCGAAAACATTCTCCATGATGCTCTTCAAGAATTATTATCTGTAATTATGGTAGAAGCTTCATCTCAACAAATGATTATTCAACTTTTGGCGATGATCATTCGATCATCTATGGTTGAAATGAGCATTCAATTTTCAATACGGCTTTTATCCGTTTTATCTTCGTCTTTATCCCTTGTTTTATCTGTGGGATTAGTGTTGTTACCATTAGAATTATATTTATCATAGGTAATATTGGTGGGTACAATAATGAAATAACTCATGCTGCATTAGAAAACCTTCGCCATAAAATAATCAATTGTTAGAACAAGATATAAACTTTGGACAATATATTAAATTGGGGCCTCCACAGTCTATAACCACACCACAAATAACACCAGATATGATATATTTATCTGCCATAAATGAAATAATACGCATTTATCCCCAATGTATAAACATAATTGGTATGGATGGAACTACCACAAATTCTTTAGAAGAGAACAAGATGATTTTAAGCCTGCTTAGTCAGTTTGATGTAAACAGCCTTGGTCAAGCAATTACTCACAAGATTAATTCTAAACCCTATGATAGAGATTCTAAAGTGATAGATATGAGTAATTATATCATTAATGAAGCTAAATATAAACATTATCCCATTCAAACTGCAGATTTGGAATTACAAGAAGTAGAAAATTTAATTTCAAATTCTAAAAGGGATATATTAATTTTATGTTTAGCTTTGATATTTTTAATTGTCAGTCTGTTCCTCTTTCTCTTCAAGAACAACTTTATTCTTTTTATACACTAGGCATAAGTAATTGTTTTTATATATATTGGTCTCTTTCTACAGCTTGGTTAAATTAAAGATCCATAATAAATATTATATGAGTGTGTGTGTATGTGTGTGTGTGCATCCGGTGGTATTCTGAGGCCCAAAAAATAACAACTTGGACCATTTTTATATAAAGAGCTTCACACCAACAGAGAGATCAGACAAGACTCAATTCGTCTCGTTGATAGAACCGGTACCTGTCTGGGTGTACGTCTTTATGCTGGGTCCAGTCCCATTATCTTTTTTAATTCTACTAACTCCAAAGGTTTTAATGAGTAAATGTCCTCCATTGTACAAGGTAAATACATGCTTGTCATATGTGGCAAAGACCTCAATCCCCTTCACATATTAAACATATGGAATGGTATCCGTATGGATAGTTCCCTTCCCAAAATTAGCATGTCATTGTTCACTCTGAACAAAATCGACCCAGATGAGTTTCCCTTAACTCAATCTACCCCAGACCTTTCCCCCCCAAAAAAAAACACCAACATCAAAAAGACATCATCAGATGATAATGATCTTAACCCACCCTTCAAGAAAAGAAAGAAAAATGCCATCAGAAGTAGGTTTGGAATAATGAACCGAGACGATGAAGATTCATCTGAAGATTCATCTGAAGATTCATCTGAAGATTCATCTGAAGATTCATCTGAAGATTCCTCCTCGGAATCCTCTGACGAGGGGTTCCTCTCATTGATCAAGTAAGTAATGACATTTCCCATAAATATTGGTGTTGGCATTATGGTGTGTTAACTCAATGGCTCCCTGAAGTCCATTGGGCCAAATATTATATACAGTATCGGATAACATAATACTCGCCAGAGCTTCGAGACCTGAGCTCTTCGTCGCTGGCCACTAGATTGTCCTCAAAGAATAAAAAGGATGTGATAGCTCCTTACTCCCTCAGTCTACCTCGTAATTCACGCCCAGTGACAACATGTGTTTAAATCCTTGAAGAAATCCATTCAGTATAGTGAGTGAAGTCGTATTCTCGTCGTTCCTTCTTAAGGGTTATAGTATTAATTTTTTTTTTTTTTTTTTTTTTTTGTGTGTGTAATTTTTGTAATTTTTGTGATGAATAATTGTCTAAAATTGAATTTTATGGAATGCCTAGGGATGTAAAAATTACAATGTAAAATTTACCAGCAATGAATATTGTTTCTCAATGATCATAGGGTTCTTTTTTTTTTATAGTTTGGATGTTTATAGACTAATTTAATAATGGTCTGATTGTAACAACCTAAAAAAATTTCAGGACCCCAGTACTAAGCAGCTCATCAATCATCTGAACATGGCGCATGTTGGACCTGACACACCCTCTTCCAACCCAGACCAGAAAATCACACCACAAAGAAACTGTCACTCAGGCAGAGGGTTGTCTAGAGGCTGGGTTTGTCTAGAGGCTGGGTTTGTGCCCCGGGGCAGTGACAATGGACAACAGCAACCATCTCAACATAACATTTCTCAGTCCCAACATAGTCAAGGGCACATCAAAGATGTCGCTGGTGGATGCCATGAAGGCATGGACGATGGGGCAATGGGCGAGACGAAGGGACAAAAAGTGTGTGAATGTGGCACTGTGGGGGGGGGGGGAGGCTCTCGTCTCCTGGCGATGCCCACATCAACACACTCTTGAGTGGTTAGATGAACAATCCCATCAACAGCAACAAAAAATACAGCAACCACATCAAAAAAATAACATTTTTTGGAGTAGGGATGATGAAAGAGATGCAGATTCTGCCCAGACCACTAGTAATGGAAAGAAGGTTCGTTCTCCACGTTTCAGTGACTATTGTGAGGGTCAGTCAGCTCCATCCAACACTCAGGCTAATCCCAAGGTTGTAAGCATTGACTCGTCGTTTTACCAGTTCCTGAAGTTGGCACCCCCCGGTTTAGCCTACTACCCTCCTCTTAACAATGATCATGCAATGAGAGCAGATGGAAATGAGGTTGATGATGTACAACCGATCGATCTCTCCCTTAAATCTAAACCATCTGCATTGCCAAAACTAACCTCTGTACAGTCAGCTCCATCCAACACTCAGGCTAATCCCAAGGTTGTAAGCATTGACTCGTCGTTTTACCAGTCCCTGAAGTTGGCACCCCCCGGTTTAGCCTTCTACCCTCCTCTTAACAATAATCATGCAATGAGAGCAGATGGAAATGAGGTTGATGATGACGAACACAGATTCATATGTGATATTTGCCCAAAAGTATATAAGCGAAAAGAAGCCTTAACAGAACACCGTCGACTACATACAGGGGAGAAGCCTTTTGAATGTGACAAGTGTTTCAAGAGGTTTTCTTACAGGGATTCCCATTATAGACATAAACAGAAACACTGTCCAGTTTTGCACTATGTTACTTTCTTCAAGTTCCTCCAGGAGTTCTCGTCTAATGCGACTCACTTGTTCCATTTCATATGTGTTCTAACAGTGCATCTGACACAATGTTGTTTTTGTTATCACGCAGCAGCTTTAGTCCCATCATAAGATTAATTTCATAGATTCTATCTCGTTTAATTCTTTCCGCATGTTGAGAACTTTGGTAGTTATAGGACGCTTCATTTTGTATTTTTTCCAGTCTATCAATACTTTTGCCATTCTGCAGGACCACAGCTGGCACATGATAGTCTATCAGAGACCTTTATACGCTAAATACATCATTCTTGCTATTCTAATATTAACACCATATTTCGGGCTGTACCCCACTACAGTTCTGAGAGCCTTGAGTCTGTCTCTACATTGTTGATGTAACTTATTGACTGCAGTTGAGGTACAAGGGACAGAGACTCCAAGGTATTTGAAAGAAGAGACATAGTCTATTGGTATGTCCCATCACTTAACCTATTTTCACTAATTGTAATATTTTTGGTATAAAAATTAGTACTTGCAAACTCAAAATATATGCAATAAGTCCTAAATCAGGCTTAATATATATAAGATCAACGAAAAATGTTGTTTTTAATATAAATTATAAAAATCAATGTGTTTTCATAATAATTATCCCATTGGAAACTGGAAACAATTTCAATATTGAAGGGTTGGTTAGGTACTGTCACTAAAAGTATAATAGACTCAAAAGCTACACGAAAAACAACGTAGAAATAAATCACCATCGGAATCTTTCATTCAACAACAGAGATAGTAGTAACAGAAGGTTTGCCCTCGGCAATCCCAAAAGGAATTAATTCATAGGGAAAATATCAGTTTGGTTATATAATATGGTTACAGATTCATTCATTAAAATAGGGGATTGGTAAACCCCGCCGGAAGAAGATGGTTCCCTCCTCCCAATCTTGCAGTAACCATAAAATTTATTTCGTGTCATCTCATTGGTGCCTAATCAATCCATCTAGTCAGTCAAAAACATACACTCAGTCAAGTGAGTAGCTTAATTGTTTGTCAGATTAATTAATTACATAATACAGCATTAAGGATCAGACTCTTATAATCAGTGAAAATTTTGATGAACTCCTGTCTCAAAGACAATATATAGACGAGGTCGATTTCGGTATTGTATGGCACATTCCCTGGGGGAAACAATATGAAATTTTGAAGTGGCTGGGGTGTTGTGGGTAGTGTGGGTGTGGCTGGTGGGTGTTGTGGGTAGTGTGGGTGTGGCTGGTGGGTGTTGTGGGTAGTGTGGGTGTGGCCGGTGGGTGTGGCCGGTGGGTGTGGCTGGTGGGTGTGGCTGTTGTGTTTAGCTAGTGTATTTAGCTAGCTGTTGGGTGTAGCTAGTGGGTGTAGCTGTTGGGTGTGGCTTGTGTGTGTGTGTGGCTGTTGTGTTTTGTAGCTAGCTGTTGGGTGTAGCTAGTGTGTGTAGCTGTTGGGTGTGGCTTGTGTGTGTGTGTGTGGCTGTTGTGTTTAGCTAGTGTATGTAGCTAGCTGTTGGGTGTAGCTAGTGGGTGTAGCTAGTGTGTTTAGCTGTTGGGTGTGGCTTGTGTGTGTGTGTGGCTGTTGTGTTTTGTAGCTAGCTGTTGGGTGTAGCTAGTGGGTGTAGCTAATGTGTGTAGCTGTTGGGTGTGGCTTGTGTGTGTGGTTGGTATGTGTGGGTGGTGGGTGTAGCTAGTGGGTGTGGCTGGTATGTGTGGCTGATGGGTTTAGCTGGTGGGTGTGGCTGGTGGGTGCAGCTTGTG